>NW_006262201.1:41488993-41558946 GCF_000493195.1 Citrus x clementina
TACGTACAATTCTCTTATGTATTTTTGATAAAAGCACTAATGGGATAGTATTTATTACTTACTCATATACACTTTTTTTTTGGGGGTTTTTAAGCAACTATCTCCAACAATTTTAATATTTTTAAATTATTCAAAAAAAATATTTATTGTGTTCTATTCTATTTAAAAATCAAAATCAGCACAACCAGAATAATATCATAGGTGAGTTTCAAAGATTAAAAAAAAAATTAAAAAAAAAAAAAGAGATAGTGGTGCCGATTGCCAATCGCGTAAAATGATCAATTTATGTTCATTTATGAGACCAAACACATTTATGATTGGAAGCCAATTTCTCGTTTGAAATGGTTCCATGCGCTACCACAAATATACGTCACCAAAAAGTCAGGATCCTGCTACGATTACCACAGTGGTAAAATACCACACTTTTTTTGTCTTTTTTAGGTTAATTACACTGTAATCCCTGTTTTATCTTAAAATTAGAAATAACCAGATAATTATAAATTTTGACTCATTAGTCCTGCTTATTTTGATTTTTTAAAACTTAAATCAAAAGGTGAGGGTATTTTTTTAATTATTAAATCACACACCCATCATCAAAGTTTTGCAAAGAAAATTTACTCCATACACTTAACTAAATGTCAAATATATCCTTGATAAAACTAATTTTTTATTTGTACTAAATTAATTAATTAAAATGATATAAAAAACTAATTGAACTTTTTACATACCCACTAGTTTCAGTTCCATATCTCTAGCAATTAGCAACTAAATTCTATCACTAACTTAAAATTATTGAATATGAGATGTGAAAAAAGGTTCTCAAATAAAATGACTTTGCATCCAAATTCTTAGTAAAAACTTCTAAACTTATTCATTAAGCTCGTAGATGTAAGAATAAATGACGAGCAAGTTGCCACCCCCCGCTCACTTTTTGATACCTTCTTATTAAACAATAAAAAAATTATTAATTGGTAAATTCATATATTTTTATTGCATATTGAAATTATTTACTGTATATTGAATAAATATTATGAAAAAATTATCAACTACAAATTAAGAACAAGAGATCAAATTCATACTCATATTTATCATAAAATATGTTTTGTAATTAATACATGATTTTACTATATATTAAATTAATTAATTAATAAGAAAGAATATTAATTTAAATATATTAATTCAAATATAAGAATAAATTAATTTATCGGTGAAATTAACTAGGTCATTTGACACAATATATTGTATTACATTAGTTATATTGTATTACAGTGTGTGTCATTAAGGTGTATTAAACTGTAATACAGTATCATGTTTAGTACAACATGAACTGTGGTATATGTAATAATATTTTATATTCTTATTTAGATTACTATTAGTTTTAAATTAATATTATTCAAATTTATTAATATTTAAGTATTTATTATTTGTTATATTAAATATTTAAAAATAATTAAAATTTTATACTAATTATTATAATATAATTAAATAACGTAGTATTATATTATATTTTTATATATTAATAAGCATTTATTATTAGTTATATTAAATTGTTAAATAATAATCAATTTTTACTTATTAAATGTTATAATATAATTAAGTAATACATTATTTAATTATATTTTTAATATAATTAAAATATTCTGATATTATTGAATAATAAATTGTAAACTTATGGACTTATGTGTCAATATTTTAAACTTTGTTACTTTTGTGATTTTGTAGCAAACATTAGGAAGTTTAATGTTAATAACCAAGAGAAACATCTCAGCCATTGCAGTTAAATCTAGATTAGGAAAAGACAAAAGAATGTGCTATGTTACCACAGTAGTAACATAGCTGGACCCAGAAAGTCTAGGCTATAAGATAACAAAATTTTGCCAACTAAATCACAAATATTCAGCACAAATCTGAATTTAGCAAAATAATCCTACTGCAATTTGCTTTCAAGCTACAATAAAATTGCAAATATACATTGCACAAGCTTGTATATGAGACTTCTTATGAAGCAACATTCTAAAATACTTATTCCTGTAATACTTGTTTTTACCCAACACTCCGGTTAAATAACAAATAGTACATTGACCACAAAAATAGGGGGGAAAATTATTTAGAATTACACCTCGTGTATCTCAGTGCCTGCACCTTCTCCATCTCTTTCCCTCCATATTCTCCTCTCTGTATTGTTTTGCTATGGTCCTTTGCTAATGTTACACGTTTACTCCCCTTTAAAGGGTTCAATAGTTCCATCCAATACAAATTTTAATCAAATGGAAGTTGACTTAATCAGCACCTCCATCCTCAACAGATTTCTTATATTCCGGCTTTAGCTCATAAGTTCCTTGGTTGGTTCCTCTCTTGTTGTAGACACAGAGCTCGTTCAGTATCTCTTTCAAAAATTGCTGCAGCATAAGTGATGTAGATATTAGGTAGAGAAGCATCGTAAATTGATATGATGAAGTGGGATAAGAAAGATGAGGAACCATACCGCGGGTTGATCAGTCTCTTGGACTAGCTGCTTTAAGGCCCAATTTGGTTGCCTTTCAAATAGCTTGAACATTATATCCTCCAATTCCCCACGATCCCTTCTGGTTCTTTTCACTTCTGTCTGTTTAACTGGTTGTGCTTTCTTCTTATCCTGCATACAGATAATTGACAAAACAATATGAGATTTTCTTCTAAAAGAGGGCCAATATCAATCTTTAGACGAGCACACAAGCACTGGAAAAATATAAAAGACTATTTTATTTTTTCTGGAAGAATTCATTGGATGGTTCTATCAAACAATACAGCACATTATAAGCATTTTGAATACCATAGACAACAAAATTTTCCCAGAACTTGAACCTGACTGGAATTTTCATTATATCAACATGTAAACCCATCAAGACTAACCAAATCTGAGCAATTGCACATGCATACCTCCCAGAATAGAAACATGAGCATATCTCCCAGAACAGAACATGAGTCTCAGTTTCAGAATGCATAAGGTTTATCAAAAAAGTTGGTATGAAAGGAAAATCAGCATCACACTACTAGAGTTTTGAGACTAGTATGTATGATAAGCAAAACAAAAACCAATACCTTAGAGTTAGATGAAATTAGCCCAACCATCCCAGGCATGGGCCTCATATGCACTCCGTGGTCATTATCAATAACCTGTCAAAAAACAGTAAAGCAAGAATGGAAATTGTTCCATTAAGATGCTGAATGGAAAAAGAGAAAAAAAAAAAAAAACGCTGCCATCAAAGTGAATGGCGCATGAATGAATTACCTGTATTTGTCTATTCTTGATCATAGATTTATTTGTCCTTTCACGACACAATCTGCCATATTCCTCCATGTTTTTCTCATGAGGCTTCATGTCAAACTTATGTTCCACCTTCCCTTCCATCGCAACTTTACCTATACATCAATGCACCATCTAATTTGTATCTTAAAAGATACCAAATACAAATCACATTCAGAAGTCATGCCCATAGAACTTATCTTTTACCCTTATTATTTTGCCACCCAAAAGGGAATTTCCCAAATTTCACAACTTCTTGCCCTTTGCAAAATATTTCTAGTTGCTAAAGATAAAACTCATGCAGTAAGGGTGTATGTCATGTTTTAAAAGTAACACCTAGGCTATTTTTAACATGCCAGCTCAAAGGATCTTAAAAAATAAAATATTAAACTGAACCATAGAATTCAGCCATTGAACACACTTCAGCTAAAATTCGTCTACATAAGGGGATAGTTCTTTTATTAGACTAGTTTCTCAGGAACATCAAATGTGCAATGAAATCGGAAATTTTTAAAATGTATAAGTCAAAACCAAAAGAATTAAGTGAATCATTCATTTGTGTTGGCCATACATTATTCATTGAAAACTTCATTGTTACCCCAAATCCAACTTATTTCTTCAGCCTAATCTCTGGTTAACATCAAGAGTACACCATATCAAAATAACCAATCAAATAACTAATCAGACCAGTGAAGTAAACAATCATGAAAGTATTATATTTTCTTTGAACACTAGAATTGAAGCCAGCAGTTACATCAAACTATGATTATGAAGAGTTTGAAAAGTTCACAATCAGTTCTTCACATTCCAAGACACCATGTAAAAGCGAAGCAGTTAATAAAATAGCCATTAAGTCAATAGAATCGATCATTATAAATCACTAAACAGGACAACAGACATGATCTTGCCTTGATTTGACTCAGAGAAAACAGACATTGGAACAAAGTCTTTGAACATATTCAATGAATAGCTTTTCGGCCTGTTCAGACTATCATTGCTGACCGCCGTGGTCTCCATAGTAAACTGAAACGCATGAAAGCAAAAGATGATTTATAAAGAGAATCATGCTAATTATAAAGTGCGACTAAAGAAAGACAACCGTTAACATAAAAATAAATTGCAAATTAATCTGATAAATTGGTGGAACACATAGTAGAATCAGCAAATCAAATTCATAATTGCAAAGCTTTCGCACGCTATCATACTTTATACGAATCAATGAGCTAGGGTTTTGAAAAATTCACTCGGTTACTAAACTAATCAGAAAAAAATCAAGTAACATATACATGTATATAAATTTGGATGAAATTAAAAGGGACCTGCATGCTGTCGGATTGAAGAGGATCAAGAGAGAGAATGACTTTGGCTACAGGCTGAGAATCTTGAGAAGAAGCTTGATTTTGCCATGACTTAGCCACCACTAATGGGCACTTCATTAACCAAACCGATCTATCGGCTTTTGCAGTATCCAAATTACCCTTGCCGTTTCCGTGGTTACTTTGATCATCCTCCATCTCTTTAGTCTTTCCTTTTTCTTTCTTCTCTGGCTCTGCCTCTGCCTCTGAGTGGCTTTCCAGCTTCTTACTTCTATCTATCGGTGTTAATAATAATAATGTGATAATGTCCTGTGCTTTCCTTACAACGGTGGTGTCTGAAGACTCAAATTGAAATGCTGAGGAAGGGCTTGACCAAACCCGGCCGAACCGGAGTACAATTAATGCATATAATATATACATAAGACGGCGACGTATAGCCAGAACTCACGCTAGCTTGTATACGTGTCGAACTATGATTGCCTAGCTTCTGCCAGCAACCAATCAGAATCACGAGCGTCTTATGCCTGGGCACGCGTAATCATAAAATTGGAAGGGATACCAGAAAAAAAATGGGAACTTACGAGAAGCGGAATATCCCTTGAAAGTTGAAAGACGAACGTTCGGTCATGTTTCCTTTAGGCCAGAGGCCCACAGAATTGATTATCCGCATGGGTTTCGGCCTTTGGGCCTACGTAGCTGGACTGGTACGGAGCCCACAAACAAACTCTCTCCCGAAATTTTGAATTCATCTCCGGAATTGAGAAATACCAAGGCGAGGCAAGCAAGGGGCAGTCTAAACTAATCTTGAATTCTCTCTCTTTTCTTTGGTCTGAAATTTTCGACTCGTGCCGATTTTTTTTTTTAAATTATCATTTCTTTAAATATTCTTTATTTAATATTATTTACATAGTACATAGTTCGCATCTCTTGTATTAATAATAAATAATAAATTTAATTTATAATTATATGTCATAATCCATAATTAATGGTAAATTACTTTTCAAAAGTAATTTTTAATAAAATCTCATTCAACGTAATATATTTTATCATATAGTATATTAGAATTTATATTTTTTACCTTTTGGTTTATCTCTTATTTTAGTAAAAAAAAAAAGTAAATTAAACAATAAAACATAAATTAATAATATTTTATTTTATAATTATTAAAATATACTATTTTTTAACTTTTAATTTGTTTGTGCAATTCGAAAGAGTGAAAAAAAAAAAAAAAAGAGTGTGTTCTTGGCTGGCCCGAGTTAATGAAATATCTTCTTTCGGTGGCGTAATGCTCATAAATTAGTCAAAAACACAGCTGTGTGGTAAATATTGAAACAAGAGAAAAGGCGAGTGATTTCCAAGAGTAAAAGAAAAGGACATTAAAATTAAAATTATCAAAGCCCCAATCAGAGGATGCCAGCAACAATTATGATGCCCCAGCCAATGTCATTTTTCTTCCTCTCTTGCGTTATATTGTCGTTGCATCATGCATCATCCATCACCACATATAAATATTTTTCCCGTAGCAAATATGATAAGACTATTATCTTTATTTATGAACAAGTTTTCATATTGCAAAAAAGTGTAAATTATTTAATATAATAAAAAATTGTTACCAATAAATTAATAACCTAAAAAAAAAATATTCCAACGGATGTATGGTGAAGGTTAGTACGATCGATGCAGTCATCCGTGACGCCCGTTTCTTTTGTTTTATAGTTCCAATTTGCAGACTTATATGACTAATCAAATCCATCATGCAATGAGGAGAAATTAGGTGTCGAAATCTCATAAGCGGACCCAACCACAAGTTTCTTCTGTCTTTTTGGAAACATTTCTTATCTGCTTCATCCTTCTTCGCAGTCCACTGAAACAAATCAAAAATGGACCGCCGTATTCTCTCCTCTCTCCTCCTCCTCCTCCTATCTGCTGTGCTTGCGTCCGCCGTAGCTGTCAGCGGCGACGATGCTATGATCAGACAGGTCGTGCCATCAGACGGCGAACAATCCGAAGATCATCTCCTGAACGCGGAGCACCACTTCTCCCTCTTCAAGTCCAAATTCTCCAAGACTTACGCCACTCAGGAGGAGCACGATTACCGATTCCGCGTGTTCAAGGCTAACCTCCGCCGAGCAAAGCGACGCCAGCTCCTGGACCCCACTGCTGTCCACGGTGTCACCAAGTTCTCCGACTTAACGCCGTCTGAATTCCGCCGTCAGTTCCTTGGCTTGAATAGGCGGCTTCGGCTACCAGCTGACGCTCAAAAGGCTCCTATCCTCCCTACCAACGATCTTCCTACTGACTTTGACTGGCGTGATCACGGCGCCGTTACTGGCGTCAAAGACCAGGTACGTTAGAGAAAGTACTTTTTTTTTCAAAAATAAATTTGGAAAAAAAATTTGATTTTTGTTGATATTTTTTTTATTAATGTATGTAGGGCGCATGTGGATCGTGCTGGTCGTTTAGTGCAACCGGCGCTTTGGAGGGAGCGCACTTCTTATCGACGGGCGAGCTTGTCAGCCTCAGTGAGCAACAGCTTGTGGACTGTGATCACGAGGTTTGTTCAATTGGTTGTTATCTTTTTAACGTTAGTTAAATGATGAAAATTACAGATTTTGACTGATTTTGTTTGATAGCTAGGATGAGTTGTATAATTTCTAATCACAAACAGTTAGTTATGATGGTAAATCTCAAAGTTAGATTGGGTTCTCACTCTCAGAATTTATGATAAAGAATTTATATGTCAGTTTCCTTTTTTCTTTTAATTTCTAATGTTGGTTCTTCATTATGTTAATCTCTTTTTTTTGTTGGTTTGATATTGTTGGATCCCATAATTTGAAGTTTTGTGGTGATATATAATATCATATAACTATCCACAATATGTTGGGCTTGTGCTTTTTGTATTCTCGATATTGACTGTTTGCATTCCTTTTGGATGTTTGAGTTGCTTGGACGGCTCCTTCTCAAGTCTGAACTCACATCTCACATGATCAAAGTGTATGATTTGACAAATATAATTATGTTTATTAATGCAAGGTTTGTTTCATTTTTCAGTGTGATCCAGAGGAATCTGGTTCATGTGACTCTGGGTGCAATGGTGGGCTAATGAACTCTGCCTTTGAGTACATACTCAAGGCTGGTGGGGTTGAGCGAGAGAAGGACTACCCTTACACTGGGACCGACGGTGGTTCCTGCAAATTTGACAAAAGCAAAATTGCTGCAGCTGTATCTAATTTCAGTGTTATTTCCTCTGATGAAGATCAAATGGCTGCAAATTTGGTGAAACATGGCCCTCTGGCAGGTAATGTAGCTTCGATAGAATTACCTCATATTTCGTTTTCTGTTTCTTGGCTTTTCTCTTCACTGTGAGCTCTCCAAAATAACATTTGGAAAAGTTAGTTAATTAATTAATTTCTTTTGAGATGTTGGTAATTTTTTTATTAAACGGAATGGATAGAATGATGACAGAATTTGTGCTGATCTTGCTGTTTGCTTTTGCAGTGGGTATCAATGCCGTTTGGATGCAAACATATATTGGAGGAGTTTCATGCCCATACATTTGCGGGAAGTATTTGGATCATGGAGTGCTTATCGTGGGCTATGGATCCTCAGGTTTCGCCCCGATCAGATTCAAGGAGAAGCCTTACTGGATCATAAAGAACTCCTGGGGAGAGAACTGGGGAGAGAATGGATATTATAAGATCTGCATGGGTCGCAATGTCTGTGGGGTCGACTCCATGGTCTCATCTGTAGCTGCTATCCATACAACCTCAAGCTAGACATTATGGAGGTTGTGCTAGGCAAGTGGAGCTTCTGTACCTAGATATTATAGGATATCCTTTTAAATATCCGTCTGCAATTATAACGATGCCTACATGCGTGGGCTGAGGCATGAACTTTCTATGCTCTTGTAATATTTAAGCATATGTCATGTCAGAATGTAATATTTATCTATTTTATAGTTAACCATGCTACAGAATTGTTATTGAAGATGGTATTAATATTTTCTTTTTATATTGGGCAGGCTTGTAGAAATATTATAATGTTATATTTTCTTTTTATGTAACTCGAAATGGTAGAACTTCAAGTATGCTTAGACGCTTTTATTTTCTTATGATATTTGAATTTAGCTCTGTTCATATTAAGAAATTTCACACAACTGCCAAGTTTGTGACTGCCTGACCAGTGTCACTGGTTTAATAGTCTTAATATGCTTCTAAGTAGCCTAAGATTACTTAGACTTCTCTTTATAAACTGGTAAGCTTTGAGTAAACAATTGTGGTCACAAGTGGTTTATTGTTTGCCCTCTCCTTTTAACTTGTCGCGACTTCAAAATCTGCTCAGTTTAAACTTTTGGTTACAGGACTGGAAGCCCCTATGTTTACATATAATTACTGTACATTATACTGGAACATAGACTCTGCATCAGCAATACGATTCGCATCCACGAAAACGCAAAGTTTGTGTGAGGATACAGAAAATGTGTAATACGTTGGTGCGGTTATTTCACTCGCCATACAGCTGCATTTCGTGAACCCTCGGGTGCTTGCTCAATTATACACTCTTCATTCTTTGTTCCAAAAGGGGGGAAAATGACCACTTTCTGTACGACAACAAATTCAGTACACGAAATTCTGTTTCACTGTTTCCTATCTTCTAGCCTATACCTAGCTTTCGGTTAATCATTCATCATCCTCACCGAGCAAGGCAAATGAAAATGGAGGGAATTTATAACCATCTCCCTTGTAGAACTTATTCTGGAATTTCAACTAGTAAAGTCGGAAAAACATATAAGAATGCACTTAGGTGGTGTTTGGTTGAGAGGAGAGAATGGAGGAGAGAAAAGTAATTTAAATTCTATTTTTATTTTCATTATTTGGTTAGACAAAATATATAAGAATTTAATTGTCATTAGAATTTAAAGTTTACACCAATGAGTGAAGAATTTAAATTCCTCTTATGTTGGAAAGCAAAGCTTCTAAAATTACTCTTAAAACTTTTTAACTTGTTTAGTGGCATTAATAGTTATTATTTTATAATTTTCTTTTATCAATTTAATATTATAAATAACTTTATATTAATTAAATTTAATGAATGATTTAAGAAACTTAACCAAATAAATAAACTTATTTATTTATTTATTTAATATGAAAATATAGAAATATAAATTAACCGAAAATACACTAGACAACTAGCAAGACTGAGCAAAGCAAAACCAGACAATCAGAAAGTAGTATGCATTTAAGAAAGATCTTCAATCAAGAATAAATGTAAGATGAAGCAAAGAAATCAAGAGATGCAGCATAATGCCAGCCATTTGTTGGATCCATTTATCAACGTCGCAGCAAATTGCATTATGTATTGAAAATTTTATTTCAGTTCATTCTAATACTCTCAGCAGTCCGGCCTAGAAGATTCAAGGCGGGAGATTCCCCTCAATCCTGTATGTGTAGGGCACAATTGGACAAAATATTTTTCCAGTGAAAAGGAAGAGAGATGATGCATATCTGTAGCAATATGTTTCCTTATATTTTTTTGGTTAATACACACCGTCCTTTAAGCATGGCATGTCCCTTTCTTTACCAGATGAAAAACAACTGACATATTTAGAGCCCACAGTCGAGCCAGAGCCAAGTAATCCAGACCAGCTCTGGTTAAAAGGCTTATACATGAAGTGTCGTGTAGGACTGACCTCAGAACCTCTGAAGAAATGGTAGGGGATCAAAGAGATGAACAGAAAAAATTACAAAAGAACTTCAAAAACACAATTAATGTCCGAAATAATATAATTGATAACCAAGAAAATGATTTCAAGCATACTTCCTGATATTGCTTCTTCAAAAGAAAGGGCTTTGGAAACGGCATCCATGGTACAGCTACAAGTGCCGATAGGAGCAGCAATATCTGATTATGGAACAAAAGAGCCACCGCCATTCTCAGGTAATGTAGAGTCAAACAAGTACCACATAATCAATATTGAAAAATTCATACCTGTAGGAATTTCTGGCCAACAAAAAGCTGATTTTCGCCCAGATCACCGGTTGGACTCAGGAACATGTATATCATCACATGGTACAGATCAGCTTGAGACCCAGTGCACAATTTCACAATTATGAGGATAGAAAGATACCCAAACAAGCTATTTAAAAATATCATCTGGGGAACAAATTAGTGCCTACAATAGTCCACAATTAGAAAGGTAACTGAGTCATCATCATGAAATCATATCACAACAGTCATATAAGCTTGAAAATAAGACTGATCAACAAAAGAGAGCCAGAATTGTCCAAGCCAAAAAGCATTCCGGACACACACGACAGATAAATGCCTCAAGAATTATTCTTCTTTAAAAGAGAATGAAAACAAAGCACAGTCACATTGCTGAGTAATCAATGTGATGCGTGACCTAACATGAAGGTATGCACACATGCAAGAATCAATCGTCTGAACATGCTGCACATGCAAGAATATGATTTAGCAAAGTAGTTTACCAGATATTTATCTTATTCCCAAAGAATTTTGCATTAAATTAGCTTAATATGATCCCGAGGTTCTTCCATGCTACCCCCAATGAGATTGACATCTTCATCTTCAAGGAGTTAAGAAATGGTAGCTCACTTCGGGTACCTGCCACCTGGGATCAACATTGAATGGATAAGTGGGCTGCACCTTTATTAAACCTACTGTAGTAGAATCGCTGCAACACAATAGATGCGTGTAAATTACATGAACAGACCATGTATGCCCATATATTCTAGAGTCTATCACACTGATTATGTACCTGCAGGAAGGGTCACAACATGCATAAGCAGAGGGCCCAAATAACTCAGATGGGACTGAGAAAAACTCATTATATATCAATCCTGTGTAGATCGAGAACAGCGCCATCATCATAATAACATAACGGCCACCAAAAGTCATTTCTACGATGTCTCCAAGCTTCTGTTGTTAGAAAAATAGAAGAAAAAAAATTCAAAAAGGCCGGAATCCAGAGCAACTACAGCCTACTGTAAATAACCAAGAAGCAAGGCACCAATTACCTGAGAGGGAAAATTTATTTTCCCTCATTGCAAAATGCATATTATCTTTATTCGTGCATGTTTAAGAAATTGTTCTTAGACCAATTCACAATGATTGCGCTTTCCCAGCAAAGAAGGCAGACTGGTTCTATCTTCATAAATATTAAAAGTCAAAATAATCATAATGGAATGGAAATCTGCCAACCTCATATGCGTACTACATCATTGAATATTCCAGCTGATAAATGACATGGATAGAATATTCCAGCTGATGAAATGACACGGATTATCAAATCATTGTCAGAACAGTGGAAGAAATTTTCCAAATGAAGTGGAATATTTAGAATTCCAGAGTTAGCATATTAACATATGCATATCTTACTACCTATGCTTCTTGCAGTGATAATGAACTTTGGTACCATTCACATCACAAGAGTGAACATCCCCAGAAGCGACTCACCCATATGCATCCACAATTTCTTGAAAAGCAGAAGCAAAATTGTTTGTCCGGAAAATAGGTCGGCAGTGATCCTTTTATTTGCAAAACCTGGAATATGGCCCCAATTTGTGAATTGCTGTTGATGGTTGCTCGCTGCAGAGTATTTTCAATCTGCAAAATTCAAGCCCACGGTAGTTAAATATTTTATCCAACCATGAACTGAACTAGGATCTGATTTAAGCAAAGATAGAACAAAGAAAACCACACAGGACTAGTACAGGAAACTAACATAGATGAACAAGAAACCACTTTTTACTCTATCTCTTTCCTGATTTATCTACCAAAAAGATTAAAAAAGAAAAACCTGATTTGCTGCAGAAACAGGACACCAGCTTTCAGCAACAAGGCACTTCTTTGTCACATCCATGCTGAGCATATTTAGAGTGCGATAAATCACTTTTTCCTTCTACAATAAAGAAGCTATAGATTTTAATATTCTGATGGAAATGACCGAAGGATATTAAATTAAAAAACTGCTACAAACCAGAAGGTTCCATTGCTCAAATTGGTCAGCAATTGTCTGTAGGAGATTGCTCCGATGCACCAGTCCAACATCTATGGTAGTCCTCAGCTCTGAAATTCTTCCAGACACCTAGGAATTAGAGTAGTCAAAAAGATTCAGACTGCAGTTCAAGTAATTAACTACTTATAGCAGGACATGGAACAGTTAGAACACCCAGAACATGGATTTCCACCGAGTTTTATCCAGATGCCAGATATGAGCAATGGTAATTGGTAAACATTTCATATTCGTAAGACCAAAATAAAAGATATGTCATTGTGAGAATTACAATGGTAAACATTTCATATTCGTAAGACCAAAATAAAAGATATGTCATTGTGAGAATTACAATGCCTGCAATTGTACAGCCAACACCCATTTAGAATAATGCATGCCTCTGTAATCATCTGAAATTGTTTCCCCAAGTATTCTGTAAATGGGTAGCAGTTTGCTCCAAAAGCATCACATATTTTCACAATTTTTTTCTTTGCTCTATCACCAGAGTAAAAGACTACAAACACATTTTTCTCAACCTGTAATTGACACCTATAAGTTTTTCTGATAAATGGGCAAAATTATCAGTTGGGATACAAAGACACATGAAGAAACAATCTGGAAGAATAGGTATAAAATAAAATATGTAGCATAATTCCATTTTTATATAAAATAAATTGTGTAGATATGAAAATAAGAGAACGATAACGTCTCCTATTGCTTATGAGGGAACCAAGTTAAGAAATGAACACGTGCAAGTAACGATGAACACACGCTTATACCCTTCCAAGAAGTTAAAAAGTCCACAATCTCTCTCTCTCTCTCTATATATATATATATAGCATGACAGCATAAACAGATTCAGACAATCCACATCATATAGTAGAAGATTAAGGCTTCATTGAGTAAATTCGAAAATTTAAGCACTAACCTTCTCTCCAGACACAGGATCAGCGACAGGATCTTCAACCACAGATTGCTTCAGAAACACATTGCTTCAGAAACACATTGCCCCTGGTTGCATGAAACAGAATCCTTTCAAAGCCATTGTCTTTTCTCTTGTAATAAGGCCACTGACAAATCCCAGGTTAACTTGCAGATGGATCAGTCACCATTTCCTAAACAACATCAACTTTATAACCAACACTAGAAAAATGAGAAAGAGAAGATATGAACTGATAGTAGGAAAATGGAATCTAGAAGCTAGAGAACCTTACTTGCTCCACTGACAATGGACTGTCAATGAATCCTTCACCAAGGTGATGTGATTCAAGTTCTTTCTGCTGAGCTGCAGCTCTACTTAGGGCAGATGAAAAGAACTCACCAGCCTGAAATGAGACAACAGTAACAGAATAACTTCACTGCTAAGACCATTTTCTGGGACAAAAAAAGGATACTATGCTACTTAGGGTAATACATGTAACATCATGGGGAATACTGTTCTCCATTTTCTCTGCCTAAGTGAATTACAATGAGATTATGACAATATGCAATAAGAATTTTCTTCCCTATTGTCAAAACATATGATAGTAAGAGAGATTGCAATTGTTCATAATCTAAGATATGAAAATTAACATAAATCGGAAAATTCAAGTGCGACAGCTAGTACAGTAATGAGAAAGTGGAATTGCAATCTCAAAAGTTCTGCACCACACCAATAATGAAAATTTTAAAAAGCTCTAAAGGCAGAGAGGCATCAGCAGCTAAGAAAACCATGCCTTCTGCAGAATAGGCTTATACTGTTTAACAGTTAATTGTAAGCACGTTGCAACTTCTCATCATGTCCATTCACCTCTATCAGTTCAGCTTCAAGTTCTCCAAGTTTTACCTAGCCATGTCTATGAGAAATTTGTTTAATATGAAGCATCAAAAGCTTTACAAATCAAGAGACTAGAATCTAAGGAACTAACATACCTCCAAGCTGGCAAAATCAATATCCACACTGCCTGCAGACTGTGTTGAAGGAAGCAAACCTGCCTTTGACATTTCTTCCCTGATGAAGCGTAGCTTACTAGCCATTTCTCCACATCTTTTCATCTGAATAATAAAATGATAAACACAGACATAAAATACAAAAACACATGCATGCACGTGTGCGTGCGTACAAAGGTATATGTGGGTAAGATGTTATAAGTTCATACAAATTTTCCATGAATTACTAACAAAATATAAATACAGAACAACAATAATGCGTATGTGTGGTTATATAAAGACTTTCCAAAAGGACAATGACAACGTATCGTAACAAATCCGACTTAGGATCACAAACATTTCGAGTAACAAAATGGAAACATATCATAAGACTCGAGCAAAATATCCTATTCAATATGCTCACAAAAATTGAATAGGCAACCATTTTTCAGTCACTTAATAGAAAAATCAAATGCTACTTCAACAAACACTCACATTTTATGAGAATACAATTCTGTTGTAAGAATGAAAGCATTGACTAGAAATTTATATCAAAATGCAATTGAAAGCTACATAAAACGCACCTGAGCAGCAAATGTCTGCTGAAACAGGCTTTTTCCAGCATTGAGCTGGCAGACAAGAAAACACACTCTTATGTATTAAATCCACGAACGTTTAACTGGAAAAATATTTAAAACAACAAAAACCTAGAAAATAATCAACATAATTCTAAATTCGAGACCTGCTTCCGTTGAGTTGGTCAAGATTTCTAAACCAGCTAATAAATAAGAGTTATTCGTTTAATACATTTCATTGATAATATCTGCTGATCTAAAATTTGAACTAACAAAATGAAAATTTCACATAGTGTTCAAACTTTTATATATCGTGTCATTTAGACCATCATAATATTGATTTAAGAAGTTTACTCACATCTTTAAATTGGAAAAGGCCAAGGCCACCGAGATACGAGATCGTACAATGAGCTGATTCGATGGGAATGATCAATTGTGCATCGGCTCCGACCGCAGAAGATCCATCGTTGGGCAGCAACCACCAACGACCATTTTTTTTCCTTTTTTGATTAAACAATTCTGTCAATATCATGTTTACATCCGATCGCGGTCGGCGGGAATTCACCGGGCAATCGAGTTTACAGGCGTAAAAAATGAATTTAATTCAATATTCTTTTTGCGGGATTCGTCATATGGCGGGTGTTTGTACTGCCTGCTTCTTTGTCGTTTTCACGCCCACGCGATTGGTCGGACAAATTTAAATTTTGATCCTTCCTACGACGTCGTTTACAATAGCACTTGGCAACTGTCGTCACATGAAACGAATCGTTTTAGGTTCCCTAAAACGTTCGGAATGGGCCGAAATTCCCAGTTTCCCACCCTTTTTTTTTGGAAATTTAGGCCCGGCTCTCGCATCCAATCACCATCCCACTTTTTTTAAAAAAAAAAAACCGTAAAAGTTAAATCGGAAATACCAACTTATTACTTAACATTTTGCACTTGATAAAAAAAAAAAGAGCCGAAATTTTTAACAGCTTTTCTCTTGAAGTATACAAATTTCATCACTTTTTCGTTAACACTGTTAGAGGATTTAACAGAATATCATAAAAAAACAACTATTTTAATCATAATATAAAACGCCACTTATTAGTTGTTATTTTAGATGCTTTTGAAATATATTGTTTTGGATTGATAGGAATAAATTGTAAACTCTAAAATAAATTGTAAACTCTAAGTTCCTCTTAACCGATTTTATGTTGTTATCTTTTATTAATAGGAATAAATTATAATGTTCAAAGTTTTCCATAACTGGTTTTATGGTTATTTTGAATGTATTTTATACATTTATGATTGTTTCTATATATTTTTTTCAAGATTTATTATTGTTAACGAAATTATGTTATTTAAAATTGATTATATGAGCAGCAGTTCTTAATTTATGTTGTAGATTAGCTAGAAATTAGTTAGTAAACTTATTTTAGTGATTTTATATATTTAAATTAACAAATCTGATGAGTTTATATAGTTAATTTTGTAGTTGTTATTGCTTCCAACAACTAGAAAATAAGTTTTTTTTTAAATGTCATTTAAATAGGATAAAATAGTCATCTTTTTAATATTATGTTATATCATCTAGTGATGTTAGTGGAAAAGTGAAAATGCTGACCCACTTTGTAAACTTTAGATGGAAAGATGCAATACTTAGAATAATGAGTGCAAGGGTTCGAGCCTCCATAAAAGTATTTATGGGGCTTATTTACAATCCTTCCTCAATTATCACATAATTGAGTGGAGCCAGTCTATTCCTCACGAAATGTGAGTAGAGTGGACAGCTCTCGAATATTTGAGAGGGTTTGAAGAATTTGGGCAGCGCTTCAGAGGAGTACATGCCACGATGAAGGTCCCAATTGTAGAATCTGTGTGTAAATATTAATTGTACAGTATTCAAAAAAAAAAAGATGGAAAGATGCAATAGAACAAATGTTTTGTATAATCTTTAATAAAGTACAAAACATTAGGTGATTGGTGGATATTTGTCCAAAGTTAAAACCCCTTTGCTTATGAATAAAACTACAAGGGAATATATGAAACTTTGAACTGTCAATTTATTTTTTGCACCCTTTTTAATTAAAATTTTTATTAGGGTGGGGCTATTTGAACCCACCAATTTACTCAATAATCCTATTTACTAAATAAACCCACCTTTAAATTTTAAAATTTTAAATTTTACTCAATAAACCCACTAAAATACCTAATATACCCTTTCTAAACCCAGTTTTTATAATAATAGTGATTTTACTCATTAAACCCATAATATTCATTTATAAACCCATTAGATTGGAAATTGATTATTAATTAGAAATTTAATAATCAATTTTGAGTGAATGGCCCTCGTTCAAGGACAAATGAATCAAAACATTCTAAATGGAGAATATAGTTGTCACCATGAAATTATTTTTTTAAGTTATATTATATTGGTGAGAAAAAATCTTGTATGATGGAATAACGTGGTGACCCGCCTGCATAATATGAAGAATATTATATATATTTCTAACGAATACTATGAAATTGTTTGGTTTAAAAATTGTAGCCAATCCCTCTCTTAAACTGCAAGCATTCAAGTGTGCAGGGAAAATTTATGCAATGAGATGAAAAGTCAAAGAACAGCCAACTTTATTCATGATTCAAACAAAGGGAAAATTTGTCAACATAGTCTATTAATTTCGAATGGAAAAGGGAAAAAAACAAAAATCAAATATAAAAGAAAAAGCATAACTGTTCATGATTGTCAATATTATTTTGTTCCTCCATAAAATCAATATCCATCAAATCAATAACAACTAATTTTATTATTTTGAATTAAATCACATGTACCTATTTAACAAAATATATGGCTTAAGAGAAGAATCACATCTCTTGATTGATTAGAGTTTAATGAAAATTTGATTAGGGTTCTATAAAACTATGTTGAATACAAAGATGGGTTTAAAGAGTTAAAATTCAATTTTTTTAAAAAATTATATTCTAGTGTCCATAACTGTAATTTAATTTAGGGGTATTTTAATGATAAAAAAATATTTTTAAAAATGGGTTTATTGAGTAAATTAGTGGGTTCAAATAGCCCCACCCTTTTTATTATCTAAATAATTTTTAGCAAAATTACTAAAAGAGCCATATTCTATCTTCCATACTATTTCAATTTTTATTCTCTCACCAAACCAGTGAATGAAATTGTAAAGGGATGAAGTTCTTTCTTCCAGAAATTTCAATTTCCGGTATTGTCACGATCTGTTGCAAAATAAGAGAATCAAATTTTATCACGAAAATTTTGAAGATTAAAAAATGATTGTACTACCCATAAACTCTGAGGATTTTCACCATTCCAATCTTTGAAATACATTTCAAATAAAATTGAAACAAGAACTTTAAAATGATCACAACAGAAAATATATGAAAAAGAGGATAAACAGTTAAGAAACTAAAATCTGAGAAAGAGAAGAAGTTAAGAAAATAGGGAAAAACAAAACCTACTTGCGGTGAAATGTACCAATGAAATAATGATCTTTATATTTAAATAATAATTTTAAATTTAAGTAAAAAAAAAAAATACGGGTTTAAAAAACTCATAATTAATCCTACTTGTAACTAAAACAAAAAATTAAAAAAATTAATCCTATTTTTAGAGAAACTTATGAGTAGTGATATTTGACCCCTTCATTTCTCTCACCAGTCCCTATTTTTTCAATTAATCCTATATAGTTTCAAAATTACTCTTATGAAAAAATAAAAAAAAATATATGACTAAAACAAAAACAATTCCAGAAACTTAGCCATCTTCCCACCACTGCCAGCTGACCAAAACCCTCATTATTTGGATAATTAGGAGAGTATTTTTAGACTGAAGATGGCAAACAAGTTTACGATTTTATTGGTGGTAGTAATAATAACTCCCATGTTTGAAAGCTTGTGGGATGAAAGAGCTTATTATAATTGTAAGTAACGAATCGAGTCAATTGGGAAGATTTGCGCAAACCGACCCAAAAGAAGGCAACATTCACATGCCAATATTAGACATTTGGTTTGCTCGTCACGTTAATTATTATGTTTCCATAATCAAATAATTGACGGGTTTTTTTATCAGTGGCTGCTGAAAAATTCCGTCAATCGGCGACGAAGGATTGGTGGTGGTGGAGGTGGGTTAGGATTTTGAAATTTTTTATTTTTAATGAGGGTAACTTTAAACATAATTGAAAAATAGGGCTTGATGAGAGTTTTTAGGGGTTAAAAATATCATCACTCATTTATTTTAAAAATAATACATATTCTTATAACACCCATTTTACAGGAAAATAAAAAAACGAAACATTTGGTATTATTCCGTTTTCCTTCAATCATATAAACTTTAAATTTTTAAATTTGTCTATAAAATCTCTCGTGCGCATGCAAATTAAAGGGAGGGGGGGGGGGGATCAAACTGAAATTGGACCACATTGTACTGTAGCTAGCCGCCTATCTCCTCGGAAACAAAAGCCAATAATAAGAAGAAGACTTTCAGTTTATTTTGCATGCGGCTAAATACAACCTAGACCGCCTATTGTATGTAAGAAACCCTAGCCAGCAGCCACCACTACGCAATACTCAAGATAATTGGGGACCAATCAAACCATACCATGGCATGCATGCTGTCGTATCGCAAAAGAAGACTTGATCGGTTTAAGAACGGGACAATAGGGGCAAAGAAAAAAGTTTCTAGCTAGCTCACTCAATTTGGTTAAACATATTGACTTCACCGAATTTGTAGGGAACGGTCTCTACAGAGCAAAATGCCATGATAGCTTAGATTTATCTAGTCAGCTTGACGATGGCATTGCAACAAAGGATATGGATATTGATTATTATTCCTCACTCACAGGCGTACAGTGCGTGTGTGTGATATTATTAATGTATGCCTCGTCTGAATCATTTGAGGATTAGGCGTTCGTAATCTTTATGTGCATATATGGAACTTAGTAATGATTAGAGTCAAAGTCATGTTGACGACGACTGGGAGAAGCAAAGCAACCAATCATTCTAGTCCTTGACTTGACTATTGACTCCCCTTAATTCTAGGATGGAATCACAGAAGCCATATATCCATAGCGTGAAATTAACATCACCGTTGAGCTTTTGTTTGTTTCTCTTGTATATTTGTTTCCTTTTACCCTACCCTTTTCTTGTTCCTTTGCCCCGCCGGAACCGTTAAAGCACCGCCAAATTAATTACTCATTGTGACTGGGGTGAAAGGGGAGAAATTCTGTTTCCAATCACCCCTTTATCAAGGACACGGAATCTTATTCTTGTGTAACGTCAAAGCATCGAATTGTTGAGTTACTCATTTGAAAAGGGTAGAGCTCTTGATATTATTAGAAATGCCCCAAAAAATATCAAATTAGTAAAGCAGAAACATACCCAAACTCATAAGAATGTGGGAAATAAATCATGGCAAATATCAGATTTCTGGCTTGTCCAAAATTAGGTTGCTTATGGACACATTCTTGTAGTAAGTTTTTCACAGAAAACCGTTTCTACAGAAGCAATTAATTATAACTCTTTCTAGGTATATATCAAGTGTTTCTTCAAAAGGTACTTTAAGTGAATTATGGCAATAGTGATCATCACCATGATGCCATTAATAATGACCTAAGTCTACTTTGCTGATATATAAAGATAAATCAATCATGCAAACTAGTGGAAGAATGAATCGACTGATTTGAGGAAATGTATTGGGGACATGATAATGCGTTGGCAAATAACTATATATATGTAATTAATTTAAAAGAATGAGGATCCTCCTCTAATTTAAACTTATTTAATCCTATTAAAAAAAATGACATTGTCATTTTTATCATAAATTATTTTGAAAATTGTAAATTCACTTCATCGATGCCGCATCATATTCCACTCATTAGGGATACGTAACATTACTCTAATAATATATCTCCTATAATTTCAAATCCATTTTGCATCTGATACCTTAGCGATGTTCTTAGGCTAGAAAAATAATAGATTATATAACTCATAATAAAAACAATTCAAATCTACCCTTGTGCTTCGTAACAAGAGATTCAATCAAATGAATCACTACCTACAAATGTATGTATCCGTAAGCAATCTGCATGTAACTGGTGTTTCCATTCATCCCTTTAAGCATTGACACAGGTAAAATAACTCATGTCAGTGGAGGCGCTAATATTTTGAATATTTTCTTTGCAAATTTATCCTAATAGTACTTAAATTATATTTAAAAAATTACTTTTTACTTCTAGTGGCATATAGAAGTCCATAGAACTAACTCACACTCAAAAAAGTTAGTTCAAAAATTGAGAATTATCTCAATTATTTATATTAATAACCCAAGAGCTAATCTCAAATACTAAAAGACATATTTCCTATCACTTAAAGAGTTTGTAACTCTATTTTCTTGATAATGAAGAAGAAATTTTGCTTTTTGAAAAGAAAAAAAAATTGTTGACTGTTAAGATTAACAATGAACAATGCATTTGATGATGCATTCATGAAGATGACCGAAGAGTTATATATAAACCAAAATTTTCAATTCCAGGTGGTGGCTTGGGCAAATATCAATCCACAAACTCTGCCCAAAAAGACTTAAAATTTCTCTCACTGTAATGAAGATGAAGAGTACAACTCCTCAGTTAACAAAAGAGGACACTAAAGCGCCAAAATATAAAATTCTTAGAGTGGCTTCTTATTAGTACAAGAAGAACCTACAACAGTTTTGTTATATTATGACTCAATCCCATTGTCAGAGAGATAAATAAAGTACAGCAGAAAAAATCACAACTATAGTGTATGGATCTGTTATAAAGTGTAGTGTCTTAATCCACTGAACATAAGAGCACATGTTATGGGTCAGATTATTACAGAAGTAGGGAAAGTTTCACAAGCTTTTCTGCTTGTTTCCAATGTACTAAATCTAGGAGTCTATGGAAGCATCTTTAATCCCCTATTAAACTGTATGTACCATATCCTATATCATTAGTTCTAGACTACATATAACATAAATCACATGTGTGTAGTTGCAGGGAAGAGCATTAAACCTTATCAGCTAATGAGCTGTGACAAGCACTTTCCATTCTATTAAGAGGGTCACATCCATGCACGTCTGTTCAAGTAGCCAGCCAAATTTTATCGTCTTGCAGGCAAGTAGTTGATATAAATGCCTGTTGATGTAATCTATTTAAGTATATAAGTATTGTGTACAAACGTATGTAGACAGACACGCAGAGAGAGAAAGGAGAAGAAAGAGTAAAAAGAGAGCAGCTTGTAAGTCGTAACTTGTTCATTTTTGTGGTTTCACTTTTGGAGCTGTAATGAGGGAATTGCCATTTGACAACAATGCAAGAAAGGCTACTTGCAAGCAAAATGCAAAGCCTGCCCATGCGCTGCTTCTTTTATTTTATTCTTCTTCAGAGATTTAAAAAAACAAAAAAAAAAGCTTAAAAATTCTTTGGTTAACCAAACACGAAACCTATCTCGTCCCATTTTCATCCGGCAAGAAAACGGATAAGCAGGAAAAAGTGGTTTCGAGTTCAACACCAACCAGAAAGCAAACACAAAATCAACTCACGGAAAAAAAAAAAAACACATTATAAAGAAATTAAGCAAGATAACAAAAACAAATATACTGAAGAATTTAAAAAAGAAAAAAAAAACACGCATCCACATGCTGCAACCATTACATACACTAAGAACGAAAACAATATATCATGAATCATCGATAATATCAAAATTTAACTAAGCAAATCTCAATTGAAACTCGAAAAACAAAAACCAACATCCCCATATATATCATATGCATCATCATCAATATCCGCTTTGTACTTCATTGGATGTTAAAATCTACTAGAAAAACTACCCACATAGCAAAAAAAGCAACAATTAATTTTATAGTAGCTGCATGACAATTGACAAATGAAGTTTTGTAAAAGGGAATAAGGCAAGCTAGCTCGGAAGCTGCAGGCCTTTATATCATCAAGATTCAAGACCTTGGAGGTGGAAAGAATTGCGTACCAGCAATAAAAGCATTAAGAGGGGCTGGGTATAGTGAAGGGTCAATCAAATTGGCAGATGGGTTACTTGTACCAGCTGCTACTGTGCCTGTGGTGGTGGTCGTTGTTGCCGTCGCTGCTGTGATAAGATTCAGTTGTTGCGAATGCGAGCTCTCAGCTGCAGCGGTGTAACGATTTTCAGGGCCTTGATCGTAGAGAATTCCTTTGAAGACATGGCCTCCGATATGAACAGCCGTTTGATACGCAAACTCTTCATCTGGATCGTCAATGGCACTTACTCGTACACAACGAAAGACCGCTGATGAGCTCAATTCAGATGGGAACTGACTCACTTCCAACCCTAATCACAACACCAAAACAAAAAGAAAGAATAAAATCATAGCTAATAAGCTGAGCAATTTAGGAAAGAAAGATTTGTAGGCACTGCTAATTTTTACCAACTTTTTTCGTCAGTTTTACTAGGAAACAGTAGGAGGAAGAGAAATAATGGAGGTGGGTGGGGAAGGCAACTATGGAAGTAGACTTGCGCACACGCAAATGATACGATTTTGTTGTACAGAAAAAGCTTTTCTTTTAGAATTCTACAAGATCTCATAAAAATTGAACCCGAGATTTCTTTCACTCTTTTCAGTTTAGTTTGTTTGTATTGTATTGTATTGTATTGTAATATTGTACAGTAAAACAACATAGGGGAAAAAGAGAAGTAGTGGTGGTGGTGAGTATGACACACGCACCTTGATTCTCTCTCTGCCTTTTTGGATTCTCTCCTCGAAACTGTTGTTGCTGGTGGTGGTGGTGGTGGTGTTGTGAATCTTGTTGATTCAGCTGTTGTTGTTCTTGCTGTTGTTGATGTCTTTGCAAAGCTGCGAGCTGCTGCTGGCGCTCTCGCCTTTTAGCAGCGGGGACCCAAGTACTCTTGACGTGAGTTTGGCACTGAAACCCTCGGCTCTTACAACAAGTTCTGCATCTCATGTGAGGACAATCTTTCTTAGCTTGGTTACCACAATCTTGACAGTTCATTCCTCCTCCTCCTCCTCCTCCTCCTCCACCAACTCCTTGCCTCATCACAAAACCACCCGATCTTGATGACTCATCAGAAGCTGCAGCAGCGTTGATGAAGTTTGATGATGATCTTCGACTAGGACCCACTCCAAACGACAGATAATTGCTCATATTTTCTTGTTGCTGGTGATAATATTGCGGCCATAATTCAAACCCTTTGGTGCTATTGTAGATCTCCTCGTTTGCTGATGATCTGTACAAATAAAGATTCTCTTCTTTCTCTTCTTCTTCTTCTTGTTTGCTTCTTGCTTCTTCTCTTCCTCCTAAGTAGAACCACCCTGCCATTTCTTGCACCTCAATTTAGACCAAAAATCCATAGCAGCATGAACTTAGTACTTATATCAATTACGGTGATCACTTCAGTACAACTACTACTGTGGATAGCTAGCTAACTGTGAATTATTTTCTGGGTTTGAATTATGGGGTTATTTGGCTAGGTTTTTAAAATTGTTTCTTTTTTTTTTCCCCCTTGGTGATCTTGGTCTGGTTCTGCAGCTTTTGAGGAAAAATAAATCGAGTAGTGAGACCGTGAGAGTATTTATTTTTAGGGCAAAATAGTAAAAGGAGGATGGTTGGTTGCTTTGATTGACTTAGCTCTTTCAATTTTCTTTCGTTGTTCGAAGCAATAATGACACAGAATTAGAGCTCTGCAAAGCCGCCATGGCAACTGCACCGCTCACTCTGCTACACAATCCTCATTTAAGACAAAAGCCAACCCCCCCTTTTTTCTCTCTCTCACTTGCAACTGTTTTAAGTTTTATTGTGTTTTTAATAAAAGGCAAAGAAAAATTAAAATCTGTACTTATGGATAGGAAAAATTTCTTTGGGCACTTCTCCACAGTTCTCTTGCAGTTTCAATGAATCTAATCGGCAATCAAACATAACACTATGATCTTTGCATGATCATCCGACGGTTAAAATTCTTCCACGTATCACGGCTTCAGCTTTTTGTCATTCGTCCTTTGCACCGGAAAACCCGCTGGTACTTTTTCTGACCCCTTCCTGTAATTAAGATTATTGATTTGATTTTTTTTTCCTCACATTTTTAATTTACGAAGCAATCTATTAAAAGAAAAAATTAAAAAGACAAATTATAACCTCACGTTTGTCTCCCATTCCTCAGTATCACAGACGCCCTCCCCACGTGACACGTAATATATAATTTTTTTGAACCAATTTTTTGATAATGGAAATGCCTGTCATGAGCATCAGTAAGGCTAGCTTTTCTCGTTATCGTGTGTTTTTCACTGACACATAATCATCTTATAAGTTTCCAAAGTTTTTTTTTTCTTCTTTTTTTTAATTGTAAATCGAGTTTTTCGGAATTCTCGAGTGTTTTCTTCTAATCTGTCTTTAGCCTGTAA
The DNA here is from genome assembly GCF_000493195.1 of Citrus x clementina. NCBI lineage: Eukaryota > Viridiplantae > Streptophyta > Magnoliopsida > Sapindales > Rutaceae > Citrus > Citrus x clementina. The sequence continues at coordinate 41,514,531 of NW_006262201.1, forward strand.
TGCGATAAAAAGAATATTTAATTTTGCTCGTCAATGCCTCGTATCGGTTCTCATAGTTCTTTGTAATCATTTTTTCATTGACTCTAAAGTCCCCTCTCATATTACATGATCGAGATTCATTTCTTCTTAATAATTATTTACGAAATAAATACGACCCCCTTCATGCTAACGTTTAAAAATCTCTTACCAAGAGTGCATGAATAAGATTTAATTTTTTTTAACTACCAATTTGTACTCAAGTTATTTATTCAATACATATTCAGGTCAGAATTATTTATTTATTTTATTAAATATTAGCATTGACTCTTAAGTGCTAATGTGTTATATTGCTTGATCTGGATTCATTACCTCTTATACATAAGAAATATTTATTAAGAAAACATACAAGTATTATTAATTAGTTTTTGAAGAGTTAGAACGAACATTTGAAATTTTATTCAAAATTTCAACTTAAATTTAAAGTAAGTACAAATATGTTATTTCATCATTCACTTTATAAATATGAGACCATTTTACATAAAATTTTAAAATAAAAATTAGAAATAGTCAACGTTACTCCTTTTAAAAATATTTATATGAAAGCTAGTTAAAATTCTTTATAACTTTATTTGAAATCCTTTGCATGGTCTTGATAACATATTTTACTAGCTAAATCAATTGGTAAATATAAGATATGATATTAATTGTTTTTTGAGCTAGTAGATTGGCTAATGATCTCTGTCAGATATCTCTTGACTAAACACATAAATCCATAACAATAACTTGAATACTTGTCACTATTTCAAATACTTGAAACTCTGATGGTGCTTAGGTCTATGATTCTAAATGTCTGGATTTGAATTAAAATTGTATAATTATTTTAAAGTAGTATACAATTCTATTTATAGTTCAATCTAAATTTTACAAATTTTAGACTTCGGGCTTGAGCATGCACGACTCCTTAAAACTAACCATAGAAAGACAAATGGGGAAATATGTGTATATTAATCTTAATAAAGCTAAACAAAATCAAAATCTTAACCGGATTTTTTTTTTTAAAAGAAAATTTGGGAGCACTTTTGATTTCATTTTTACTAGAATATCTAAATGGTGTCCTAACAATATTGTTTATTGAAACAATTAAAGTAATGATAAAATTTTTTTATTCCAGCATATACATCGTAATAAAGAAAATTTCCAAAAGAAAAAAATTGGGTCAACACCTTTGATGTTACATCATCAATTACTAAGCTAATTAAGTAAACAATGAAAGGAACCGCAAAGCCCCTCGAGCGGTGTTCGTATCACCGACTTTGAAGCTTTGCATAATGAAAAGCTTTAAAAAGTTGCTAAAAACAACTAATGTGAGATTTTTGAGTTGATTGAACTTAAAACCGTGACCTCACAGACGCTCTTCGGTTTTCACATTTATTATAAAATTTTTCCTTCGTGATTTGACTATCAGATTTTTCCATGCCTCACACGCTTTGATTTAAGACTAACTACGACCAATTATAAATTTCATAATCCTGATTTGATGTTACTAATGGCCCTTCTATTTTTAGTGGCCACCCATTCTCTTGTACAATCACTATTCTTAATTCAATTTTTTCGTTTCAATCACCAGTTGATCGAAGACTAAAACCGAGCATGCATGAGAAATTCAAAATCGTTGAATATTTTTGCCACTGTTGCTCCTCTTTTTCATTTTTTTTTTTTACAACTGTTGTCCGTTTACTTTTAATTTAATAATCACACCTTTTCTTCGTGCCATTATTATATGTTCATTCATAATTGTAAGTTGTAACACAACTTTGAATAAATGTTTGAATTCATCTTTCTAGTAATAATAATAATAATAATTGTTTGATAATATAATTTGTAACAGATCGAGATTAAATTTTTTTTATGTAAATTAAATTTCTGCAGTCATAATTAATATATATTGGTTGATGCATTTAGGAAATAATTATAAATTACTGGATTTCAATGATTATGAAAGTTGTGCAATAGGGCTCGACTCCATAAAATTATCCCTTACTAGTAGGAAAATGACTTTCTCAAATGTAGCTAGCCTCATAGCGAAGCAAAAGAAGAAAACAAAGGAACCTCTTTTATCAAACAATCACGTGAAACCGATTAAATTAGTGGGTAGTAATAATTGGAGTTAAACAATTCAATTCGGTTAAATGATACGAGTACGGACTCCGGCAGCCTCTGTCCCGCCGTACCAAAGCCGGCTAATTGAAAGTTATATTATAGAATAATGATGATAATAATACAAAGAAACTATATGTTAAGTACCCCAATTTTAGTGACATAATTGTGTCTTTAACGTTAAATGCCAGTTGTGATTAGGCAATTAGGGGCCCGAGGCAGTAGAGCCTTCTTTTTAATTTTCGTTGTTGTTGACTCTTGCTTCTTTGTCTCTAATCGATTGGCTTAATTTGTTTATTGCTAGCGGACACGGAGCTCCTAAATTTGATGAATTGGGCTTCACATGATTTGTTCTATATTGGTAAGCCGAAGTTACCCTTTTTGTGGATATTAATAAAGGCATCGATCTTCTTCCGAGGTACGATAGTGAGTCGTATGGGCAATTTATATAAAAGTTAAATGAGAAATAATGAAGTGTAACGATTACCGTTGCAGGTGATGTAATTTATGTGATGTCTTGTAAACAATTATATTCAAATACTAAATTAATTAAATAGTATTTTTTATATGTGTGTGTGATAGCAATTCCAAACCCTTAGACATCACAGAATGAATGATACGAGTAAGAGTAATGCTAGACATTTTAAATTATTTATTTAAAAAGTTATTTTGAATTATATAATATTCATTGATTGGTTATGAAGAATAATACAATTGATTCATTTAAATTTTATAAAGAATTATTAATCAAGAAATAAATGGCATACGACTTAACATAGAATTTAAGATTAAAAAAAAAGAAAATTTTGATTTTAAGAACGAGTTTTAAATTCGAAGGGAGAAAAAAAATCAGATTATTAAGCAGCTCTAACAGTAACTCTAGATGAGGATGCTATTCCTCAAATTTAGTGAAGTCGTGAGCAGAATTTTAATGAGGGTGTGTCATTAAGCAAAGTAAAAATTAATTGCTTTAGGATTAAAATTTTGGGTACGTAAAGAAAGAGAGAGAGAGAGAGGAAGAATTGGGTGGTGAATGATGATTTGCGAGAGTCCCAATAATTGTGCGTCACTGTCTTTTCTTTCACTCTCGAGCCCTGTGCTTCGCTTTCTCCTGGTTGACTCGCTCTGTATCGCTCATTCATTTTCGCCCTGTCCCCGCCGATTATTATTACTACTAATACTACTCAATTTTCATTCAACATGTTTATCGGTGCAACTCGCTCCTCAAAATTGAGTCAAATTCCACATGGATTGGTGCCCCCTCAATCAAAAATATTTGGTACTGTTACTACTACCGGCTAAATAATATTATTTGATTTGACAATAATGATAATACGTGCAAGTTGTTTCACAAGACTGCTGCCAAGATCTTTGAATATTATTCTCTTAAAAAGAAGATTTTAAAAAAAGGAAAAAAAAACTCATTATTGTATACTCTATCAAGACGAAAACCTCCTCAGGTTCTTTTCCAATGAGCGTCGAGTGCATGCCCTAAAAGAAGAAAATGGGAAGCAATTTGATCTTCAAAGCCCATTGCAATTGTAACTTTTCTTATCTTCTCGTCATTCGTCAAATTGCCACTTTAGCATATGATTATTATTGTATTAGTATTAGTCCGTAACCCTAAGTCATCATGCAGATAAGATAATCACAGTGCCATCGGTTTGAAATCACATCCAGTCTGAGAATGTAAACATACGAAAGTACGTAATCCTTTCTTCTTACAAGGGAGGGTGGAACTTTGTTCGGGCATAGGGTTTGAAATCACTAGACCAATTTCTTTTCTTTTCTTTTCTTTTCTTGTCCCCTTTTTTTATTTTTTAAAAAAAAAAAAAGAAAGAAAGATACGGGTTTTCAAATTACATTTTAGCACCTGAAATTTTGTATTTTTTTTTATTATAACTTGCTTAAAGTTGTTGTTTCTTTATTAAGGCACCGTCGAACCAAATCCGACAAAAAAGCAGCAGGTATACATCCTAGAAATAAATAGAGCGTTTACTTTAAAAGCGAACAGCCCTTTTAAGAGAAGCCTTTACTGTACCAGAATCAGATATATGAATAGTGAATTAATTAATAATAATGATAATAGGCGTAAATAATCCTGTCCACAACCAAACCAAGCGATTTCAATACGGATACGAGGATGATACGACACACGTGTCGCGTACAGATACGAATCCGGTGTTTGGTAGCTAAGACCGTGGGGGGGGGGGGTGTTGGCAATGGCGATGTCATGGGAGATTTTATATGTAGGGGTGGGGTCCAGTTTCGAAGGTAGTGTGGGGTCACACTCACACTGGGGCTCGCATGTGCTGGACATGATGAGAATTTAGTTTTTATTATTGATAGACTGAAATGATAGAGCGTAGGTTTCCCTTTACGAATATTATTGGTGCATTGGCCGTTACATGACATAATTGTCTCAAGAAAGGCAACAGTACAGAGGTTACAGCGCTCCCTATCACGTGCCTACCACTAACTTTTAGCGTTTAGAGCTTAGGACACACCCAAGCTAAGAATATTGAACTAAAAGCAGCAAGTTATTTCCTTAATTTTTACTTTATACAATTGATTCGTTCAATTTCGAAATCCTAACCCAATTTCAAGGGAAGCTCGACTAAGGGGGACCCAAGGCTAGGAGCCAAAAGGGTGACAATGGCTGCAGTCAAATGTCTCGGCGCCAAATCTGATCGTGTGTGTAGTCAATCAGGCGAGCAGTCTCTGGAACTTGTACAGCGAACGCCGCAGACGGGACCATCGGGCTCACCGGATCCACGAATGAGCGTGCCCGGAGCTGGATCGCCTTGATCTTGAAGATGTGCCGAGAAAGATCTATCATCTCTGTGCCGTTTTACTGTACAACCCTCGCACATTTTTCACTTCCTTGATTGTATGATGATGGAATAAATAACCATCGTTATTAAAAGATTGCGAGCTTTGATGTCCACCAATTGGCCCAACTTGAGCCGAAAATTTTCATTTCTACTAAGTGGGCCTGCCATCCAAAAAAATTTAACAGCCCAATAAAAATAACCAAGCATTAGTTACAACACGTTATTCGTTCGCATTAATAAAAATAATTATTGCATGTACCCCTTGGAAAAAAAAAATATTCATGTTTTTCATGCATCTCAATTTTTTTTAAATTTAATACACGTTTGAGTGCATTTGAAATTGAAGTTGGACAGTAGTACTAAAATGTTTGATAAACACTAACTGATGTAATTTGGAATCTATATTGACGTGATTTTTCACTTATATAATAAAAAATTTATTATATCTTTAATAATTTTATCAAAATTATTATTTAAAATTTATATTTACTACATATTATTAATTTTATTTTATAATTATAAATTTTTTTTTTCACAGCAACTATATCCTAAAAATTACAGTACCTTAATTCCAAACAAAACTTTTGTTTCTTATCTCACTCTCACTAACCTTGCCTGCACTTAAAATCTACATAATTATTTTTATAACCATGAAAGCGAGCATAAACTTAAGCTTGCATATAAACAATATATCAAAGCGTAATCCCATAATTAATCATGATGGGACTCCAAGGAATATCCCAACCCCAAAATCGAACTTGGACTTAATTGACGACACCCGAGTCCCACCCCCCATCAGTGCCTACTGCCGCGTAGCCTTTCAACTAATTGGCACCTTAATTAATTAACTGTACCGGTTGATGCTGCGTCCCACAACCAATTTACGACATGTGGTGCTTCAAGTGTTAGATTTGTTGTTAATTTGTCACACACACATTTCTTATTCGGGATTCGGTTCAAGTACTGTCAGATTTGTTTGTTAATTTGCATTTTCTTATTTCTTCATTAGTAATATTAGGTAAACACGTAAATTTTGAATAAATTATTTTATATAAATTAATCAACATAATATGATTATTCGAATAAAAATATATAATTTTATTATTCAACTATCTATATTATGTCACATCAATTTTTTTTTAAGGATAAAAGTAATATTTATAATAATTTGTGGTTATTTCATTATTTTTTCTTCGTAACGCTGATCTCTCACATTAATTTATAAAGATAAGATTTTATTTAATCAAATAAAATTGCTGAGTTTTGATAGAACATTTATTATTAATCATTTCATCTTAAACCAGTGAACACCTCCACTTTATTTCTAAGACAGTGGTATATTTGGGAACATTTGAGCTACAAAGCTTCGGATATTATATTTTATTAGCAAAATATTACCTAATATATTGCTATCATGGGCAAGGTATATGTCATTGTCTCCGAAAGTAATGTTACACCGCCCAACTAATATCCCAATCAATTATCATCTCATCTAACTTCACATTCACTAATTGGATGGTCCAATCAAGCAAAAAGTAATTTATTAGTGATAAAATTCATATTCCAATAAGTAAATGTCACTTAACGATTGGAATGAAATCATGAAAAGTTTGAGACATTAATTTGGAGGTACAGTATTATTGTATAATAAATTCAAACTTGAAATATGTTTTGCATGCCCAAAAAAAGAAACATATGTAAACAATCACATAAGAAACAAATAGACATTTCAATAGTCGATATATCCAACCTTTTGAATTATGTCGCATTATATCTTCATTATTACTCAAATTAGATACATAAGGAGATCAGTGGACTACAAAATCAAAAAAAAAAAAAAAAAGTACTCAAATGGAAAACAAGTGGTTAGCTTACGACAATAACATAAGCAACCCATGATGTGGGAAACAACTAAGAGCTGGGTTGTTTTTTATGATTACAAATGTACCAAAAGAGAAATGGAAATAATTAATAAATGTAGCACAATGACGGGCGAAACGCGGGGCAACGTTGAGTTTTAGAGTCAAAGGAACGCTACTGCAGTACTACTGCCACTAGAAGGAATTTTAAGCTAAATTGATACGAAGAAGATTGTCAAAATCAAAATGGTTAGGTAATTCATTTGGATGACTTTTTAATTTTGAATACGGACGGATGGCTAGGGCTTTCATTAGTTGCACATTGGACAGGACATATGTATATGAATTGAATGTCAAAATCAAAGGTTCAGTGCTGTGACAAAAATACAAACTGGTTTAAATTTGGCAAAATCTTCGAAAGTCGGTGACTGAATCGTTAACATATATAAAAAGTCAAGGATTACAAAACAAGTTTTCGTTTGAATTAGCCTAAACATGAGGGAATTAAAATCCAAATATATAGGGTAAGTAAATTAAATGTAATACAGTTGTCAAATCTCGAAGTTGGAAAAATCTCCAAAACAGTAACCAAGCCGGCAGCAAATAGCATCCAATTGAAGTCGAAGCTACAAACACTCGAAGCAACAAAACAGGTGTCGGGGCCCCTTAGCTTCAACGTCCATTGTTGATTAGTTGTCATTTGTTACCCCCTTGTTAATTTCCTGTAGCAGCTGTTTACACATTCTGTTAAATTCTGTGACGAAACTGTAGCCAGAGATTGGACCACCATGCTCGTCATGTAAGCCAAGAAATGGTTCTGGCCTCTTACTGTGGAAAGCATTGGACCTTTGCTTCATTGCTCGCTCTTGAATCTTTGATAGTTTAGTATTATGGTGTGTTTATTAAAGGATAATTGGAATAGACAAGAATCAAAATGGGTTGGAACGAGAATGATGAATGGAAATCAAAATAAAGTTTACTCAATCTTAGACTGAATATGCTTCTATTGAATAATTACTACCCCTCTTGATCCACGATCCTAAAGGATTTTCTTAAAGTGATTGATGACAATTTTTCAATTTTTCAATTTTTCAATTTTTCAATTTTTCAATTCTCCAATGTCTAATGATCTAAGATCCACATAAACTCTCCACAGAGATGAAAATTGCAAGTATTAAAATCCTTGAATTCTTTCCAAATAAAAGTTTCTTTTCTCTTATAATTTATATGAGTAAATATGATATTCTTACCTTACTTGTCTCCCAAGAAATATCTAGAGCATTTAATAAACTTCATGTTTGAACCAACTTCTTACTCTAAATAGATCTTATGCGCCAATTATAGAATATCATCATTAATTGACTTTTTAAATTAGACATCTAATAAATCAAGAAATAAATATTCCTAATAAATTATAATCTCACTAAATTAGAGAATTAATAAATTAATCCCAGATATGCAATAAATAAAATTTCAATTTAACTAAACTTGCCATAAGATGCCAACTCTATAAATAATGGACTTAACAAAAATGAACTGGACTGTCATTAATGCGTTTACTTTGTATTGGAATCAAAATGAATTGTTTTGTTATTTAAACTCCCTTAATTAATTATTGTTGTTATTTATTATAATAATTATGACGACGACGATGATGATGATTGTGATTATTATTATTATTATTGTCAACAACAACAACATTATTAATAACAATATATGCGACAAAAATAATAATAAAATATTATAATTATTATATTTATATTAATAAAATGAAAAATCATCATCATCATCATTATAACTACAAAATAAAAAATCACCGACAAGCGACGACAACAGTTTCTTCATCAATAAACAGCAGTGAAGTTTGGAGAGTGGCAACGACAATCGACGGGTAATGTAGACGACTAGCAACGATTAGCAGAGCAAGGATGATGATCTACTTCGTGTGGGACAGTGATGCACAACAATTGGCTCTATTGCATTTGACGTTTGGCATGTGACAGTCATGGCCTTTGCTTCTCGTCGGTTGCAAATCGATCTTGCAAAAATCCAATCGCGTTTGACCTTTTTCTGAACTGAGGACAAAATGGATATTTTAGATTTTTTGGGGGTAAAATAATTATTCATGTGACTGGGAGACTGATTTCCACTCCCGTTGGGAATCAGTCTCTCATTTTCCATCCCCAACTACGGTGGGTCTCACGATTCCAATTCTAATTTCCAATTATATTTTGTGAAGTAAATGTTGTCAATAATTCTGATTCCTCAATCTGAGAAGTAAATGCACTATTAATGTATTGTATAGTACCATCTTAATTAAAGAAAGATGAAAAAAAAAGCAAGTATGGATGGATGTCCAATTATTTGGGCTGAAATATGTCGTTCATATTTTTTGTAGTGTTTGTATTTGTGTATTTGTATTTTATTTTTAGATATTGCCTAACGTACTCTTGAGTTTAGTCTAAAGTTTTTAATTTTAAGTCTGATATAAGCCTGTAGTTACACCCTAGTGACATTGTATTATTGATTATTGTTAGTCCTTTGAATGAAAGGTATACTATTCCTATCAAGGAAAAAAAAAATTCATTTGACTGAATGTTGGAAGTTGCAATCTTCAATTCATTCTCGCCCCATGTGAGATTAAGATTGAATCCATTTCTCTTATACACAGTTAGAAAATTTTGCTGACTAATCTACACGACAGTCATAATTTTAACATTCTATTTAAATTAAATACATATTTACAAACGTCATGTCATATATTGATAATAATTTTGAATTATTTCTAGATTCTATCTGTTTCTAGCTAATCGCTTCCATTATGGTGAAAGAGGCATAATTTAACAAATACACCATTGCCTATCAGCCTATGTGAATTTATTGGAATTTTGAAGTATATTTCATTATACTATGAATAAAAAAAAATGCATAATTTATTCTTTAGATATTTGTGTTAAATCATCAATCATAAATACAGAATATTTAACGAGAAAGGTTGGCAGCATCTTTGGTTGGACTCTGACTCCATGCTTGTCGTGCAACTGTTTCGAAATTCATCCTTGCAGCCTCCTTAAGCCATTAATTAGAATCCTTTTTCGTGTTTCTCGTACATATGGTGAGGCCAATAGTGTTGCATATTGTATTTTCAGTTTAGATGTGGAGTTTTTTTTTTCAGTTTACTTGGTTTTGGGAGCGGAGTCGCTGTTTTTCTAATAATGGTAATGAATTTCTTAATTATTATTTTCATTTGTTTTCTTTATATATATTTTTCATCTTTGCTTTTTTATATTGTTTTCATCTTCGTTTTTTTTTTTGGCTTTGCTATAATAGTTTCACGGCTATTTTTAAGGAATAAGGTTTCTTATGTCTCCTAATTTGGTGCTTTTGATTTTGCTTAATAAAATTCTAGCTTAGTCGAGGTTATTAAAAAAAATTCACAATATTTTAACACATTATAGATAAATGATTAAATCATAATAAATTTTATATAACATTTTTAAAATATCAAGAGGTATCGGGAAAAAAAAAGAGAAAGTAAATAATATGAAGCTAGGAATACTTTTGATATTAAATGAGGATTGTGTAAAAATTAATACAATTTTTAAAGAATTTATGGGTTTGTACTACATGAAAAGTGGGGCATAACTAAGGTTTTGGTTCACCAAGGTTTATATATAATAAAGAAATTAAAATTTGAAGAGGTCAAAATCAAATCGTGTACGCTTGAACAGACGAATAATTAAGTGAAAATATCACTGCCTTATAATTAACATAAGATCGAAAATTCTGTCCTATCAGCAGAATTTTCATTTCAGTAAATACAACTATGTGGTTGACAATTAATAAATAAAAAATGAATCCAGACCATGCCGGGGGGTAAGAGAAAAAAAAACGAAAAAAAACATGCATCATAAGATTGTTCAAAATTCGTACAAGCTGAAATCATGAAATGAGCCTAATAATCCAAGCTCCAGCTAGAGATTACACGTACGTCAATAAATAAATATAATACTGCATGCCCAGAAAACATCCATGCACACACAGTATTATATTAAAACGTCTCCCTTGTCTCCACTCTCACCTATCTTGCTCTATAAATTTACATAATTATAACCGAGAAAACCCAAACACACCAAAGCAATTTCTCGTAGTATACTACACCAGGATCAAAGAATCCCACCACTGATCATGGCAAAGTTAACCCAGGGATCACAATCCCAAATCGAACTCACGATCCTCCCAACACCCACCATCAGAACAATTGCCACAAAAAATAATCAACACAGCCTCCCACTCGTCGTTGCGCGGCGAATCAAGGAATCACTAAGATCTATCTTATCCAGATTCCATGCTGGTTATTTTAGGATAAGCTTGTCACTAGGTGGCCAAGCTTTATTATGGAAGACATTAATTGAACCAATTGATGTTGATGATACGGACACTGTACGTCATGTGCTTCGCATGTTCCATCCCACGGCTTTTCTCGCGCTTTGGTTTTTGGCTCTTGTTACTCTCATTTTACTTTCTTTTCTTTACATCTTAAGATGCTTATTTTTCACTAAGATGGTAAAAGTAGAGTTCTTGAACCATGTAGGAGTTAATTATCTATTTGCTCCCTGGATTTCATGGCTGCTTTTGCTTCAATCAGCACCATTCGTCGCTCCAAAAGAAGTATCATACCTAGTCCTATGGTGGATTTTCGCGGTTCCAGTGGTGGCACTTGATGTGAAGATTTATGGTCAGTGGTTCACGAAAGGAAAGAAATTTTTATCGACGGTGGCGAATCCAACAAGTCAGATATCAGTTATTGGGAACTTGGTCGGCGCACAAGCAGCGGCTAACATGGGGTGGAAAGAGTGCGCTGTTTGCTTGTTTTCACTAGGGATGGTGCATTATTTGGTGCTTTTTGTGACTCTTTATCAGCGTTTATCAGGTGGCAATCGGCTGCCGGCTATGCTAAGGCCTGTTTTCTTCTTGTTCTTTGCAGCACCGAGCGTGGCCAGCTTGGCTTGGGCGTCAATAGCCGGTGCTTTTGATACAGCCTCAAAGATGCTTTTCTTCCTTTCTCTTTTCTTCTTCACTTCACTGGTAATTTTATTAGTAATCAAAAAATTATGTATTAATTAACTAAGGAATTAGAACTTTTAAATATTAGGTCTATCTGCACGTAATTTAAATTATTAAAATTAAATTGGAATTTAAAGACTCAATTAGAACAACTTTATTCGATTTGGTATCAGTTTCATCCACTATTAAAATACACATATAAGATGGCCATGGAAAATGAACGAACCTTTTAAATTGCGGGTAGTGACAAAATACACATGTAGTTATATATATATATATATGTGTGTGTGTGTATTACTGATTATGAAATCAATAAATCTAATTGCTTCCAAGTATATACAGGTTTGTAGACCAGCACTATTCAAGAGATCAATGAGAAGATTCAACGTGGCGTGGTGGGCTTATTCGTTTCCTCTCACAGTGCTCGCTCTTGCTTCAACTGAATATGCGCAAGAAGTGAAAGGTGGCATTGCAAACGTCTTAATGCTTCTTCTCTCGGCTCTTTCTGCCTTGGTTGCTATTTGTTTGACGGTCTTCAGTTTGCTCAACCCTAAAATGCTTTTACCCGACAACGATCCAATTGCAAGTCTACATATCGACTCCCCTATTTCTTAATTAGTTCCCTCATTCTAAGTAATTAATAGAGTGGTCATTAATTAGGGTTTCTAATTAAATTAAGAGAATATGTTAATAATAAATTTTGAGTGGTTCCACCAATTAATGTACTTGTTGGATTAAATTGTGAAAGAGAAATTTTTAATTAATTCTGTTGTACTTGTGCATTATCTGTAAGTTCACATCAATTTGTACATTTTTTTTTTTTTAATCTGGCAAGTGTTGATCGAGTGTTTACTGGAGCAGACTTATACAGCCAGGATTTTGTAATTTGGTTCAATTTTTTTATAGGCATTCTGAAGCTTCAAGGAAAAGAAAAGCGCAATTTGAGTTACGCAAAAGAAATTGACCAAACCACTGGCGATGCCAAGAAAAAAAAACATTGATGGTTTGGCTCCTTTAGATTAGCAACTTTCATTTTTATTATTGTTGTGGACGAACCAAAATACTACTTCCCGCTACTGTCTACATTACAACAACATCTCTTCGTGACTGGCTTTGCTGATTCCAACATTGATATGCATCCATATCTTTAACTGACGAAACAATAAAATCTTGTAAATATATTGTATGGAATGAACTGGAGAGAATTTTAAATTACACTAGTGCGTTATAAGCAACTGAATAAATAATATCAGAGAGTAAGTGTTGGAATATGATTCGAATTCTTAATAGGACAATATATCGTTTTTACAACGTTATATATATTATTTATCATTCTTATTATTAATTAAACGGGCTTGTGTGGGGGCATAAAACATTATATATTTTCGTGTTCGGTGCTTTTGGTTGTTTGTATTCTTATATCTTCTTGGTTCTCATTGGCGCGCGACTTCTCTCTCGCTTTTTAATACCTAAATGATCCTTCAATTCCGTTGTCACCCATCTTTTTCATTCATAAATACAAATTTCTTTGTTTTCATTCAACAAAATTTTAGCATTTGATTTAATTGGCACCCATCTTATTCATTCATAAATATAAAATTTTATCCAAACATCTTGATTTTTATTTGGTGATGTAATATTTACTATTTATTATTTGATTTAAATTCAATCACTTGACCTACACCGATTAGAAAGACAATGATATATTCTGGAACATTGATTTTAGCTAGGTACGTAGTTTCTGACGTTATCTTTTATTAACCAAATATTACCTATATTTATGGTTGCCATAAGCAATGAAGTTAGATATAAACTAAAAAATAAAAAAATATATAAATTTGAATGCACTATATTTTGTTCGCATTGAAATTTGTGTTTTTTTTTTTATCTTATCTCTTACCTTATTAAAGTTAGCTAGGGGGCCCTAATTATGATATATAGTGTTAGATTTTCATGCAGTGTCTCATGATGTGGATTTAAAATGATGTATATCTGCAATCACTTAATTCATTAAATGAAAAATAACGACCTAGATGTATTGCAAATTTAATAGCTAGATCAAAATTATGAGATGGTATTTAAGAGGCCTAACATTAATTTATTTTTAAAAATAAACATAAACAACAAGAATGACTAAAGAAGCGATTAAACACAATAATGTTGACGTAAAGAAAATAGGTAAATAGATCACAACATTGGATTACACAATATATATATCATAAGGAATAAACATAAACAAATTACCAACAAGAATGATTCAAGGAGTGATTAAACACAATAATGTTGACGTAAAGAAAATAGGTAAATAGATCACAGTATTGAATTACACACAAAAAATTAAACAAGTTGTTAACTAGCTTTTGAAAATAACGTAAGCTAGTCCATCATGTGGGAAACAACTAAGAGCTAGGTACGTACTTGATGATTATAAAATTAAGAAAAAGAAAACGGTGGTAACTAATGAATGTTTGAATTCGGAAAGAACAAACGCAGCACTATCAAATGAAGAGATAGATATCAGCATATCACAACAACGTGAAGATGATGGGCAAAACGCAGAGAATCGTTGAGTGTCGAAGGAGAACCCTACTACTACAAGGAAACCTTTATTGAGCAGATATAAACAAAGCTTGTCAACAAATTAAATCAATTGGATTAGGTATTGAATACGGATGAGCGAGGGCGTTTATAATAATTAGATATCTATTTATTTGCCAGGACAAGACATTTCACGTGTTGACATCAGATGTTGTCTGCTATGATAAAAATCAAGCTTAAGATTTGGTAAAATCTTGGAAAGTCAGAGAAGTGAATCGTTAGCGTATACAACAAGTCAAGGCTTACAAATTCCGACAAGATGGCGACTTTTGGTTGTCCAAACGAGATTCTTGCCTTGCTAGTTGCAGCCAGTACGTACCTTTCAAATTTCATTAGAAGAATCCTACAATTTGGTATGGTCGTTTAAAATTTTCCGCTTAGTTACTCTCGGTTATTTATTTCATTCATTTATTCTCGGTGAGAATATTAACCTACAAAGGTTGTAAATTCAATTAATGTACCAAAATACGGCATTCGTATGCAGTGACCGAATCGATATTTTAGTTAATTTGCCAAATGGGTAACATAAAAACAACAAACGAAATATCTGATGTTTAAGAAGAATGAAGGCTTAACAACGTTAACTTAAACAAAACTTGTTCCAACCCCCAATTACTATAACAAAACTAGCTAAGTTCTCTGCTACTACTTTCACCTAGTACTGCCCCACAAAAGAACCGAAGGATATCTCATACCATAATTAAACAATGTCTTCTTTTACAAATCATACAAACAACTAGTTTCATGCGTGCTTGCCGTGAATGATTGATATATAAAGAATCAATTTGCATACCTAAATGGCTGGTTTTCAGAAACCGAAGGAAATTGCCCTTTTGTTAGAAATGCAGGTCTTGATTAGATTGTGAAAGATTTGAAATGAATAATTACTTCAAGACCTAACAATATATGTTAACTCTTCTTCAAATTTTGTACCAGCCTTCAACTTTCAAAGAACTCATAAATTTAGGGGTGGTAATTTGGGTTAGGATTCGTTTATTTGATTCGATTCAAAGCGAATTAAATGGGTTTGGGTTTGAAAAAATTGATTCGTTTAATAAATGAGTGAATTCGATTCAATTCGTTAATTAAACAAATCGAATCCGAGTTTGAAGACATTGATTCGTTTATTCGTTTAGGATTCGTTTAATAAATTGATTATAAATGAATCGAATAAAATCTATTCGTTTAAAATTCATTTATTATTCGTTTAATTAAATTACTTATTTATTATTAAATATTTATGAAAAATTTTACAAAATTGAAGGTTAATCTAGTAATTATAAATAATGATAAGATAATATATAAATAAGATGAAAAATTTTGTGGTTTGGATTGTTTATTTAATTTTTTGTAAACGAATTCATAATCAATTCGATTTGTTATGGATTTGTTTATTATTAGGATAACGAATAATAAATGAATTTGGTTTCGATTCGATTAGTTTATTAATTATATTAAATGAATTAAACGAATCGAATCCGAATCCTAAGATTTCAATTTGTTTAATAAACGAATCGAATCCGAATTCACAGAAATTTGACCCAATTTGTTTAGAATTCAATTCGAATTTGATTCAATAATTCGTTTTCCCATCCATACTCATAATAATTAATTAGCTCCCAGCTACTATGCTGTATCTTCAGCTATTAGTTTAATTTATGGCTCCACCGAAAAAACCTTTGAACATCTAGGAGCACATCAAAGCATGCAAAGACAGAAAGCAATGCTTCTAGCCTTCTCTTACAAATTGTCATTATAGTTCTTCTCATTTTAGGTTAGCTGCAACGAAGACAAGACAAAACTTAGTTTGGTGGGTATCAAAACTCAGTTTAATAAAAGCTCATTCAACTAGGATCCCATGAATCATTGTTCTTGCTCTGAAAAAATGTACTTTTTTTTCTACTTCTTTTAGTTCCCATTAATGATGCTTCCTTTCCCTTCAAATAAACAAACTAACAAATTTAATTATTCTACTAAACGCTGTCGTTTCCAGAGGGACTGATCAATAACGGGAAAACGGTGGTTCCTTAACGGAGAAGCACAACTACACAATTTGTTTCCCAAGGCCATGTTCAAGGTGTATCGATATTAGCAACATATTACCACATTTTATCATTCCATGATTCGCCTTTCACCATTATGGCAGTGCCCTTTCCATTTTAAGTATCAAAATATCAAATGCACTCTTTCTCTTATCTTCTTCTAGCTTCTACTTTAGATAACAAGCAAAGCAAAGAATAAAGAAGCCACAAAACTTACTGAAAACAAAAGGCAGTAACCATTGTTGGTTGATGAATATGGCTAGAGGAAAGATCCAGATCAAGAGGATTGAGAACGCAACAAACAGGCAGGTCACTTTCTCGAAGAGGCGAAATGGGCTTTTCAAGAAAGCTCAAGAACTCACCGTTCTCTGTGATGCTAAGGTTTCCATTATCATGTGTTCTAGCACTGGAAAGGTCCAGGAATACGTTAGCTCCTCCACTACGTATGCTTCTCTTAAAACCCCCCCTTCTTTTTTGGTGTTTGGGTAATATGATTTTTCTTTTTACTGATTTTATTTGTTTTGGGATTTTATCTTGCAGAACAAAGCAGTTGCTTGATGAGTATCAGAGGAGATTAAAGATCGATCTTTGGAGTTCTCAATATGAGGTTTGTTTGTCACATTCATAAACCCTTTGAAACCCTAACCATTGTAAATCTGGAAAGTCTTATTTGATAAAATAAAATCTTCCCAATGATTGTGCAGAAAATGCAAGAGAATCTGAAGAATCTGAAAGAAGTGAATATAAATCTGAAGAAGGAAATTAGGTAACCGGTGGAAAGGATAGATGCTGCTTGTGTTGGTTACTACTCTTTTTTTTTTTTTGTGTTAAACATAATTACCATGATGATGCACGTTTACTAGTTTAATTGATTTATTGATGTCGAATTTTTTTATTTTATTGTTATTATTTTTATTTTAGGCAAAGGTTGGGTGAAAGTTTGAATGATCTGAGCTTGAAGAAATTGTCTGATCTTGAGCAAGATGTGGATAATTGCTTGAGGATTATCCGTGAACGCAAGGTTTTCATACCTTTATCTTTCCTTCCTCTAGTACTACCAGCAGTAGTAATGTGTCAAACCTCAAACAATTACTTTTACTAATCAAAGAAATTTTATCAGTTGAACCAATTAGCACCTACTTAAATCGTGAACATGCTTTGTAAAATTTTCCAGTGTTGTGATTATTGTTGCAAACTTATTATAAATGGAACAGAGGGTTTTCTGGAAGAGTGTCAAATTTCTCAATAAAAAGAATTTGAGTCAAATTTCTCAATAAAAAGAATTTGAGTCAAATTAAAGAGTACAGTTCTAACTATATAGAGTGCAAATTGACAATAATGCTTCATAATGAAGTCGAGATGAGATGATATGACCTTCTCCCAGAAAACGATTAATAAATAACATTAAATCTTACTTCCTTCGTGTATTTTGATTCACATCTAGGATTTGTTTATCTCGCTTTACATTGACCTGCCTTTCTAATCTAGCAATATATATGATCCCTAACAATCATCTCTTTTTTTTTTACGTTGTCCAATTATATATATTGAACAACAGCTTCGAGCGATCTCGGGTCAGATTGTTACCCACAAGAAAAAGGTATGTTTTATGTGTCTGATTATGCTTAAAACCTATGATTCTTCCCATTCTTTTATAGTATTATATATATTGTTGGAAATCTTCAGGTAAGAAGAGAGGAAGAGGAGAACAGAAAACTACGGAATGGATTTGTAAGTATTAGCTTTTCACTTGTATATTTTCTTGATTTGACAAAAGCAACTATCCAGGATTGTGAAGATTAAAATCTTATGAAAAAGTATATAACTTTTGGTTTGATTCAGATCATTAATGCAAAAGAGGAAGATCAACACTATGAGTTAGTTGATAATGAAGGGCATTATGATTCTGTTATCAGATTCCAGAATGGAGGTCCTGGCATATTTGCCTTACGCTTGCAGCCTAACGAACCCTTAAGTTCACAGTGGATGAGTATCCACGAGTAGTATGTCGGAATTGGATGAACTGTTTGAAAGATAGTGTCATTTTCTTTTATCATCAGTTTCCAAGGGTGATGTTCTAATTATACTGGTCTTGTGTTCTTAATTTATAGCCTTCCTTTTGAGACATGACAAGTTTTTTACTTTTGGATACTCCATGCCTAGCTAGCTAGAACTTCAAATATTTCATTTTAACATATTCCTCTGTTTGTCGTAGTACTCTTGCATTGATACGATGGATTGCTTCAAATCATGATGTACACAACACCACCTACTAATGTCTAAGGTTCTGTTTGGTATTGAAGTATTCTATCTTTTAAGTTACAAATATTATGGAAAAAAATTTATAATAATGAAATAAAAATTAATAGCACGTAATAAATATAATTTTTAAATGATAATATGGACAAAATTTAAAAAAATTAATAGATTTTTAATCATACAATTTTAAAATTAAATCGACTTAATTTTCAAGTCACAAAAATTAGTATTCATCGAACACTTTAATGTTGTATCTTTTAAATTATAACTGTTGAATCTCGATTCCAAGAGAAGAAATTTACAAGGGGCTTCGAATTTATATTTTAAAATATATAATAATTCACGAATTTCTAATGAGGGAGAAAGAATGAACGCTGTCTCTCCCTATATTTAATTTTCTTAGTTGGGCCGGCCATCTTTGTACCTTTAGACGTCATTTTATTCTCTCTCGAGAATATTTTCTGTCCGTTATCAATAATTCTAAGAATTCAGAAGGCGCGTGTGCACGTAACATACCAAATTCTTTAATGATTACCATTATTCCACTGGGGCAGCAAACATGCTTCCATTTCTTGATTTAACAGTTGGTTAACGCATGATATCCTTTGTCAGCATCTTTGTCTGATACAATTGTTCTAAAAAATTAAATCATGTTAGCACACATATCATGCCTTTATTTTCTAAATAATTCTTTTAGAAGCATGGTGATGGGATTAGGTAACATCATTACATCGGTGTTGCTCCTAGTCGAGCAATAAAAAGAAGGAAAAATAAATATAATTGGTTCCCCCCCCCCCCCCAAATATCAATTCCCCACTTGTCGAAAATAGAAAAGAAAAAAAAAACAAGAGTTTCTCACCCTTTTTTTATCAATCAATAATAAAAATTATAATCCATACATACTTTTCTTAAATCAATAAATAAATGCCTTAAACTTATAATATTTTTTATGAAATGTATGAAATTAGGGTTCAGCTACGGTGCAACGGTGGTATGGTACCACCGTTGCATCTAGCTGTTGAATTCACTTAAATGGATAGATTCATTTAGATTCAATGACTGGATGCAACGGTAACACGGTACCACCGTTGTACTATAGTTTTCTCCATGAAATTAATATAACATTTAATATTGAACAATAAGAAAGACACATCAAGACTACAACGATTAAAAAGGAGTTTCTTGATAAAAAAAAAAAAAAATTTCAATACGGCGAGATGGTTTTTCTTCCCGTGTTTTGTGAGGGTAATCCAATCAAATGTTTCAATTTTGTGGAAAACTTTTTAGCACATAAATACATAGCATTATTCAACAACAAAGTAGTTGATTATTGCCCTGATTAATAAGTCAACGGTCGACTGCAAGTACACCGACCGCAGCAACAACCTGCGAGTGCGTCAGCTCAATTCGAACTGAAAAGAAGAATCGCATTCGCACGTGCCCTTTCCTGACGTTGATTTCACGGGAAAATTACTCGCACTGCGAACTCCGTTCAATCAAACGCCTTGTCAAGTGTCCAGGTTTCGAATCCCCTCACCCCCGTGTCCGAGCGAGCGTGCGTGTTAAGTTCAAGTAAAATTGCAAATTATTATTATTATTATTTTTAAACAAAAATTAATAAAAAGATTACAATATTATATTTTAGGTTTTTTACTTTCTTTTTTTTCTTTTCCTCTTAAACCCCAGTTAGTTTCTTGAATTGATTGTTGTTGTCTCACTCTCGCACAGAAACAAAAACAAAAACAGGCGCTCTTTAAACAGAGAGACACAGTAGAAACAAAGAGGGTATTTAAAGATGGGCGCTTTAGCTCCCGTCTCTCCTTGGCTACCAGAAGATGACCTTTTGTTAAAGAACTCCATTGAGGTTATTCTTTTTTCTTTTCTGGTTATTTCTTTATTGCACATTATTTTTGTTCTCTTTTGTTTTAATTTCATTTTGGGGACCGTTGGAAAGAGTTGGTTTCTTTTGTGGTGTCGGTTTTGGGTTGCTTTTGCTGCTGTTTAATTGTATGCCTTTTGTGCTTCGCGTATCCGTTTGATATCTTGTATGGGTTTTGGAATTCTCGGTTTCTTGTATTGAAGTGAAGCGGGTGCATTTATTTTTCTCGGTCTATAAAAGTGTGTTTCTGCATTTTGGTGCTTTTTATTTGCTTTATGCCGTGATTTCCGATTAAAAGATTTTTCTCATTTAGGCATACAATCAAAGAATTTAACTAATTTGTTGGGCTTTGCTAACACACGCGTGCTGTTACTTTTTTGTTGGTGTTAGAAAGTTGCCATTGTGAAACGAAGAAACCTTTTAATGTTCTTCGCTCTTGCATGGTTTCATTGCAGTTGTAACTGCCACATGTTTAGAGCATTGTTGTTGTCAGGATAATCAGGAAACTGTATTAGGAACAAGTTTTGTTTCGGGGTACATCAGAGTGTCAATTTGGGAAATTCAGTTGGTCTGGTGTGTTGACAGTGGATTGCCTCCATAAACTTCTATTTCTATTGGTGCAAGCCATGTGGCAGAAACAGAAATATTTTAAGTTTTTGGTTTGTTGAAACATAAGTTATGACCTATAACCTATGAGCTCAAATATAGTAGTCATATTTCGAGATCCCTCATCCAAGGATGTTGAAGACAATAGGCGGCTAATGTTTAATACCAATATCTTAAGGCCTTTTTTAAATTAGACACTGCATAAATTGTATACGACAGCTTTTAGAAAATAAAGACATTGTTTATTTTTCCTCTCTGTTATAACTTCTCAACTCTCGGTGCTTTCTGAGTGCAAGGTTTATTGGTTCCGGATGTTAGGTAATTTTAGTTTTTCATCAATTTTTTTGGAGATCTTTGACAAGCTATTCATTAGGATAAAAAAAAATTATGATGAGAAGCTTTGGGACCTACTAATAGCAGTGTATTTGTGTGATGTGTTGATACCCTTATTGATTATTCAGTTTAAATGGTGACATTCAAGGAAAGGTAGCGAGAGCTAGAGTGGATGTGTACTGTACTTTGTGTTGTTTCATTGGACAGTTGTGTGACGTGAACTGTAGTAATTGGGGTTTATGAACATGATGTCCAGTTGTTCTTTTCTCAATTGTGAACGCAACAAGCCATATAATCATATTTTATCTGCATGCTTTGATTTGAAGAGCTCTCAGAAGATTCAGTTGGAACCTTGTCGCGAGCTCTCGAGGTTTTAAAAGTTCAGTAGTTGACTTGGGAGGCATTTGATCAAAGAGTGAAAATTATGTCAAAAGAGCTTTTGTATCTCTCCAGAATGCAGATGCCTCATAACCTGCTCTTTCATTCTTTTTTTAATTAAAAAGATCTCTTCTATAGTTCAAGTTTGTGATGCATTTCTGACAGTTTAGATTCTCCCTCTTATCTGTTTAAATAGTAATATTTTAAAAAGATTGGTTAAAGTCTTGAAAATAGCAGTAAAAGGGTTTCAATTTATTCTTGATTTGTTATATCTGTTTTTCTTCCTATGAAGGTATAAATAAGAAACAGTGAATCGTTGTATATCGAGTATTTAATATACAAATATTTTGGATGTTACTGCTTGAATTTATTTCTTCTTCTTTTGTTTGCAGAATGGTGCTTCATTGGAATCACTTGCTAAAGGTGCAGTGCAGTTTTCTCAAAAATTCAGCGTCCGTGAACTGCAAGATAGGTGGCATTCTCTCCTTTATGATCCAGTTGTTTCTGCTGAGGCTTCTTTTCGCATGTTTGAGTATGAGCGTTCTGCTCTTACTCTTCCAAAAGTATTCAGTAGAGCTGGAAATTCAAAAGAAATCAAACTTTCTTCTGGGAAGAGAAAAGCTGAAAGTGTCCGTAGTTGTTATTATGCGTTGCGTAAGAGAATTCATAATGAGCCATTTAATTCTATAGACCTGAGCTTTCTCAATGCTCCTGGCAATGGAAATTTCTATGGAAACGGAGATGAGCCTCCATCTAGAAACTGTATGTTGGGAGATCCAATGGCAAATCATTTCGGACTTCAAGACTCAAATTTGGATGTTATGCATCGTAAATTTCCTGATATTCCTATGGATGATGATGCATCTTGTAGGGATGGTCCTACACTCCATAGCTTTCATGGGGGATTTGATCACCCTGGTGAAGAAGATTTTTCAATGCAGCAGGGTGAAATGCATGAAGAAATTCCTCATATATTTGAAGAAAATCAGTCTTTTAGAGGTAATGGCGCTAGGGTTGTGGAATTGGGTCTACCAGGACAAGTACCCAACCTGTTTGAAGCAGATCATATGGAGGCAAATCCCCTATCTACATATGGTCAAACAAATGATGATGCAGGAAACATTTGCACTCTTGAAGGGAACCAAGTCTTTCGTTCACCAATTCCGGACTGTGGTGCACCATTTCAGGACTTGGAATTCTCATCTCCACTTCCTGAGATGCCTATATGGACAACAGTTGAGGATTCTTCATCACCAACTATTACTGTTGACGATAGTTTTAGAGAAAAAGATTTGCACTCTGGGGATAATTATGCACTTCCAGATGACAGTGGTGCCAAAGACAAAAGTGCACCGGGATATGACTTTGTACATGGAAATTCCAAGTTGAAGATGCAGATGTCATGTGATGAATTGAAAAATGAAGCTTCCAACACAGAAGGTTATCTGGAAGAATTATCCAACTCCCTTTTGAATTTTACAAACGATGAAGAGTTCCTCTTCATGGACGTTGATGGAAAAGAAATGATTGATAAGTCTTATTATGATGGCCTGTCACTTTTGTTGAATTCCCCAAATGAAGCAAAACATGATCATTTGCCCAGTCCAGAGCCAGAGACATCAGTAACTCCAGATTACCTAGCAAATGCATCTGTTGAGAATGTTCAATTGCCATCACCTGCAACTGTTTCGGACCCTCAATTTCCTGAGCAGAATGATGGTATTATGATTTGCACATTGAACACTGAAGATCCAGAAATTCCATGCAATGATGATGTTTTCCTACCTAATAATTTGCTGCCATCTTCAGTTTCCATTGCTAAACGACAGAATTTTAAAGATGCTGGAAATCCATTTTCTAGCTCTGTTAAGGATTTCTCAGGCAACCAAAAAATTAGTGATCAAGTCCTGATGCAGGGAGGATCAACTCAAATGGTGGGATCACAGGTGATACCAGGAAGCCATAAACACCATCCAGTTGGTGATTCTGGGGTTAAATTTGAGTTACACAGTTGTAACTCCTCACAGTTGGCTGCTGGAACTTCTTGTCGTGATTCCATTCAGAATAATTCAATGAATACTAGCAAAGACAGTCTCCAATGTGCAAGACTGAAGCAAGAGAATAAGGAAATTGCAATGGTGAAGGATCTTGGTCATACGTTGACTGATTCTTCTGTGAAGAAACCAAATTTTGTCTCTAATGGATGCAAAAGTCATGAGAGGAATACCAATGGCGTTAAACAGGAGTTGGATTATCCAGCAATAACCCAAGAATCTCATGCTTTAAATGTAGAAGTAGGATCCCTGCATATCCCTGATGCAGAACCAGTTATGAATCCTTCAACGACAGAGCCAGAAGATCCATCTGTTGAGAGTGATGATGACGATGTACCTTATTTTTCTGATATTGAGGCAATGGTAAATCTGAAATATAACTTTTGTGATTGAGTCATGGTTATTTTATTTCTTTAGCTGATTCATTTGTTTCGGCTTCTTGACTCTTTTAATCAATTTAATTTATAATTTTTATTTTAAAACCAGATTCTTGATATGGACTTGGATCCAGATGACCAGGATATATATGAGCAGGAAGGTAATACTGTCTACTCTGTTTTGATTTAAAAGTTCCCAAGTAATATTTTATTCCTCTGTGCAGTCTCAAAATATCAGCATGAGGACACTAGGAGGGCAATCATCAGGCTGGAACAGGGTGCTCATTCTTATATGCAGAGAGCAATTTTATCTCATGGAGCATTTGCCATTTTGTATGGCCGCCATTCAAAGCATTATATTAAAAAACCTGAGGTATCTAAAAGCTTCTGCATCTCTTTACTTATTTTTATTGGCTACAACTGGCTTATCCTTGGTTTTTCTCTGTTTGCAGTGATGTCTTTTAAACTATAATTTGTTATCATGTTTCTGTTATTTTTCCAATCCATTAGGTTACGCTATAAGTATATAAAACAATCATTCAATGTCTATTAGTGATATGCTTGATTGGGAGAGGCTATTCCTTCAAAAGACCTATTTGCTGGCCATGACTTATTCTGGAATAGACACCTTTAAAATCGCAGTGGCCTCGTATAGATTATTTCAATCGTTCTGTAAAATGGGCATTGTTAATTGAATGCTTTTATAACACTGGTGTTTTCTAAACCCCTAACCAATTCCAATGCAAGTGTTGGCGTTCAATTTTGAAAGTTAACAGAGGTTCAATTTCATTCCAGTCAAGCATCAATATGTGATTTTTTAAAAAAAAAAATTTTGTCGCAATTTTTTTTTTTTTTGAAATTTGGTATTTTGAATGTGTAGGTTTTACTTGGTAGAGCTACAGAGGAAGTTGTTGTTGACATTGACTTAGGAAGAGAGGGACGGACTAATAAAATATCTCGACGGCAGGTGAGATTTGCCTCCTATTCAATTCTTAAATGTATGTGCATTTATAAATTCAACAAAGCCAAGGACCTTGGGGAGGAAGTCCCAAAACAGGTGTTAGTGCTGTTATTAATCAGTATCAACTAGCACTGTGTGTTTTACCTGCTTGTATTTAATGATTTTTCTGCATGTTTAACAGTAAAAACACATTTTCGGTTTTATCTTGGAACAGGTTTATAATGTATTTGTTAAATCCTTATTTATTAAAATAGGCCATGATAAACATGGATGAGGCTGGATCTTTCCATCTGAAAAATCTGGGCAAGTGCCCAATCTTGGTAAATAACAAGGAAGTACCTCCTAGACAGAGTCAGGGCCTTGGTTCCAGTTGCTTAATCGAGGTTTGTTCATACAAACTCGTCAATTACAAATTATCTAAATTCCTTTAATGCTTTAATGCTGCCTTGAGCTCCCTGAGTTTGTTTCTGGAATCTAATTCTGTTCTATTACATTCTTCCTTGATTGACTTTCTGCAACTGGTGAATTTTCAGATAAGGGGGTTGGCATTCATATTTGAGACAAACCAAACTTGCGTTAAGCGGTATCTGGATAGCATCATGAAAGAAAACCGAACTCATGAGCACCAAAGTTGAATTATGGCAGAAATGTCATGAATTGGAGTGCAGTCGGAAGGTGCTTTTTTTTTTTCCTTCTCTTTTTTTCCTCGCTGCACTTTCTGTGCCCCTTTTGAAAGTGATTGGAACCTGCTGTAGTATGCGTCTATTTCTATTTCTTTTAGATAAAAGCAGCCTAGGATTTGTTATTTCATAGAACATTTTCTTCCTTGTGAAGTTTCAGTGATATGTATAGTGTAATACCGGCAATGATTCCATCTTCAGTCCAACAGGAAACTAGTCATCTGTGTTGTCATATTTTTGGACAATAGCGATGAAGCACATGAGATGCTGTATTCTGGTTCTGGACTTTGAAATCATAGTATTCAAGAGCTTGAAATTGTTAAAATAATTGAAACGAGGCTTCAAAAACTGGAATTTGCTGGGAAATAGTTTGAAGTTTGAGAGGAGGGCCACTTGTATCCAATCCAAAGTAAACAATTCGATGTTGAATGATATGAGCTTCGAAGGCCGGTGTTTTGATGGTTACCTATTAGCGACAATTTTTTGAGCTGGAGATCTGTCTCACTAAGTCAGAACCATCTGAATCGGAAGGAAGGCCTTACTACGCTAGTTTCCAAAGGCAACGGTTGAGAAAGCAACTGATGGTCCCAGGCCCAAATCTCAAACTCAACTTGAGTTGATGCCCAGCATCAGCCTGAAAGGCGTAGTCGTTGAACAAGAAGTGAATGTTTCTGTACCACTCCTTGTTGATAAGTGTAAATTATTTGGTATGTAAGAATTAGAAAAGTAACTCTCCCTGACTATCACAGTCCTTTAAATCCTCGCAAAATCTCCCTTCATAAGACTCTTCAAACAGATCCAAAAGTGGACAGGAAGAAATCTCAATTGAAGGCAAAAATGTCAAGACACTCACGCAGACAACATTTCTCCTTACATTTTCTACTTGCGATATCTGCATTATCAAAGCTTTTCTTCGGCACTGTATATTCAAGAACCAAGCCAGGTGACATAAAAGTACTCGAAGATCTGAAAAATGCGCTAAACCCTTAGACCGTAGCTCCTGGATCCTGCTTAAGCTCATGGGATTTCTCGGTTGATCCATGCGACCACCTCTTCAGCGACCGGTTCACATGTGGGTTCAGATGCGACAGAATCGTCTCCGGCTCAGCCCGAGTCACCGAAATAACTCTCGACCCGTCGGTTATCCAGGCTCACTTATCTCCTCAAAATGGAACCTACCTCACTTACCAACTCTAGACATTTCTGACAACTAGTTCTCAGGCTCTGTCCCTGACTCCCTTTCCAAGCTAGTTCGACGTAAACGACTCGCCCTCTCCGGAAATTCTTTCAAATGTTTAATACATGCTTCTGTCGGTTCCCTCTCTCAGCTCGAAGAACTGTATCTCGACAACAACGACTTTCAGGGACCAGTACCGTCAACTTTCAATGATCTGATCAGCTTAGAGACTTGAAATACGGCAAAATAGCATCTCCAGTGAGTTTCCTTACCTGGGTTCTCTCAAAAGCTTAAGTTTTCTTGATGCAAGTGATAATAACATCACTGGAAAAATCCCACCTACATTCCCGACTTCTCTCGTGGAGCTATCAGTTAGAAACAATAACTTGGTAGGAAATGTCCCAGAGAATTTCGGAGACATGGAGTTTTTACAAGTGCTTGATCTGAGTCACAACAAATTATCCGGAACTATATTCTCAGTGATCAAATATCAGTTCTCTTTGATCACCCTTCATTACAACAAGTCACTCTCTCTTACAACAATTTCACGTCCTTACAAGTACCGGCTAACATGGGCTTAACAAGTAAGTTAGTAGCTCTTGAATTGAGTTACAACGAGCTTGGAGGTTTCTTACCGGCTTACCTGGCATCAATGCCGAACCTGTCAGCTCTTTCTCTGGAGCATAACAAGTTTATTGGAATGATACCGACACAGTTTGCTTTGAAAGTGGCTGCTCCTGGGGCTAATACACGTCGTTTGAGAGACTATTGTGGGGCGGTAATTATTTGTTTGGACCGATATCGGGTCATTTGATGGGAATGAAACCGGGTTTTGCTAATGTCAGTTTGGTCGATAATTGTTTGTATATGTGCCCTGAAATGTTCTTCTTCTGTCAAGGTGGGGATCAGAATTTTTTTTTTTTTTTTTACGAGGTATCCTGAGTAGGGTTCAACTGTAGGAGTTAACTTTAAGTCTGTACCATAATTTAGACTATAAGTCTCCACTTGAATCGGGAGGCACATGTTCTCTCAACAAATGTGACTTTCCTGCAATTCGAATTAGGAAGCAAACTCAGTCAAGCCATTTAAAGGGATTCCATTATCAGTGGAGCCAACACTTTATTGGTGGAATAAGAAACCTTTAATTGATTGTAAAAGCGCTTTAGGGCCTGTAATTCCATTAAGAAGTCAAATGAATTGACCACCCATTTTTGTGTATAATATCTTCTAGAAAGCGGTTTGTTTCTTTCCAGGGCTCAAAAGTTTTGTTTGATATTGGGATTTAGCATCAAAGTGTTTTTTTATAAATATTAATAATTGTAATTTAAAAATTAAATTAATTTAATCTATTATTTATATGATGAAAATTTTATAATATCTTCATTATTTTTGTTAAATTTATTATTTTAAATTTTTTTGTTAAATTTATTATTTCAAAATCATATTTACAGTACATTATTAATTTTATTTTATAATTACAATTTTTAAATTACAACACTTTGATACCAAACAGCCTTAAATTTAATTTACCACTAATCCCCGATAATTCTATATTCTATATCCAAGATTCAAGAAGTTGATTCTTTTGATTTTGATCAACAATGATAATAAGAGAGAATAGGATGTGTAAAAAATTCACTGTAATAAGTAAAAACCAGACCATTTTCTTTTTACAGGCCCAAGGCCAGGCAAGTGGAAACAGACCAACAGAGCAGCGGAATCGATTTTTATGGTACTCTTTGCCGTTGCCCGTTCAATTTAGTCGGGCCACATTTGGATGATAGGATTAATTGTAAAATTAAATGTTTATCCTATTTTTGGTAAGTTTAATTGAATTAGATTAGAGTATCTCCAAAAGGCTTTATAAATTTTACTTTTCAAATATTTATTTGCTTACTTATGTGGCAAATAGAAAAGTGAAAAAATATATTATTCTTCAAAAGACTCTTTAAATAGAAATGAGTTAATATTATTTTAATTAACTAACTATTTTTTTTAAAGAAAAAGTCAATAGTAATTAAAACACATATCTCTCTTTCTCCAATAAAAAATAATAAAATATAAATTGAAGAGGAAGAAAATAACTCTCTAAATTTGATGAAAGATTATTATTTCTTATTTGAAAAATTTTAATCGGAATGTCTTTTGGAACCTTAAATACTGATATGGCTCTTCAAATAAGTAATAAAATTTTATTTGAAAAGTCTATTGATGATGCTCTTAAGGGGAGCTAAATTTAAATTTAATATTAAAATAATGGGATTAGTAATTGTTTGCGGCTGATTTTGGGTCAATGAATAAAAAACCACAAAACCAACCCAAGAGCAATAAATTTATATTTTTGTGGGGGAGCGGGGTACCTCGCTTGTTCGGCACATGCGGGCTGTTTAGGTTTTTTGTGGAGTGGAGGAGGATTGAAATGACAGTAGATATAGAGGGAGTCTGACTTCAGGTGCAGAGGGCTAGTGAAACTCGCTTTAAACCTGCGAAACAACAAAAAAAGAGGTCAGAGGTGGAGCCGGGGGTGGCCGGCGACCACACTCCGACGCTAAAGTCAGAGTCAGGTTATCTCAGGTTAGAGAGCTTGCAAGCTCTCGGTAATGGAGGTTTTGAGGTTGAAGAAACCCTCGTTTTTTCTGGTGAGTCTGTTCCCTTATTGATAAAAATTAAACCTGAGTATTTATATGGTGTACCCCGGTCATCGTGCCACCTGGCGCTATTTTAGTGGCGTTTCCTACTGTCATGTCAGGAATATTCTTATTTTCCTGCGTATGGTGGCTTAGACGTTTCAAAAATATGTGTGGAGAGCAAGTTTGTGGCGTATTCACATGCTGGGCGTAGTGGAGTGGTCCCGCGTACCTCTGTAATTCCGTTGTAATTTTACAGGCGTAGCAGGAAAAGCTGGTGGTCCCAATTGTCACAATATCAAACTTTTGGCGGATTCGCAAGCGTGACAGGCGGCTGTCTCCTCTTTTGCGGCACGAGATTTCCTCACCGATTCCTTATTTTTTGACACGTATTCAATCGATCTTTTTGAGATTTGGAGCCCGTCTATCTCTTGATATTTTACGAATATTTTTCCTTACCTTTTTTGTCCTTGCTTGGTGTACCCCAGGTATCGAGTTTTGTGGGGTAGGTAGGGTACCTCGGGTACCGAGTTTATAATGTATGTCGAGTATCTTGGGTACCGAGTTTATTGTGTAGGCTGGGTATCTTGGGTACCGAGCTAATGGTGTAGGTCGGGTATCGAGTTTATAGTATAGGCCGGCTATCTCGGGTACCGAGTTTATAATGTAGGTCTAATATCTCGAGCATCCCAGGTACCGAATTTTATGGGGTAGGTTGGATACCCCAGAGGATAACTAATAATTACATAACCTTTGCATCGACACGTGGCGCTTCATTTTCAATACTCTATTTATCCCCAAACAGTAATATTAATTTATACATGATTTTAGATGGGATAAGATTTAAAGAAAAAAAAATTGTCCGTTCATGAGACTTTTATTTATATCATTTTTTATTTACACCGAATATTAATTAATTAATTTTGATTTATGATTTACTTCAAATTCATTTTTATTTATTATCTATGATCTAATTAAATTGGTACTTTTACTTCTTCGACTAACCCTTGAGATTATATTTTCATTACTTGTATATTTAATAATTTATTAATAAAATCAACCATTTAATAAGTTATTGCATTATTGGATTGTACCGAATTTAATAATCAGTAATATACTATTAAAAATAATCATGAAAATTAATAATACCATTAATTAATTGATTTTATATAATATTTGAAAAAATTAGTTAAATATTTAGATTGTTTTATGTGTTTTTATTCGATTATTATATTATGACTACCAAATAACTTATTTAAAATATATTTAATTTTCTTATTAATTACTATTTAAATTTATTTATAAAATTTCATGAATAATTGATATTTATATTTAAATATCAACTTAAAATGCTATTTAATATTATCTACATATAATTTAATATAGTCTAATCCGGTACTGTACCAAATATAAGATTATATAATATAATACAGCTTAATACAATCTACTTTAATCCAGTTCAATTTTGATAATTAATTCAATCCAATCCTACGTGCTAAACGTAGCTTCAGAGAAGTAGTCGATTTCTGAGTGTGGCTCCACTGAGATTTTCCCTCTTAATTCTTTATGAACAACATGCTCCAAGTCCCATGATTCATGTAATTAATGTATTAATAAGAAATCGTTTTGTAAATACTTTAACCTGAAGTTCATGAACAAGAATTTAAGAAGTTTGGTTAAATAAATTAGAACCCAATTAATATGAAATCAAAATGTTGCTTAGTCAGAGTTGTGTTTGAAAAAGAAAGTTGCCCACTCATCACTGTACAGTGCACTGCCTCCAAAATCCAAATCGGTGTTGCTGCGCAATTCTCTAATTGCGCCTGCACAGGCATTTAAGAAGCGCAAAATGCATGATGGCCATCGATTAGGAAATTCTAGTTTCTGATTTTACATTTTGCAGATCTACAGATGCTGATGACGTTCCTCAACTGATTCTTCAAATTACAGCCATAATATAGATTATAAACGGCCGTGGGATCACTGAAAAGTCTAAACCATCGACTTTTTCTCAACTGCCTGCCCTGATCATCTCCAATATTGATTTTTTATTAAAGGATTCAGTAACAGTTTCAGTTTCTACGCTAGCTTTGGAATTCCCAGCAATTACTCTTCCATGTGATGAGTTTTTTTTTTTCTTTTTTTTTTCAAAAATTTATGCCATGATCACACTCAGGTGTTACTGGTTCTGTACTGTATCAGTCATTCCTTTCGGAAAAAAGAAAAAGAAAAAAAGTCGATGTTATATAATTTCAGGGTGAAAATTTTAAGCTCAATGGGCCCTGCATCATTTGATTATACCAATGATAGCCTCTTCAAGTTGGGCTCGGTGACTATTGTGACTTGACAATGAAGGGGCAAGAGCCAATCCTAATTCTACGACAAGGTAATCTCTAATTCTTTATTTTTGTAAAAAGCGCAAAGAAATGGAATGAATTTGTTAATATTATGCTTAAAATAGATTAATAATCTAGGAATGTCAAATTAGTGCTAACATTATATTTTTATTTTTATTTTGAACTGCAAGAGGCTGCAATTTAATACCCAGAAAATAGAAAGTGTGACCATCTTGTTGTCATGCGTTCAGTTTACGAAACAAGGTGGCTGCCAGTCGTTTCAAGTGCTACTGTTAAAATGAAATGACATTTGAAAGCCTGTGGTCCTCACAGACTTTGATCACCGGAGGTCGGTCCATCCATGCATTAAGAACAAACCAACCTTATTGGATGGATTGAGCTTCTTTAAGATAGATCAGGTACAGGAAGAATATGGGTTGTCATTACAATGATGTTTAGAATCCATGTATCTGCTTGCTTGCTGTCAAAAAGACATCAATGTCCGTTTCATTAAAAAATAATACAAGAAGAAAAAGGCTTGGTGGGAGTTTTATCCTGTCTTTCTTTCAATTAAGTAAGTTGTTACCTTGTTTCTTTCGGCGTTGTACTGCTAAACTAAGAGCCAAGCTCAATGCCTGTAGGTACTGTAACCATTTACTAAAATGCGGAAATCCAGGCAAGATTTTCTTTCTGGGCCCTAGATAAGGCAAAGAACAGTATAAAATTCAAAAGCCAAACAGCTCTTGTGTTGAGACAGGCAAATAGGCAGGGTGCTCGAGAACTAGAGCTAGTGTTGCCAAGTGGGAACCACGATTGTCGGCAGAAACCTCTTACTTCTGAGCAAGGATAAACCTTATCCAGCCCCATACAATGTTCAGTTCAATTATTAGTATTATTATCCAAGATAATGCTTTGGTAGCAGTAGCAGCTTTATTCTCCATACATTACAATATTATATATAGCAGTCAGTCAGTCCCACTTCCAGTCCCAGAAATTAATATTGTGATCTCTTCTCTCCTTTCCTCCTCCCCATACTCTGCCTCTGTCATCTGCTTAATTCAGTCAGAACTCCTCCTCAATTTTCGAAACTAACTAATTCTTCTCTACAGACAGACTACAATATCGTCATCTCATCTGTCTTAATTAGTTTCACTTTTTTTAAAAAAAAAAATAGAAATGATAAACAATCAAATTATTTACCATATACTACCCTATATTTCAGATAAGTCTAAACCAAATTGGTGCTCTTTGAATGGGTATATCAGTAAAATATAATTATTTATGTTCTGGTAGTTAAGAGTGCATCTCTCTCAAGAGTCAACATCACGCCACCAATTACAAAAATTGCAACTGTTATT
Organism: Citrus x clementina; assembly: GCF_000493195.1. NCBI lineage: Eukaryota > Viridiplantae > Streptophyta > Magnoliopsida > Sapindales > Rutaceae > Citrus > Citrus x clementina. Next base: position 41,548,092 of record NW_006262201.1, read on the forward strand.
TTGTTATGGGACAGAAATGGCAGGAATATCTGATATTCCTGTACTATTTCTGCTTCAGAAAAAAGAAGGAAAAAAAAAAAAACACCATGTAGTTTGCACATACATTGGCATTTGTTAATTACTTCTCTGCGTGGTGGTGGGAACAATACCCTCTAATCACAGCTATATTCTTCTTGTTCAAATTCCCGTTCGAGTGAATTGAATCGAATTGCATCCGAATCCAAAGCATCAGCTAAAAAATTATTCGAGTCTTATCATTATTTCACGATGATGCCGACTTATATTCGAAGCCATCTCGCGATCGATCTTTATCTTTCGAGATTCTCATACCTTAAGTAATGACGTCATTATCTGATAAGCAAGAAAAAGTGTTGTTTGTCTCTTACTGTTAGCCAACGAATCCACTTGGTCCACCACTCTTCAGTGGATTGAATCCGGATTTATCTCTCTCATTTTTTTAAAAATTTTTTTTAATGCTGAATTAGTTGCCAGCCTATTATTATTACTTATTTTTATCCATCAGAAGTCCCCAATTATTTAGACAATAATATATCATTAACGTGATTGGCAAGTGTCCATAATGAACGTTCGCACCATCATTCGTTAATTAAATATGCTCATTAGGAGCCGGTGCGTTAGGGGCCCACTGCCACTAGTACTCGTTCCCCAAAATTAAATTTGGGCGCAGCTTGCTTTGAGTATATCAGTAAAACTATAACATATTAAAAATAATAATAATGTTAGAAATTTTAATATTTAATTATTAATTTAAATGTTGATTTAAAGTGTCACTCATTTATTGAATAAATATTTTATATATTATCAAATTACTTAACTACTATTTAATCGATAAATATCATATCAGTTGAAACTCAAATTAAAACTTAGATGTTAAGATGACTTTATTACTTGTTAAAAGAAATATGTTGAGTAAAATCTTATAGTATTATTTCTTTTACTTATTATGTTGCTTTATTTTGAGGTAAAATAAGTCTATTAATTAATTATTTTAGATGAGGAGTAGTCTTCCCAAAATTTTATGTTGATTATCTATGCGATATCTTATTTTCAATCCTCTTTAAAAGATTGAAAGTTTGAAACCAAATGGAATGTATTGTGGGTTTTGACTTTTGAGTTTGAAATCTTTTTTTAGGGAAAAAATCATTCTCATCCCTAGGGTTTCATGCAATAGCTTATTAAAAAAAAAATTTCTATCAAAGAGAAAATTAGAAAAATGAATAAAAGTTGACATATAACTAAAACTGATTTTATTTAATCCCACTAAATAATAAATACAAAAAAAAGATGAATAATTTATATTTCAAGCAATTCTTTTTTCACTTATTTCTATTTTGGCAGCATGAAAACCCTATAAAGTATAAACCCTAGATGTAAGTACCAAAAATATCATAATTTTCTTATTCATATAAGTATACTCTCTAATTGCACTGTAAAATGGCTTGAATTGAATTGAAGATAAAGAAGATATTCAGTACATGCAAGCACATAAAAATTGGTGGCATTTTTGAGTTTTTCTTCCAATGATTTAAAGATATTGTGTTAATTACAGTTTGTTCCTTATGGCAATTATTCAATGGCTATATCAAACTATATCATCGTTAATTTCATTTAAGAAAAAAGTTAATGAATTTTGCATACTTTGTAGTGTTATTTAATTGTGTAAAAAAATTATTTTAATATAATTTGTATCACTTTAATAAAAAATCATATTTTACCCTCAATGAATTACTAGTTAACGATTTTACACTACTGTAAGTTAACGAAATGATATTTTAAGCTATTGTTTAAAAAATATGGATGAAATGAGCTATTGCATTAAACTCTAAGGATGCAAAAAGGTTTTTTCTCCTTTTTTTTTTATTACCTTGAAAGGCTAGCAAATTCGTTTTCCAAAATGGACACTATTCTATTCTTATGTACAATGAAGCTAGCAATTGGGACTGCACATGGGAGGTCAGTTCAATGATTGATAAAATTCTAATCGGAACTCACCAATTTTGAGTAAAATATAGATATAAAAGAAGCTGCAAGAATCTGATATCTAAAAAAAAAAATGTAGTAAATTAAGAAAAAGTTTTAAAAAAAAGTAGTAAACAGAAATAAATAAATAAAAGTAGAAACAGAACAACTTTTTTTTTGTCAAATTTTTTATTGCAATTTGCTAATAACTATACCTGAAAATAAGGACCTGGCTGCCCATTAGCGGACAGGACTCGCCATTATAACATGATTACATGAGGCTTTAACCTCTCACGGCAATCGAAACAGCCCACACTCTTCCTTACTTTTGTTTAATAATAAAGAATTGCTTGAATTTATAAGATGAACACTTTTAAAAGCGTCCCATGCTCCCCATTTCCCCAATTCTACAGTGAGAAAGGTCTCAATTACGATGGGAAAAAAAGGAAAAAATAGAGAGAAATCAGTGCTCCGTTGATATTTGCCCTTTCCAAGATATATAGCTTAAAATTGAGTTTCCCCTTATTCCCTGCAAATGTTAAACCATATCTCAGCCTCAGGCAATGAGACCAGCATTCTGTCTATCTTCTTCTTCTTTAAAGTTTAAAACAAGTCTTTGATAACTATGTAATGGGTATTTATCACTAACGTACCTTGAGGTTTGTAGTATTATCACTTATTTTGTGAGCTTTGAAAGCTGCAGCGGACAGATACTTCTCGCCAGTTAGAACAATTACAGAATTATTGGAAATTTTAGGCCTTTGTACAATTTCAACGCCAAAAATGTACAATTTAAATGTAAATTTAAAGTACAAAGATTCCCCTCAACCGAATATAGTGCAAAATGGTGTTTTATTTAATCTCATTTTGGGAAGGTTAGTTAATATGTTAGGCATTTGGGTTTCGAGCATCTAAATCTCAATTTGACCCCCAGTTAATATAATTTTTTTTTATTAGATGGTAATTAAGTAATTTTATAAGTTATAAAATTCATCATTCAATAAATGAGTGATATATAATAATAAGAATCAAGTTAAAACTCAAATATTAAAATCTTTAATATTATTATAGTGAAATAGTGAGGTATGCGAATGCTTATGTTGGGTTTTAATGATTTTTATCTAAAGGGTAAGTAAATAATTTACATCATTCAACTAAATTTCAATGTTTCATGGCAATAAAACAACTACAAATACTCCCCCAAACTACTGTTGTTGAATCGAATTCAATAATTGTATCATCATCATTTTTTGCTTCTATATCCATCTTGACCCTCACACGCACACACTTTGATCACTGTTTTCATACTCAAAGACATCCATTAAATACGTGAAAGTGATGTAGCAGAAGCAAGAGTCAAAGAACGGCAATAGTGCAGTTACTAACCTAAGAAGAATGAAGGAACATGTGTGATTGTGATCCATGAATGTGGCAATTTCAACCCGATCGTGATTCACAGTTGGACAAATGGCGGCTAAGAATGATAAACGCAGTCACGAAGATGGTGAAGCACGATGATTTGATTTGATGAAGAGAGAGGAAATGATTGGCTTTAACAGCTGCAAATTTGATGAAGATAAGTGATGAAAATAATAGCCTATGAACTGTAAACTAGGGCATTTGGAGTTTTTTTTTTCCATATATATTAAAAATAATTTGAAAAATAATATTAAAATAAAAATATTCGGGTCTGGATTCCAAATCTATAGGTTTGCCCAAACTCAGACTTTGATCTGGATATGTCCGAGTCAATAAAATAGCATCAAGATACCAAATTTAATTTACTTTAGTACAAGTTGAACTCAGCCCAAATTTTCTAGATTCGTTTGAATCGATGATGGGTCTAGGTTATTTTGCCATCCCGGTTTCAACTCCTTGCTTGTAGTTGAGTTGGGCTTTCCCATTTTAGTTTGTATTAATTAGGGATAAAATCATTTTAGTACTCAATATTTTATGACATATCATTTTATTATTGAAGTTTTTAAATAATTAACCTATGTAATGTTTTAATTTTTATTACTTTAACACCAAAATATTAAAGTTGATAGAATTTTTAACAGAAATTACAATTAAAGTCTATTTTATCCCCAAACTGTATAATGTAATTTAACCCTTTAAATAAAAAAAATTATAGGAATTATATATAAACAAATAAATACTTTTATCAATTGATTAATTTATATATCTAAAATAACTAATTTATAAAATTTTAAATATTATTCCTTGTGAAATTCGTAAAATATTGAATATATTGAAATTTCTAAATTATCCCCGTGACATCAGCAATTTATTAATAGAGTTAACGATTTGGTAATAAAATGATAAAAATTGATACATTAAGTAGGAAAAAGTAATTATCAGAAAATTTTAGTAGTCAAAGTGATAAAACGTAAAATGGTAAAATGATAATATTTCAATGGGTGGTGATATTTCCACTCGACAAATCTATAAATCCACCATACTTCTATGAAATAATTATAAAAAGTTCACATTATTTTAAAAAATTTCAAATAAATGAAGAATTAATCAATTAAAATTATCTTAAATTCTTAAATTATTTTTGTGATATTTTAATATATATTTTATTATTGTTGACTACTGAGATTGCTTTAACCTAAATTTAAATTGATCATTTTACCCTTAAAAGGTAAAGTACCAAAAATTTGCTTTAACTTCAACATTTTTTTAATTTCATATAAAATTCATTGATTCTAAATGGTCAATTATACTTTATTAGTATAATTATTAACCTTTAATTAAACTAATATAATTTATTCGTAAGCCAATACTCATATGAATTATTAGGCTGCCAAATTTTTGTCATTTACATATAAAATATTAAAAATTATTATACTTCATTTAAAAAATTAGATTATAAGTTACAAAATTAAGTACTTGAAGTATTATATGCAAGATCACATTTTTTTTTTTTTGGTAATTGGATCACTTTATATCATAAAGATAAAATAATTAAATACAACTTGTATTAAAGCAATCTTAATAGTAAAATATAAAAAAATCAAATAAGAAAAAAAATATAAGAATGATTTAATTGATTAATTATATAATTTTTTTGTTGATTTGTGTTTATTAGAAATATTGTGACTTTATTATAAATACTTTTTAGAAGTAAAGTAAGTTTACACAAATAATAGGGGTGGAAATATTCCCACCCTATTTTAATTAATTAATAATTTTGGTGTTATTATTATTATTATTGTTTAGTAGAGGGCTGGCTGATGGGGTGTGGAGAATTTGATTTTCGCAAGACGATTTGTCCCCAACCCAAAATAAAAATTTTAGAAAATTAACGTCCTAAGTATATAACTAATGACATTGAAAATCCAATTACATACGGCTAATAGATTTATGTTATTTAAAAAATAACATAAAATGGCTAATCGAAGAACCTCCCATAGGCCATATCAACGTGTCGCCTCTCCATACTTGCCGCCCAATTAAAAAAACATGAAAATTTGGATCCGCCGCTCACCAGTTGCCACTTTCAATTGTTTATTTTATTCTTTCAACTGTAATTTTTTTTTTCAAACGTTTTTTTCATTTATAACACCATCATCGCCTCTTTTTTCTTACAAAGCGGCGACTGCCACCGACTCTCTTCTTCTTCCTTCTCTCTCCAATTGTAATCTCTTTTCTTTCTCTCTTTCTGTACCAGATTAAGCTAATTGTTTATGTAGCAGTTAAATTGGAGGAGCATTTGAAGAAACAAATAGAACAACAAACAAGTTTAATTAGAAGAGCTTGATCAAGATCGATGAAGATCCAGTGCGACGTGTGCAACAAAAGCGAAGCGTCAGTGTTTTGCACCGCCGATGAAGCCGCACTTTGCGACACGTGCGACCACCGTGTTCACCATGCCAACAAGCTCGCCTCTAAACATCATCGCTTCTCTCTTCTTCATCCTTCCTCTAAACATTTCCCCATCTGCGACGTCTGTCAGGTATTATTAATTCATGAATTATTTTAGTTCGATGAAAAAATATTAATAATTCAATCTGCTTTCTTTTTCTTTTTCTTTCATTTGATAATTATTAGTGCTACAAAGTTATTATTACTATTATTATAAATCTGTTATTTTATTTTATTTTTTCATTTATGGATCTTTGCAGGAGAGGCGGGCGTTTTTGTTTTGTCAGCAAGACAGAGCGATTCTCTGCAGGGACTGTGATATTCCGATTCACACAGCCAATGAACACACACAGAAGCATAATAGGTTTCTTCTAACGGGGGTTAAGCTTTCAGCTACTTCAACTCTTTACACATCTTCTGTATCCAAGTCCAACCCCAACGGCTGTGATTCATCAGTTCCAGTTCCTGATGCCAATAAGTCGATCAAGAAAACTGTAGTCTCTGTTGCTCCAGTGAATTCAAACCCACCTTCTAATTCCGAGATCTCAACAAGTAGTGCTGTCACGAATAGTAATGGTGGGAATAGTGTTATTGCTGCTAATGAATGTGGCACTGTTTCGGCAAGCAGCATATCTGAGTACTTAGAAATGTTACCAGGCTGGCATGTAGAAGATCTTCTTGATTCTTCTTCAGATCCCTTAGGTTTTTGTAAGGTGCGTGTTTGCATTAATCCTTTCAATATCGTTGTTTATCCCATCTATAGATTAGATATTCAAACTATATGGATTAAAATCCCGAATTCCTAATACCGCTTAACGAGGTCTTACCAGTTGAACTAATTGTTAGACATCATTTTTCTCATGTTGATTTGATTCAGGGTAATGATGGGACGTTGCCATTTTTGGATGCTGATCTTGACTGCAATTTGAGTTCTTTTTCATCAGAAAGAGTGGGGATTTGGGTCCCTCAAGCTGCATCCCCCGTTCAAACTTGTCTATATTCTTCACAATCACAAACAGCGGGACATATTAGTTTCAAGGACGCGAAGGAGGTAACCGGCGTGAAAGCCGTGTCTAGCAACAGGAGACATACAGAAGATGTCTTTACAGTTCCGCAAATCAGCCCTCAACTAGCTGGCTTCAAGAGATCTAGGCCTAATATCTGGGAGGATTAATTAATTAAATGCATGCTCTTATCATGAACAAATTAAGCCTTGTGGTTTCTCTTTCACTTTCTTTCCTTTGATTGTCCTTTCAGTTTCTTGATCTGGTGTGGTTTAGTTTGTAGTGGTTGCGCTCTTAGTGGTCCAAATCCAACTGGGTTTTGTCTCCTTTGTTTTGTTTCATCTCCTTTCCTTTGTACTTGCGACAAGCACAGACATGAACGTCTTTGTAAATACTATTTGCCGAAGACCCTTTTATTTCTTGATCAATTTTGGCCTATTCCGCAGCACTTTCAATCAAATGTTGCATGAACTAGTGTGAGGGAGGAAAGTTTATGATTAAAGGAGCTTTTTGGGCAGGTAATAATTATTGGTAGAGCACAAAAATAATTCCAGTTCTGTCGGGGCGATGTATAGAATAATTGAGATTAGAGATTGTTTAAGAGGAGAATCGTGAATGATGAATGATAGTGATGGTTATCGGATAAGGAACAAAGGAGAGACGCATGTAAAAGAGCCGGCCTGGTTTTGTCCTAACGCTAAATTTTTTTGGTGGGGACTATGCTAACAGAACACAACAGAACCATCAACTTCATTTCAAAGAATCAAGAATTGAAAGCTAGTCTGGTCCGTTGTCTACTTGTTGCAGGATGGTAGCCATATGCTGTCTGTCACTGTTTACTCCGAGGGTCAGTGCTCAACTGAGAGTCATCTGTGACTTTCTTCCACTGGTTGGAAGGTGAAATATTTTCCCCGTTAGTTGTCCCTGCTTAGCTTATACTAATATTAGATGCTATATTTAGTTAGTTTGAATCCCAAGTCACTCATAATTTATTGTCACGTGCACGACATTGACTAAGGTGGTGTTTGTTTTTTTGGCTGAAATCTGAATGGATCTTAATTAGTCTGAATTCTGAAAAGATCTGAATGTCTGAATCTGAATAATATGTTTGTTTTTTCGTCTGAATCTCAGAAAATAAGTATTAAGTTGTTTGTTTTTTCAACTTAAAAATATAAAAATATGTACTTTTACATCTATATCCTTATTAAATTTAAATGTCAAATAAATAATATATTAAATACCACAATATTTTAACATTTATAAGTAAAACTATATTCAAGTGAATACATAATTATTTTAGAATTTTAATATATAAAATACCATAAATTTCAAATTTTATCGTATATAATATAAGAAAGAAAAAACATGAATATTTTTATGTGGGGTAAATATCTATGGGTGAGTTTTGAGATAGACATGAAAAATAAATTATAAAGCAGGGATATTTTTGATATTAGTATGTAATTGACTTAATTCAGATTTCTCCATTAAGTAAAAAATAAAAAAAATTGGCTTATTTTATTAAGTCAAAATTATCTAAAAAGTCTCATTAAGTTATAAAAACAAACACCTCTAATTAACTTAATTAATTAAATTAAGTCACTTTAAGTTATTAAGTTAAAAAACAAACGCCACCTAAATTTACAAACCCAATGAATAGATATTTATACCTCTTACAAAAGTCGAATTACCAAAGCAATCGTTATGAAGACAAGCCACAAACAAACAATATAAATTCACAAATGAACCCGTCTTATGTGCCAAACATTTACAAGATAAATAAAAAAGAAATTATCACTGCACCACCTCTTTTTTGTCTTATATTCATTTAACCACTAAAAAATTCTAACATATTTTCTGCACCATATTTTTTTTTAAATTTATATCAGCTAGCAATTTTTTAATTAACACCGTTAAATAATTTAAATGAAATGATAATTTTACCCCTAAATAAATTAAAAAATCATTTTATTTTACAAAATTTTGAAAAATAAGAAAATTATAATTATAAAAATACCTCTAAATTTAATAAAAAATAAATCACAAACAAAGGTGCTCAGTTGTTTTTTATTTAATTTAAATTTTGCAAAATTTTAATAATTATTTTTATTAAAAATTATAATTTTGCAAAATTTTAATAAAAATGACTGAATTTATTTATTAAAAATTATAATTTTGAAATTTTTTATTAAAATAACTGAATTTATTTATTAAAAAATAAATCCCAAAATTTTAATAATTTAGGAGATTTTTATTAAATCCAAAAATTTTGTAATTATTTTTATAATTATAATTTTTATTTAGATTTTTATTAAAAATAAAAATTCTAATTTTGGGATTTATTTTTTATTAAACTTAGGGGTATTTTTATAATTATAATTTTCTTATTTTTCAAAGTTTTTGTAAAATAAAATGGTCTTTTAATTTATTTAGGGGTAAAATTATCATTTCATTTAAATTATTTAATGGTGTTAGTTAAAAAGTGGTTAGTTGATACAAATTTTAGAAAAAAAAGGTGGTGCAGAGAATATGTTAGAATTTTTTAGTGGTTAAATGAACATAAGGCAAAAAATAAGTGGCGCAGTGATAATTTTCTTAAATAAAATATTGACAAAAATTAAATTTATAATTAACGTCGTAGACGGAAAGCTGGTTTGACTTGCCTGGTTCAGTGCGTATTAAGAGAGTTAAGAGGATGATCATGCATGAATTTTAAGTAGCAATGCCACTAGCAAATCTCTAGATTCATGACAAATTAACCTCGATCGTATCAAATTAATTTATGCTGAGGGTGTGGCTAAATTACAAGCAACGACTATCTGACCTAAAAGTTGCACCTAATAATTCAAGGCATGCATCCAATTAAACAAAACTTGATTTATTAGGTACTAACTCTTTGTGACCCCTATGTTGATTATATTAATTTATAGACTAATCTCACCTGCTCAGTTTTATCAGTTTTTATTGTGTGGATCTGCTCAACACGTTAAAACATTTTTATATTTGCTCTCTTCATTGTGGGCGCAACATTTTGAGGCCCAGTTGAGTTTTTGTTCGCTGAAATTAATTGGTTTGGGCCCCCATACCTCCAGCCTAGCTATTGCGTAATTCTTGACACGTAGAGCGATTGCGTAAACTGATTGTGTGCTAATTGCTGAAGTATACCCAGCTACCATTTTTTTTTTTCAATTATTTATTCTTATGATAAAACCTCCCTTTTCATTTCTCTTCTTTCATATGCAGCCTTTGTTGCTTTGTTCGTTCCGTCCAAGTCACTTTTGCCGTCGTAAATGGCGCACAAGTGTAACATTTTACATAAGAAATTCTTTGGCGACCAGCGTAACTGGCCATAAGATAGCACAGGGTGAGAATACGCCAAACTGTGAAATGAATTTTCATTCTCATTTCCGTCTATAAAACTACAAAACTAGCTAGGATTTGTTTCCACTCAATCCTTTAAACAACATCAATCTATATTAATAAGAATTTTTTAAAAAAAACCTTAATAGCAACACAATAACGACAGTAATAATTATGGAACTGTGCTGTACTATAATATTGATTGAAAGATAATACTAACTTTTTAGTTAACACTGTAACATGTTTTGCAATCTTTTTATCGCCATTATATGAAAATTTTCAGTTAAAAAATCAATACTCCGTATATAAACACCAGACACACAGTGACACAGACCAAATCCAGCAAACTTATAGCATACCTATGGCAGCAAATCAAAATATTGTACCACTTTATTTTTCTGCTAACAAGTGACGCACACGAAATCTAAAGAGAGGCATTTAAAGAAAAGAAAATCATGGCCGTCGACAATGAGCTTTGCACATGTATTGGCAGTCATAGAAGCAAGGTCCCCCACAATGAAAAGGGCAATCCAATCTCATGCCTCTGCATCTTCCTCTATTCATGCACTGAGCGAACTCGCCTATCTTGTAGACCTTTGTGTAAACTCTCTTTCTATGCACTTTATTGATAAAGCCTCTTC
>NW_006262201.1:41559046-41598656 GCF_000493195.1 Citrus x clementina
CTTGAGTATGCGTGCCATTTACCATTTCATCAGCAGGTCTTAGCTCAGCAACTGCCACTGCTAGAAATAAGAGAACCCAGAAACTTCTCCTTGCTGTCTTCGACATGATCATTTGATTTGTCAACAGTCACAACTTCAAAGTTCGCGAACTGTTGGCTTTCTCTTTATATAGAGCGATCACCTTGATGGATTATATGGGGTGCCATTGGTTGGCAGCTACAAGTGGGATCCACTACTACTTATTAAGAAACTCAGGACACAATTCTTGCTATGTTATGTTGCTCTCTTCTCAAAAGGTTCGTTAGAATAAGAATGAGATTCCTTAGACAACACATTTGTCCCCAGCTTGTATTGCAACGAACAACGAGCATGCTGGGATTCTCAAACCGTGGGGGCACCACCCAACAAGCAACCCACTTACATGGCACGCTTGCACCCACTCTCAGTTACTAGTTTTTATTAGTTAAAAAGACAACTTGACGATTGAAATGGAATTATGGGCACTTAATCAACTCCAATTTCCTGTAATACTGATAAAAAAGGACCGAAATAAACAGAATACTTTAGTTTGATCGATGCACGATCCTTTTGGGGCTTGAAAGGATAAGCCGTGCATTATTTTATTGAAATCACATTCACCTAAATTAAAAATTGAAAGGCATTATATGATGTGATTATGATTCTATGTACCGAAAAAGACAGATGAGCCAACAATAGACAATGGTCCAGTTTCTAGCTACCATTGGCATTTGGCATTTTGCGTCTCGTTACCAATTGGCCATAGCCGTTAAGCCAGCAAGTTCTGCACATTGCTTGACCTGGACGTTTGAGATTGAGTTCAGTGTGTATTCCAGACAATATTACGAGCAGAGAGAGCTGGTGGGGTGTCACCTATTAATGCATTCCTTATACGGTACAGAAAAGTCTGTTGGCGCCATCATAGTTACAACTTTACAGTAAAATGAAAAAAATTTAGTGAACTTGTGGTGCCAAAGGATTCATGCTCAAGTTTTGAGCAAGTACCTCATACACGTTAAATTCTTTCCTTTCCCCACTCATGTCCTCTCTAGGATTAACTGATCAATATATAAATAAAAGGAAGTTGGGACCCCGAAATTAATTAATTAATGATCGAGCAGATGATGAGATTATTTTATTTAATTAATTATTTTATTTCCTTTCTCATCTTTTGAAGCTAGTACCAAACTACTAATTGATTAAATTATTAGTGAACTGGGTTGTGAGCAGCTCTCTCCCTCTGAAAGCAAACGTACGGCCCCACTTAGTATCGCTGCAATATTATGCCAGCATGTGACTTACAAGACATGGATGTAATTAGATGAGATTGATGGTGTCTGAATATAAATTATTTGGCGACTAGAGCCGATCTTCTGCTGAGAGCATAATGCCCATTTATCATACTTGATTGAAAACAACCAATAAATAAAATAAGCTGATGTGAAATCGAAATCTCAATGTGCTGGTGAAATTAGGTTACCGAATTTTTATGCTCACGGGTGTTTAGATCGTGTGGTTCTAAAAACTGGGTAATAGCTCTCCAAATCAAGCTGTTCCAAAATTTCATTTGTCATCCAAAGGTAGGAAGAGTGGCTTTATGTAAGTTCAGTAACATCCATCCGCAAATCCAGTTGAAATCAATCATCTGCATGAGACCTTTTGCAAATGAGAGGGAATTCAGCACTTACTATTAACCGGTTGAATTCCAGCCAATCCATCAGAAAGTAAACAGGACATGCGAAACGATTAAGTCATGTACAGTAGAAGCAAAAAATATAGTTAAAATATGCTAGCTATTTGAGCTTACACATGCATAGTGGAGATAACAATAAAGATAGTCCTGAATGGGAGAAAACTATATTATAGTTTGTCATTTACCCGGCATTCAAGCTACCTTGAATTGTGAGTTTTGATTATATAAGGTTTTCTTAACCGCACACTTAACCTAATCACTGAAGAATGCATAAAAAGCTAAATTGCTTCTTGCCAAAGCATGGATAAACACAACATGCTTATTGGTCTATAATATGATGGCAAAAGATTCACTTGCAGACGAGTCATACTTCGATTACCTCCAAGTCACCTACCTTGCACAGAAAGCAACTCCTAGCATCCAGTCATTAGTAGAATAAGCATTGACAAATCTCCCAGCTACCATCTACGAAACAATAGCAAGTCTTAGTCTATACCTCTTAAAGGACAAAAGTCGTGGGGACAAAAGTCGTGGGGACAAATATACTAGGAATTAATCAAAGGCAAACGCCTTCCTTGCATCCTCCCATTTTTCATCTTTAATTGAAATTGGTCGTCCAAGAAGAACAACCATTTCAACAAATCCAGCTGCAGAAATAAAAAAGCAGTAATTGCAACAAACAATCAACCCAGCCAAGTGAAATATATAAACAAATGGCAATCATACCATTGTCTCCTGTTTCGGCCAGACATTTGAGACATTTAAAAATTACTGGGGCCCCCAGCGGGAAGCCTACTAGAGTAACAGGTCTGCGCATGAGTGGAGGAGCTAAGGTATAACATACGAGGGAATAGTAATTACACAAAAATAAAATAAAATAAAATGACTGACTGCGGGATCATTTGCACCTATTTCCTTGTAATCCCTTCGTCAAAACTTCAGCAAGCAGTTCACTAGCTTTGTCAGATCTGAAATTGAAGAGAGAGGGAGATTGTAACACAAGCATTTCTTGCAACAGATAATTTAGAATTTAAACATGAACCATGATAAATGGTCTTCAAGAGAAAAACCTAAATCACTTGATATTTGTAGAAACAAAATTTTAGTGCATACTGTGATTTATAAACTAAAAGCACGTAGCTAACCTGGCATGCTTAACATTAAATTTGAAAGCAATCTATATTTTAGAAACCTAACAAGGAGATAATAGTGTGATTGGAATGAAGATCTCATTCCGATATCTTTTAACCTTCTGTTGAGTTCATCAGGTAAGTATAAAGAAAATCACGAAAATGCTATTTAAACTATCTTCTTAACTTAGAAGGTTTTCTACACCAATGAAATAAAAATGTACTAACCTGACAACTGCAACTGCCCGTTTGCTGTCTATGAGATCAGATGCTGTAACCAATGTTGCTGGCAGAGCAAATGCCGATACAAGTGTGCTTAATACAGTCACCATGGCACCTTTGCTTATCAACTTCACCAATTTCTGCAGCAAGCAAGATTGTCAAAAATGCTCAACTGTGGTAATGGTGACCACAAGCACAAGATTCATCAAAGTACTTGAAGTCAGCCAGTCTTCTATTGCTGTGCTCAGAGCAATCAATTTGTCAGACTCCCACCACAGGGCATACCTAAATATTTATTAAATTAATATCAGTTACTTTAATATAAACAAATGAGATGCAGCTTGTAGCAAATGAAGAATTATTGATACCAGATTAATAGTAGATTGAAAAGGCCCACCACAAATGTAATATCAATTAATTATAGAGATAAAGGAAGTTCAAACTATATTCCATGCCAGAAATGACTGATGCATGTCTTGTGCTATAAGCATGTGTCCCCCTTTTTATTTCTGTGGCAGGGTTGGGTACGACAGAAATGAAATCATGTATTTCTAACCTCTCCAAGTAATCCTTATAACCCTCCCAAGGCTGGACAAAATGTTCTTGCTCAAAGACAAGTCCAGAGATCATAATACCGACTGCTAAATGCTGGAGAGAAGATTAGACATGATCAATAAGAAGATCATGAGATATTGTGAAGTGAGGCTACAATCAAAAGAGATCCTGGGAGTATAAAACTCACTCCTTGTTTGTGATTCTGTACAATATCTTGGAACTCAAATTCGTTGATGCTCTTAATTCTTCTAGCCATTTTGCTGCCTGTAAGGCTAGCTCCAGAGACGCAAAAAGAGCAAGTAAATAGCATCCACCTTATTCTATTTTCCCTTCCAATTTTAAATTAAAAAAAAAAAATACAAGCATTGACAATATAACTAATCTGACATCAAGTAAATGAGCATCCTCCTTTCTTATCTCTCCACCAGGGGTATCATCTGACATTTTCGTCACCATAAATCATCATATCTTCTTAAGCTAGTTCTAATCTGACATCCTCAGTTCATAGATTGATTCCTTGAAGTGCCGTGACCCCTAGAAGAATGTATGAAAAATGCCACAAGATTCAAAATCAACAGATCACAGCCTTTTTCAAATGTACAAGATATCCATAAAATCAAACCTTCCAGTTTCAGCTATCCAGCTCCAATTTTTGACAGAACACTCTGATATCCTTGTATTATTTAGTCTCAGAGTCCTTAGGACAACAGATATGAAAGTGCTATTCAGGGTGAATCGTATAGAAGTTATAGAAAGCATCTCCGCACATAAATTGAGTATAATTAAAAATGCTAGAAACAAAATTTAGATTGCCTACTGCAATACAGGGCTGCACTTAGGCAATTCAGCAAAGTGTTCAGGAAATCCCAACAACTTTGAAGATGAAGTCAGCAGTGTCACTTCTACAATACCTCCAAAGCAAGCAGCAACAGCAACTGAAACAGCAGCTGATCCCATTGCACTCGCGGCTGCAGCAAATCCACTCGCTCCAATTGCAGGGACAAGACTTCCCAAACCTAGGAGCTATAGCACCCAATCCCTGTGCAATTGCTGGGGCAGCTAATCATGTTAAGAGTCAAAAATAACTTCAACAAAAGCATATTATCACAAATTTCTATTGATAAAATATCTGGCCAACCATACAGAAGTATTACCGCCAGTAACTGCCATCACAGTTACTCCAGTTAGAGAAGCTGCACCAATGATACCTCCAAGCTTCCACATGGTCCAACTGCTTTCTGAATTTATTATTTCACCTTCCTTTTCAACTTGCTCTTTGCCCTGTAGCCACTATGGAGCAAGCAGCTATTGTCTCTAGAGCTTCCAACAAAACAAAATATTCTTGAAGAAGATGTAAGGTATAACTTCAGAAGACAAATGGCAATTGCGAGAGGTCCTCATACAAGTGCGGTAAACAAAATTATTTGAAAGCATCAGTGCTTTTGCGTGCATTTGTAAAGCAAATGCCACCAAGCAGCTATACGAAATAAATATGACTAATAATTTCAGCAGAAAAACCATTTTTATCCATTTGATATTGAGCCATGTTAACAGCACTAGTAAAGCCACACGATGCCTAGCATCATAGCCCTTTTTTAGAGAACAATTCTTATCAGCATCAGTATTCTCAGCTAAACAAGCTGAAAGAAGCTCGTAAAGGACTGTTACTTTCTTATGGCACATCAGCAGTGTATCCCAAGCAGAGACTGATTTTGTCTTGACATAACAATATTTCTCATGGCATTCAATTTCATACTCATTATTTCCACAACCATCCACCGAAGAGATAGCAGAGCTTTCCATATTAAGCAGCAGCATAGCATCAACAGATTTGGTGTTCATTCTTTCTGATGAAGTTCCATCACTTCCCTCTGAGAGTAATGTCAAGAACTGTGATAAAATAAATGAGTAATGATACAGCCACAAACTCTTGTACAAACTGACGTGGCATCAATTCATTGGTTGAATGAAAATATAAATTAATAAAAACAAATCATGTGGGCCAAGTGATATTTAATTCAACCAATCTTATCACGACACATCAGTTTGTACAAAATAAGTTTGTACAAGAGTTTGTGGCTGTATCATTACTCAAAATAAATATCATACTCAACTGCAGAATGGTGCAGACAAAGCATTTCAGAACCACATCAAATATGATCAACAAAAGATCATTTTATAGACCATCTTAGGAGTAAATCAATAGGTAGAGAAACACCTTTCCTGCTCTACTACAATATCCCCTCTAACTTTAATATTAACATTAGGCCTCAAATACTAGACTATTTGTTTAGGATAATAGTATCTCACTCTCACACACACTCACACAAATAGATAGTTTTACTTAAAAATATTCAAAAGTCCAATCATTCTACATCAAAGCAACACTCAGTAATAAAAAAGAATAAGTCATTATATCCCAACTGAACTCTATTCAACTGAAAGTCAGAAGCAACTGTAAGCAGACCTAGTTCACTAACTGTAATGAAAGTAAGTCCCAAACTTTAGTAGTTGCTAAAGTTAATAATCACCAAATAAAAGCTCAAAAACAATAAGTTCCTCTTTCTTTGCTAATCCAAGTAATTCTAAAGGTTTATGCATACCGCTTTAACATGGTGACTGACTTGTGAAGAAACTCCAGCAGTTTCCATAAGCTCATGCCTTGTTTGATCATCCAATCCTAAAAAACAGCTCAAAAGTCCAAAGCAATTAACAATAGCAATTTGTCTATTACAAAAGCCGAATTCATATATACATAAGCAATACATTCTACATTCCAGCTACATCAAATTTACAAAATAAGCCCACCACTGCTTGTACTCCAATTCCAATCCCTAATTTCTAAAGACCGTAAAGAAACCCTAATTTGCTCAATAAACCAGTCTCAAAACAGATCATATTCCAACAATCAATAAATTAAGTAAATATGTTAATCCCGATGCAAATGAATTATGAAAGTATGGAAAGAAGAGTACTTTTGCACATGTTACCAAAAAATAGGCGAAAGTAAACTAGCCGAGGATGGTCTGAAGCCGAAAGCTCTCGTTAGCGCTCATGCCTTGCTCATTTATTAGAGGTACCAGAGAATATGAATGCCGCGTTCGGTCAAGTTGTGACTGGTGAAGTGCCAGAGCGAACAGCGCCGCCGCTGCGTACTTCTGTCTTGGGGTCAATGTTGATGTCTCCATGACTCCGAGATCGATGAGCTACGGCATCTGATTCTGCCATAAGCTGCAAGTGAAACTGAAGGAGATTAGGTTGTTGTGCGTGTTCACGAGCCAAAATTGGAATATGCTGATTTTTGGAGTTTCGGCTCTTCCGCGTGACGTTGATGCTTACCGTCGTTTAATTATTAGCAACACTCGATGATAGAGAGAATAGATTAGACTCCTTCAAAACGACTAAATTAACCGCCATTGCCTTTTTCTTCTTCAAAAACATTAACGGTCACTGGCGGGTAGAAAAAACTGGCACTTTCTCCACGATACACGCGGAAAACTTAACAGCGTAGTAATGTCATATGAGTGGCGACAACAAGTGGATCCATCTACTCTTTGCCGTTATTGGTTTTGGGTTTTTGTTTTTTTTTCCCCTTTCGATCCAAAATTTGTTTGTCTAGTAAATTTTTACATGAAAATACAACATTTCATTGGAGCGTTTGTATGATATTTTTGAGGGGAAAAAATATAAGATTAAAACACCCGGCTTTCTTTTTAATAAAGAACTACATCTAGGTTCCAACAGAACAGTTAACAAATACAAGAATACCTTCAACCCTTCCCTTCGATACTTTCTTAGATAACACCCATCACCTCATTGACAAGTCAAGTATAAACTCTACAAAAAAAAAAAAAAAACGAAGATTTCACGGTCAAGCCTCAGCTACCATGGGAAAAACCAATGTACCTACGCGACCTGAAACCACATCCATAGCAACAGAGCACCGTGACAAAAATTCAGTTACACACAGCTTAAACTATCCCAAAGAAATAATTTTTTAGGCAATAAAATTGGTCGAGGCTCTATTATAGTTGCTGAAGAGTTAATCGTTAAGACTACAAGCAGCAAACCAAATACAAAAACTTATGAGCTCCAAAGCATGCCAACTCAGTACCGCCGGTATCCACGGTCAGCTATTCTCCCCGATGGACACTCATATGCCATATGACCCCTCCCTCCACAATTGCGGCAAATGATCAAGGGTCCCACACAATCCCTGCTCATGTGGCCCATCTGGTTGCAGCTCCTACAGATCACATCACGATATCCAACATATCTTCCACCACCACCGCCACCATCACCACCGCCACCACCGCCTCTCTCACCAAGAGAATCACCCTTTGGGCACTGTCGAGCCACATGCCCAGCTATATTGCACAAATTGCAGACAGGCTCATTCTGACAATCGCGTGCTATGTGGCCTGTTTTCCGGCAATTCTTGCATGCTTTGTCATTGGTACAGTCTGCTGCAATGTGCCCCGGCTTGTAGCAATTGTTGCAGAGTCTCAAGTCCCCCCCTGACTGCACATGAGTCGAGCAGTCTCTAGCACGATGTCCAGTTTTGCCACAAGAGTGGCAGATGCCCTCGTTGTGACAGTTGCTTGCCATATGTCCAGGTTCTCGACAATTCCAGCATCGTGCCTGCGTGGTGCATTCTGATGCGATGTGCCTGAAAAGAAAATATTAGATGGGCAGCTCAATTGTTGGCAATTGCAGTAGTTCTATGATGGTAATGCAAGAAGGTTCCATTACCCAGGAAGACCACAGTTGTTACAAACAGCAACATTAGGGCACTCTCTTGCAAAATGACCAGGCCGCTTGCAGTTGTTGCACAGATTGCCTTGGCTAGAGACATATTAAACAATGAAAGAAGCAGCAATTAAAAAAAATCTAGAAGACTTGCAATTTCAATCAACTAATGGATAATTATCTAGAGACACAATGTTTACTTAAGCAAAAAAAATAAATCTCACAGAACTCTCACAGATATATCTTCAGAGAATAACCAACTAAACCATTCTTTTACATCCTAATACTAAGAAGGATTCACTTTCCCGAATTAAAAGAAGAAGAAGAAGAAGAAGAAGAAGAATTCAGCATCTGATCAAGGCATCAAGCTAAAGAAGAAAGAATGTTGATGCTCAGAGGCAAAAAAGCAAAGGTTGCAGTCCAACAAGGCATCTAACTCAAAAAGAAAGCTCCAATCAGGGATTTGGAGTCTAAATCCCTTTCTCAAAGCTGACTAAATTAACTCAGTCTAAATCCTCATCAGTTTCTTCTTCACTTGGTCTGTCTTCATACAAACAATAGAAGAACCCAGCCTCATGCAAAGGCAGTGAGCCACAACAACTAAACTCATTCGTGCCCCACAGGAATCATGCTCCCCTGTGTGACTGAGTACACCCTCCACCCTCTCCAAAGAGCAGAAGTTCAGAGTAGTTCAGGAATATTACAGTATGAAGTGTAAAAAGTAGAAAAGGGAACCACTGGACAAAGACAGATACAGAAAAATTGCCTTGGAAGCCAGAACATGAACTACAAACAGAAGATCCCAAATGACACATTTTTCAAAGATGCTCATTGATTGTTTATCTTTAATTCTTATTAAAAAAAAAGGCTATTCCTTTCCTCTTTAAGCACCAATATTCTGAAAAACATATAAAAATAAAAGGCCATTAGAAAACCAAGAACCTGAAACTGCGACGTGTTTCTCTCCTTAAAGGAGGGTCGCAATAGGAAGAGTGTCGAGATCGGAACCTGCGATCTCGTGGACTCCTACTTCGACTCCGACTCCGGCTCCTGCTAATGCTCCTGCTGCGTGAACTCATGTTTAAATCTCCTATTAATCACGTAAAACACCACAGATCCACAAATACACCACCCCCACAACACAGCTTTCCTGTCAACATTAATCACGCACCCAAAGATTATCTCCATTGGACCACTTCTTACTCTTACCTTCAAATGCATGCACCAAATTCCAACAGTAAAATAAAATCCTTTTCTGATACCACCTTTCAAATTACAATCACCAAGTCCCAAAGCATACCATGTATATCTACAAGGACACATTTCCTCAAGTCAAACATATCCGCATTGGCTTATTGGAAAATCATTTACCAGTTGCACTCAGCCAGTATTAGTGTTTAAATTGAAGCACTATAACTAAAACTTAAGGGACAACAACCCTACCATTTAACAATTTATCCAGAGATGTGAGACGGACCTCCCCACTTCTCACAGGCTTTTTCTTGGTTTCGTATTGAGAAATATTTGACTAGATTTTATCAGCGAATATACTCATACATTAAGTTACTCATAAATTTTTTGTGAACCACATAAATTGATTCTTCCTAAAATGCTTTCTTTTATAAAATCCAGAAAGTTCAGAACGGTTCCTTCAAGCCACAAATAACTTCCTCACAGAGAGCAGAAATGCTTGCAAACTCGTTGAAAATTACTATAAGGACCCAAAAGGACTGACACACCCCTTTCTCCCAAGACAGGTGCATGCAGTATCGAGGGAGGGAGACACCATTATAGCAAAAAGCAGGCACATAAAATTACACTAGATATATTAACTCAGCCAAATTCAAGTATAAACAGGATATGTGACATTAATCATGTTGACAGCTCGAAGACAAAAGAAGTTCAGCAAAGCTTAGAATGAAGTAAATTTTTCGCTGATATATTTCCTATAATGCATTTATGCTAAACTAAAAACTATAATGCAATCACATCAAAACATTATATTACAATGTGCTGCAGGAGACACGAAGTGATCGTTACACCAAAATTGTATGGTCTGTAAGTTGCTCTGTAACAAAAGACCTTATGAATGGTAACTTAGTACCCTGATGTGGTAATTTATATCTACAAGGTAGGAATATAATAAATGCATGTATCATTGAATTACGCCACCAGCTAGTAATGGTTAGAGCATTATTCCGAGTAATGCATACATTGAAAAGCCATGAGAAGTTATGAAGCAAGGATCAATGATCAATACTACACGAACAAACCACAGAAACACATTGATAACGCATTCCAAAAATGGCCGCCATAGCTGGAACACTTTTGACGCAAAAGATGGAGAACAAGTTGACGACACAGCCAGGTAAAATAAATAATCTCAAGATTTATAAATTGGGAGTGTCTCACAGTAAGTTTTACGAACATAAAAGCTGACCCCATCACTCGTTTAATTTTGTTTAGATAATGCCAATTACCTCATGAAACTCAGAACATTCTTCAACATGTATGCACTGAGTTCAACAATTTTCTTCCAATTTAAAAGAAAAACAAATAAAAAACTGGAAACAAAGGCCGTCTACAGATCTGCATCACTTCTGTCCCCAAAAGTATCTACTTCTTAGAATCTTCAACTAAAATAGGAACAAAACCCTAATAGATCGTGTTAATACAAGAGTAAACAATTGATCGCGAAGTAACCAGACATTAAAAGAGAAAAATGATAAGAAGTAAATCAGAAACGCAATTACTGTGATATAAAAGGCTCCAAAGACACAGATTTTACAAACCTTTGCTAGAGAAGAACTTGCGCGGATGCTATATTTTGCAGTGAAAAGTAGAAGTTATTTTATATTTTTCCATTTTTTATCGCTTTCGAATTTGATGTATTTAGAAGCATGGGCTCCCAAATTTAGGTTTCTATGGGCCAGTGGTGGGCTTTTCTTCGGTGATGCTTCTGGCAATCACGCTGACCTAAAATAAGATTGACTATTATTTGTTTTTTACACCTCTTTAAAATCCTTATATAACCCCATTTTTGTGAAAATGGTTATTTTGCTATTGGAATTAGACAATTATGAATTTTTAAAATCTTTACATTCGTAAATTATGAACCCTCCCATCTTTAAATCTTAATTTATGATATAATTATTTTTTATAAATTTAAAAAATTTTCAGATAATGAAGAAATGAATTACTTAATGATAAGATTTTTATTTTTAAAAAATTACATTTAAAATTTGATTAGTATAATGTTTTACCATGTTTTGCAATTTTCATAATTGTAACGCCTATAAATAAAATAACGGGATTTTGTGAGAGTTTTAAAGGTGTGTTCGGAGTAAGGAATAAGGATGACAAATTTCCTTGGAGGTCCCCAAACCTGTGGGTATACGGTTCATTTGACTCGGATATAGGCCTCCAAAATGGTTTAAAAAAACTTCAGGTCTGATTTTGGAACAGACTCGAACCCTATTTTTATTTCGGGTAGGGTTCAGGGATTTCATTAGGCCCTCGAACCTGACCCATTTTGAAAATGAACAAACATTTAAACTACCTTAGTTTAAAATTGACTAAAACAAAATTCGCCGAGTTCCTCTTTTGTGTCATCTCAACACTCTCGTCAGCTCTCCATAAGAAATTGACTATCGTCGACTGCACAGACAAGTTACTGTTTGCTTTGATATTGTTCTTGCTGTTACTGATAGTTGAAATTTTATTGGATCAGTTCGTAAATGAATTCTCTTATAAATTGTGGAGGATTTAAATAATTTAACGAAATTCTTTTTCAAATTTCTTACTTTATATTTCCTCTTTCATGTGATTTGATGTTTAACTAAATTTGTGAAACTGCTGCTTGAAAGTTGAATACACATACACATTGAATGAAACATTTAAACTGGTGCAGATTTAGAAAATGAGAAGAAATTTAAATCAGAAAATTTTTCTCTCCTTATCTTGTTCACAAGTTTTCTTATATTCATAAATAATTGTGATGTTTATTTTGCTCAGTAGCTTGGAGTTATCTATTTTTTTTATTTAAAAAAACTAGGGAATGCGCACCATTATACTTCGCCACCACATTTGGAAATTTTCAAAGATATCTTTTATTTAGCCCCGCGCTTTAAAATTCGGGTACGGGGCAGATTTTCGGATCGCGGGATCCGATGAAGTTTGTAGGTGCCCCAAAAACTGAACAGCAGAAGAGGAAGCACCATGACCAAGAATCAAAAGAGGAGAAGAGAGAACGGAAGGTATTTATGTGTTATTCCAGAATTCGCTGTATATTTTTTTGCATTTGCCACATAGTAGTATGCGTTACTGTTTGTGGACAGTCTTCTTGCTTTTTTCAAGATGCTTGCAAAATTTCAAATATTGTCTTAGGTTGATGTTGTTTATCTATGTACGCTTAAATGTGATTTGATAAGGACATGCACCGCACGCAGACTGCAGTGAACGAGAGATGACGTGGAGCTCAGTGAGCTAAAAAAGAAATAAATGAGCTGTATAGGTGTGAAGCACAACGTGCTCAAAATGTTGTCGCTATCTCTTGCTCGTCTTCCATTTATCTGATGTAAGTATTTTGATCATCAAATGTTCTTTCAATTGAAATTGCATCATGAATAAGAAATTTGGATGAATATTCTTTTGGATTATTTAATATCAAAGGATATTGCGTTTGTGAAGCTTGATTGAATAATGCTCTAATAATCAATTGATTAGAAAACTGATTGCTCATTTGTTTTAAAATAGGTGAAATTTGACATCAGATTGTCACTTAAGGCAGTGTGATCATGCAGCAGGTTTTATTTTTCCTTTTTTGGAGGTCAATGTTGATTCCAAAACAACTTGATCACAACTACAATCTTTGACAAGCATAGGCACCATATGACTACCCATCCTTTATTGCCTTCCAAAATTGGCATAGGAGCAGGAAATTGATCTCGCTTGTTTAGTTTAATGTTTATTATTTTATTTTTGGTATGCTTATCTCATGTCATAATCATAAAATATGTTCTAGGTTTCTGTGAGACCTCTTGTCATTGAAAAAGAAAATGCAAGACCGACAAATGAATAAGTAGAACTGCTTATTGTTGTAGCCAGTGGTAGAACTCTTCTATCACACACTTTTTGGTTCATATTTATGCATATTTATTTATGTCACCTTACACAGTTTGGTCTTATAATTTGTTTGTTCGTTGTTTCTTTGGAATGAGATAATGATTTTTTTTTTCTCTCATATTCTTATCTTGATATATCTATCTATTTGTATTCTTCAATGTGAAGCATATGAGATTTACTCCAAGAAAGGGTGAATAGACATTTTCCTTATAATATTGTTTATAGTGTAGAATTTTCCTCGATAATACAATTGATTAAACTGAATCCCAGATGAAACCTTTGTTGTTTCTTGTTTGGATGATACCTAACACAATTTACTAAAGAAAAACTAAAGGGAAAATCTTTTTTATAAACAATATGATAAAGTGATAGTATAAACCATTGGCAATATATTTTAGGATTGCAGTTAGTAGAATACGTCACTAATCCACACAAGTTTTTTTATCTTGCAAGTACATACCTGACAGACTCGTTAAAATAGTTGTAAGAAAATTAATGGTTGGATTATAAGAACTAAGACTGCTGCATGATTGTACTAAGGCAATGAAGCAGTGTTGGGGAAAGGAAAATCAAAATGAAATGAATAGGGAGGAGAAGTGTGACTTGACTTTTCTGAACGAAGAGCCGGGGTAGAAAAGCCTCTTCTAGATCTTGGTGTTGGGTTTCAAGTTCCATATTCTCCAAAGCTTGGTTCGATTTAGTCATGCTTTTTGCTTCCCTGGTTCTAGATCTTCAAGTGGATGTAGAGGAGGAGATGATGCGGAAGCTGTAGGTGATAATGGAAACAATTTAAAGATGATGATTATTCTGTAGCTATCACAACGAACAATGTCAATATAACTAGCATAAACACACATATAATGTGCCCAACTAACCTCTCAGTTAAGCTTGACGTGCTTGTACTGCGTGTTTTGTGCATCATTCTTGAAAGATTTTACACTATGCCTATTGTTTTGTTCAGCAACTAACCCTCATTAGTTATTTTAATTTTAGTTGATTTCTGCTAACAGTTGTTGTCTTGGTTAGAAATAGTGTTTGATTAAATTGATCCTTCTTTGCACATGAAATAGATGATGCTTCATGAGATGTTTTTCACAAAAACAAACTTCAATTTTGACTTCTTGACTCTAATTTCAATTGTTGTTTACCATTTCATTGCTAAAGAAATGTGCTAGCTGGGAATTCTTTTTTTGGGGGGGGGGGGGGGGGGATGCAAATGAAAATTAAATAGATAATGTCACGCACATTAAATTCATCAGGAATTTAATAATAATCTGCCATAAGTCAAAGCACAAACTTCCATCTTAATTCCTAAGATATTGGAGAGAATCGTAACTAATTTTATTTGTTAATTCATAAAAGCAATGCTACATCTTAATTTTTTATTTCAATGTGGCATTCATTAATTGGTTAATAAGATAATATAATTAGTTCACTTAGATCTTATAAAGAATTTTCACCACTTAATCAATGATAAATCATTCGGGATAAAATGTGAAATAAAAAATTTGGAATATCTATGGTAAATTCATTAAAGTTAAAAAAATGTGTGATATTAGACCCTTCATTTTATTTCATATATTATTTTAAAATTCCATTTAATTTTATGATTCACAGAATCTGCTTTATAATAAAATAAAAAAATAAATATATAACAGCTAGTTCTTACCAATATTATTTCAAAAATACAAACTAAAAATTCTCGTTCATGGAAGAAAATCACTCCCATTTTTTATTTTAATACTTTAAATGCCATAGTTTTCTATTAGAGTGTTTTTAAGGTGGCGTGATGTACAATTACGGAAGTGCATGATTGAAGATGGAAAAGCCGTTAAGAGCTTGTTCCTTCATGAAATTTAACCGTTCATCTTTTTTTGTTAATGTCCTTTTACTAATTTCACATAAATAAAATGGAAATTAAAATAAAAATGATTAAATGCTTTATATAAATTTAAAAATAAAATGAAAAGGAAACATCCATCCATATTGAAATTTAATCCACACTCTACCAGTTGGGCTTTCCTCTTAAGCTTTTAGGCCCGTTTGACTTGCCCTTTTGCTTGAGTGATCTGCACAAAAAGCTCATCCGCCGAAATAAATAGAAAAATTATAAAATTTCCATTGCCGGGAATCGAACCCAGGTCGTTCGGGTGAGAGCCGAATATCCTAACCAACTAGACTACAATTAGCACTAACAAAAGTATTTTTAGCATAGCATAATTCTTATGACTTTTCCGGGCTTTTTGGCCAACAAAAGACACGTAAAACAAAACATTTTAATTTTTATGCTACCGTAATTGTAATTTGCAAAGACAAGAGTATCGGTTGTTGGTTCATAATCACATAGATAAGCTATTTGCAATTATTAATTATTAATATTATTTGAATGATTTTTTTTTGGTATATAATATATTATATAAGCGATTGAGACCAGTTTAGTTAGGATTTATTTTGGTTAGTTTCAAGTTGTTATTTTTCCCTATAAGTTAGTTATCCCTGCTGGTTGTTTCACTTAATTAATTTGAAATCCTACACATAACAGCACAATATCTATAGAAATTATCTTATCTCCTGAATTTCTTTTAGCATGATGGCTAAGATAAGTAAGTTTCATTTGAAATTCTTGTTCCTTTATGCACATTTCTTGTTCTCGATCCTTTTCCAAATTCTCATACTTGTTTTTGGTTAACTTAGGCTCTGAGAATCTTTGATAGCATTCTTGTCATCATCACTCTAGGCGGCGAGTTTTTGCTATTGTTTCTCAATAATCAGAGATGGCACACCAATAGGGTACGATGATGAGTTGCTTTAATTGGTTTGTATTTGTTTTCTCATTCGTTTGTGAGAGTAGAAACCTAAGGACGTTTGAGAGAAGATTCTTAGTTTTTGGCATTAACCCAAACACTGAAAAACTATGTGGAAGCTTTTTGCATTTTCTGGAAAAGGTAATGGGCTATCTTCTCGTAGTTGGGATTTTTTCACAAATCTTTGTTGGCCAATACCAGGAAATCAATGTTTCTTTGTTTGGCACTAGGCTTAAGAGAACAATGAAGGGTACATGTTTGGTATGTTTCAGTATCTCATTCCTGAAGGTTGTTGAGGTTATGCAGAGAGTGTTTTATGGGGTGCTGAAAGGGCCATGCTGATGTCACAACACAAGAATAATAATCTTTAACGATGAAAAAAATTTCATCGCAATAAATACTTTTTAGCAAGAAAATTTTTTTCCGTCACCAAAGATATAGCATAAAAGTAATATTTAATATTTTTAGCGATAAAAAAATTAGCCGCTAAAGAAGGGCTAATGTGACCACAAATTTGTTTCGTCGCCAAAAAATGTTAGTCATAAAAAAATTATTGGCACCCAAATCTTTAGCGACCAAATTTTGACATATTGCTACAAAACTATTCTTAACAAAAAGTGTATATTCAATAACGAAAATACACTATACTGCGACGTGATCATCGCTAATTCCATCTATAGCGACAAAAGAATATTTGTTGCAAAAGGTGGTTTTAGTGACAAACATCTTCGTTGCAAAAGCTCATTATGGCAACGAAATTATCTTCGTCACTAAAACCACCTTTTGCGACCACAATGTTTCGTTACAAAAGGAAATTTGAAATATAACATTTTTTATCTTAAAATGTGCACTTTAGTGATAAAAAAGTGAAAATTTAAAAATTTTGGTGAATGACTTTCCACCAAAATTTAAAATATTTACCAATGAAAATTTGATTCGTCGCTAAATGGGCACGTTTAGCGATAAAAAATTGATTTTGTCGTTAAATGTGCGCTTTTAGCGATAAAAATTTGAATTTCATCACTAATAAATGTGAAAATTTTAAAAAAAATTGGTGGATGACTTTCCAGTAAAATTTAAAATCTTTAGTGACGAAACTAAATTTCATCGCTAAATGTGTACTTTTAGTTACGAAAATTTCATTTCATCGTTAAATGTACACTTTTAGCGATGAAAGTTTATCAATTATAATATCATATAATATGAGTTAAAGTTTGAACAAAATAGATATCTCATTTTTTGTATCAAACGCAAAGATTTCGTGGTCATTCTTCAACCGATGCAAAATATCTCTCACAAAGATGCCATTAGTTTTCTTTAGTGTGCCTCCACAGTGGCAACGCTCTTATGATGACCTCCATTTGTCAGTGTGAGATGAGTATATACTAAATGAAAATAGCAATCCCCAGCTGTCACAGTTTTCTGCCGTCTGACCAATTTAAAACTAGTTGCCTAATCTCATATAATTAAAAAATAATAATTTCAAAGATTGACTTTCATGTAGTCACTAAATGTGCACTTTTAGCGATAAAAATTTAAATTTCATCACTAATAAATGTGAGAATTTTAAAAAATTTGGTGGATGACTTTCTAATAAAATTTAAAATCTTTTATGACGAAACTAAATTTCATCGCTAAATGTGTACTTTGAGTTACGAAAATTTCATTTTATCGTTAAATGGACACTTTTAGCGAAGAAAGTTTATCAATTATAATCTCATGTAATATGAGTTGTAGTTTGAGCAGAATAGATCTTATGATGCCCTCCACTTGTCAGTGTGAGATGAGTATATATTAAATGAAAAATAGCGATCCCCAGCTGTCATAATTTTCTGCCGTTTGACTAATTTAAAACTAGTTGTCTAGTCTTAAGTAATTAAAAAATAATAATTTCAAATATTGACTTTCATGTAATCACTAAATGCGCACTTTCAATGATAAAAATTTGAATTTCGTCACTAATAAATGTGAGAATTTAAAAAAATTTGGTGGATGACTTTCCAGTAAAATTTAAAATATTTAGTGACGAAACTAAATTTCATCGCTAAATGCGTACTTTCAGTTACAAAAATTTCATTTCATCGTTAAATGTACCCTTTTAGGGATAAAAATTTATTAGTTATAATCTCATGTAATATGAGTTTTAGTTTGAGCAGAATAGATCTCTCATTTTTTGTATCAAACGCAAGGATTTCGTGATCATTCTTCAACCAATGCAAAATACCTGCCACGAAGATGCCATTGGTTTTCTTTAGTGTGCCTCCACAGTGGCAACGCTCTTATGATGACCTCTACTTGCCAGTGTGAGATGAGTATATACTAAATGAAAACAGCGATCCCCTGCTGTCAAAATTTTTTGCCGTCTGACCAATTTAAAACTAGTTGCATACTCTCATGTAATTAAAAAATAATAATTTCAAAGCTTCACTTTCATGTAGTCGCTAAATGTGCACTTTTAGCGATAAAAATTTGAATTTCGTCACTAATAAATATGATAATTTAAAAAAATTTGGTAGATGACTTTCCAGTAAAATTTAAAGTCTTTAGTGATGAAATTAAATTTCATCGCTAAATGGGTGCTTTTAGTTATGAAAATTTCATTTCATCGTTAAATGTACACTTTTAGCGATGAAAGTTTATCAGTTATAGTCTCATGTAATATGAGTTGTAGTTTGAGCAGAATAGATCTCTCATTTTCTGTATCAAGCGCAAGGATTTCGTGGTCATTCTTCAACCAATGCAAAATACCTCCCACAAAGATGTCATTAGTTTTCCTTAGTGTGCCTCCACAGTGGCAACGCTCTTATGATGACCTCCACTTGCCAGTTTGAGATGAGTATATACTAAATGAAAAATAGTGATCCCCAGCTATCACAATTTTCTGTCGTTTAACCAATTTAAAACTAGTTGTCTAGTCTCATGTAATTAAAAAAAAAAATTAAAGCTTGACTTTCATGTAGTTTTGAAAACCATGACTGCTTCATATATGTAAAGGATTTGCAAGAAGAAAATAAAAAAACATAAACACAGTCATTTATCGGTAATGGTGGTCAAGTTTTGTTATTGATCTGATGTATGAACACAGCCTCACCAAATGTAAACATTGTAATTCTGCTGACCATCATACATAACAAACTTTTAAACTCGATAAGGGGTTGATCTTTCTATTCTTTTGAAAGCTTATACTTATGGACGTTTATCTTTACCTGCATAATATTTTGAATTTGGTTAGTCAAAATTGAACACAACCCATACACGTATCTAATAATAAATTAAATATAAATATCTCAAATAAATAAATAAATAAAACTCATCAGAAATCTATTAATCGATATATATGCCAACTATGCTAGAGATCGAGAACATGATAGTGAATGGTGAGTGCTTTTTGCTTTTGGCGACATATTCCATCAAAATCAAATATGATGGAGGAAATAATGAAGATTGGTTACCTAATTAATAATCGAGAATGGCAATAATAAAACCACAATGCGCTCATACAAAATCCGACAATAAGAAAACAAAATATTAATTTTACCTTTCAAACAATAAAGAGCAAAGCGATATGATATCTAAATTCATAATTGCATTTGCACTAAAATACTACTAATATAAACGATGTAGTTGCAAAAATATAGGAGATCAACCTAGAGTAGGAGACTATGCTTGCAATGCTGTATTTGATGTCATCATATATCATAAATACATCATGTGAGAGTGTTATATACAAATTTTTTAGAAGGATTTTTTTAAGTCCAAAACTATATACGTAACTAAGAATATATTATAGACATATATTTAAAATAGTTATAAGTTTACTAAAATTTCAGTCACGGTTATTTTTGGGAACATTCTTTATCAGTCGTTAATGTTTTGACTCAGAATTGGGTTCTAGAAAAAAGATGAATCAGATCAAAATTCAGCATATAGTAGAATTAACCCCTTAAATAGATTTGCCATAGACGCCCAATATAAATATTTAAATTCCTTCTTTCCAAATTACTTTTCCAGCATCCTTAAATGATGAAGGACGTTGGATAGATTCAAAGCAAAGTTGAGTTGCTACTTGCTTCTTGTAGCTTTGCGAGGATATTGCTTGAGAGGGAAGCGCATCGCGTACCAATTACCAACTGGTCTTAAAATTAAAGGACTTAGTTAGTGGCATGTTATTATGTACGGACAGACCATTTAAAAGTTTTACTTGGGGCAAAAAAAAGGGAGAAAAGGTATGTGGTGTGGCCCAAGCCCAAACCAAAATATTAAAAACACATCGCACTATATACATACGTACAACGTTTTTCACCATATCACACACAGTTGACGTAGTACACCGACAGATGCTGCAATTATTGACGAAAGTTGCGACAACTTAATAGATGAAAATTTTATCTCGTCAATTACTACATTTGCACCATAACCGGACCCATAAATTGACTAAAATTGATTGCTTCAAATAAATCAGCTATTGATGAAACGAAGTGATATATCATATATACAGATGAGACTAATGGTGGAAGCAATGATGTGATATGTCACTGTTGTGCCGCCATCATGGGCAGCATACTCTTGTGATAATTGCTATATTACTCTTCTGCCGCCATCATTAATAGCATACCCTTGTGATAATTGCTATTATCATGACATGCATGTGATTAGTTCACCTGATTTTCAATAATTAATTTTTTTTTGGAAAAAAATAATTAATTAATTTACCTGTCCGTGAAAGTGTTATATAATTTTTTTTCATTAGCATAACAGCTAAAAGCAGCTATCATTTTTTGGCGTAATTTTTGTGGGTGTTGACCTCAGTGATGTGACTACAAAAAGTGAAAACAAGATTCCATTGCAAGGATTCAATTCAGCCCGGGTGGGTCATTCGGGGTGAGAGCCGAATGTCCTAAGTTCCTAACCAACCATCCCAGACCGCTCCGTATTATGTTGCCCTCTTGTTAATCGTTAATGCAACAGCAATGCCGTCTAAATCAGAACTTGCTCAATGCAAACTTAGTAAGCAAGGAAGATGCAAGAGACAAAAAAAATATTCGCAATTAACCTCACGCTGACGAATCACGAATGGCTATTAAAGAGAGCAGTTTTTGCTCAACTCAAAGATCATCACAGTTAACAAGGGAGCAACAGAAGAGCAATAATTTCCTGCGCTATCGGCAGGTCACTTCCCAAAAAAAAAAAAGAGTGACAAACTTTGTAACATCTGCGAAATTATCATCGGCATATCTCTCGTATACAGGAGAATTACACAACTTTCCATTCAAAAGTTGGCGGAAAATTTAAATGTCGCACAGTTATCAGCTGCTAGAAATGAACACAACAAATGGGGGAATGCAAAGAGGATCAAAAGATGTTAAAGGAAATATACATCATCTCAAGTATACAAAAATTACAAAGAGAAGAATTTCTACAATAGCTGTCATGAAAGAAGATTGTCAGAGCCACCAGTTGAAACAATTTATTATACAAGGGCATGCATACCCACTAAACACATACATGAGCACTATATTTCACACTGAACAACTAAAATCACATGGAAGGAATAATACAAGATCAACCCAAGGACAGAAGTGGCAGCCAACTAGCTATGAAGCATTATGCGATTGCGAAGTAAAGCAGATGCACTTATCTTTCATTGCCTCAGACTCACTTCCATACTCCTTAAATTTGTATTCATCCTGCTTAAAGGTGGGTGGCACCTTTCCCTCACTGTAGCATTGACTACATAAACTAAAATGTGATTTCATCTCCTTGAAGCGAGAGCCAATAATTGGGTAGCGACAAACTGAGCAAACATGACGTCCATGGCGATTCCTATCCCCAGCTTCAAGCTTCATCAGAGTCGACATGATGCCAAATCCCCAATCAGGATCATCAAACATGACAAGAAACTCGCTGAGGGATACCATTGAAGAGTCTGCTTCTCCATGGACCTCCATCATTTCACTAACCCCGTGAGAAGGAATATAAACAGCCCTCAATAATTTGATGTATCTAACAGCATCAACCTTTCTAACCTGAGTGCTCCCTTCATTAACAGGATGCCACAGAAGTGCATCAAAGGCAACTCGTTTCCGCTTTTCTGGAGAACCACTGCAAATGGGTGCGAGAATAGCATAAAACATGCCCAAGTCCACCCTGGCTGAGCCAGTTTCATCCAAGACAGAGAGGATCCTCTCATTTATTGCTTTGACAGCCCCTTGAAAAGTTTCAGGCTTTAGGAAATGAAGGAACTTGCGGAGAATTTCCTCCAAATTAGGCTTACGTATGGATTTCTGAGGACCACCACCTCCAGAATAAGACAGTGGTACATCAGTTTCACTCATTTCTTTCTTTAGAAGCTCCGCATCACATCGACTCAACCTAGTAATTTTCTGGAAAGCCCTAATCTCCAGAGCATTCGCTAAATCCTGCCTAACAGTAGTCCTCTCACCAACAGTCTTGAATTTTGAGGGTTCTACAATATCAAAACCCCCTTCCCCATTGGTGCCTCTATTACCTTTTGACTTCTTTTTCTGTAATTGCTTCAGATGCGATACTGCATCATGCAACTCAACCCTATTTGTCATTTTCAAAGCTTCCTTCAACGCTTTCTTTGCCTCTTCAGTTTCTCCAGCCCCTAACAATGAGACAGCCTTGTTGAGTTGCGCCCGCCAATGGTTTGGCCACACTGCTAAAACCCTAGCATACATCTCAGAAGCTCTTTGGAACCTACCCAAGTCCATGTAGAGCCCGCCCAAGTTGTACAATGCATCTACATGACCCGGTTTCAAATCAATAGCTTTCTGAAACACCTCAATTGCCCTCTCATCCTCACCCATGGCATGCAAAGCTGATGCTAAATCACAATGCGCATCTGCATAGTCTGGTTTTATAAAAATAGCCTCTTCTAATGCCTTAACAGCTGCCCTGTACTCTCCCACCCCAAAAAGTGCACTACCCAATAACTTCAAAGCTCTAAAATGAGTTGGGCAAAGAATTGCAGATTCTCTATAATACTCACAGGCACTTAAAACCATACCTTCACCTTCGAGCGCAATGCCAAGATTGACATAAATCTGAGGAAGCAAGTATGCCCATTGATTACCACCCGTCTCAGCAGCCTCCAGAGCCAACAAATACTCCTCTTTTGCCTCTCTATATCTCCCAAGAACATACAAACAATTCCCAGCTCTAAAATGTGGCCTAACATCTGTTGGTTGCAGTTCACAAGCCCTTTTAAAACTAACCAAAGCCTCTTTAAACAATTGGTGCTCGTACAAAACCCTACCAATAGCCATATGGCCATCAAAAGCTTCTTCTCTAGACCTAGCCCCATCTGCTCTATTTCTCAAAACCCCCAATTCCTTAACAAAAACAGCATAATCATGTGTCGATTCTTCCCAAAATACCCTTTTTTCAGATATTTCAGCTGACGTTCCCAATTCTCTAGACCACCCAGCGTCCGAAAAAGCATCAGAATTATCACCTTTCAATTTCCCATCTTTTGCTTGCTTCGCTTTCAGTCTCTTCACCAGAATCTCCAAATCATCGACAATCTTCCACGTGTCATCAAACACTATCCCGTGATTGGGCGAAACCGCCCAAGCGGCCGTTCTTTGTTTCTTTTGCGACGCAATTGCCCTCTCGTCAACAATTGATGACGAAGAAGCTTCAGAAACCATGGAGAGCCCTTTGTTTTCGTCCAAATTGAGCTCGAGGCCTAACGCATCGAAATCTCTGTCCACGTCACCAGCACCATCATCGTAGGTCCGTAACAAACCGTCGTAAGTTAAACCCTTCTCACCGTCGATGAACTCGCCGTAAGTACGGAATACTTCGTCGAGAATTGCGTTGATTTGTTCGTCGCTGAATTTGACTCTAGGGTTTACGGCCACCACTAAAGCCGCCATTTCTTCTCTATTAAGGCCACCGTCGCGGTTCGTGTCAAATTGTTGAAAAATTCTCTTCACTTTCTCTGATCTGCTTCCTCTCGTAGCCATTTTTTTTTTTTTTTTCTGTTTTTCTGGGGGTCAGTTTGGTTTCTCAGTGTTTGTTTGAGAAAGAGGAATTAGTAGATAAGGGAATATAAGGAAAAGTTGATAAAAAGGCAAAGGGTGGTTACTTTGAGTTTAAAATTTGAAACCCTAATTCATTTCAATTGAGGTTTGTTTAATTGTTGGTGAGAATAATGATGATGATGGCTTTAATTTTGGGTTTTGTTGGATCTGAATGAATTCTTAACGGCAAAAGTTAAAGAGTAGAAGAAGGGCGAGAGGACGGACTCTCATTCTTTCCCTTTTTTCTTTAATTTTAAATATATTTTTTTCCCGTCTATCTGTGACTTCTGACTTGCATTGGCTGGGGGTTGATTGGGGGAGAAAAGTTGATGATTTGCCAGCTGGATTCAATGTGCATTGTTTTCCTAATCCCGATAACACACTTCCGTCTCCGTCAGGTTTTTAAACTTTCATTAGACCAGAATGGAATTTAAAATTTTTTTTTCTTCCTTTTCAAATCGTTATTTGAATGTTATGTAAATTACAAACAACCTTATTATAAAACCGCGATCAAAGCCCGGGAAAAATTGTACATATAAGCCTAGAAGCCCATGATTCAAGTCTAATCTAGAAAGTGACACTTTTAACACCCTTTCCCTTTCAATATCTTGATAAAAATTATTTTCTATTAAAATTACGTCAATAAATTTAGGTAGTTTTTATTTTTTTGTTTGAAATATAAATAGATCTTATTTTTTTTAAAGTCTAATTGGATCTTAATATGAAAATTTAAATGACATATTTATTTTTTAATATCTGAATATAAGTGAGATCTTGTTTGTTTTTATAATAAAAAATATCGTAAACTTAATTTTTTTAACATTTATATCCTAATAAATTAAAAAAAAATTAGATTTTACAGTTTTAGAAATGTGTTATTTTATAGAGATGTTTTTAGAATATAATATTTACTTCTCATTGAGTCATTTTTCCATTTATATAAAAGTCACAATAATTTATTTTTTCTATTTAGATATAAATATATAAAAAATCATATATAAGTTACAAAAAATAAATAAATAAAATTAAAAAAAGTCTGTAATTAATAAAATTTTATACTTTAGACGTTTAACAAACAACTTCTTAGGTTCTGTTTGGTACAACTTTTCAAGTAGAGTTTTTTTAAATATAGTTTTTACCCAAAAATTTTTAGTTGTTTGGTTGTCAATAAAATTTTTTATTAAAAATTTATAAAATTACTTTAATAAGTAAATTTTTTAAAGTTATATTATAAAAAGAATAAAATAAAATAGTCAAATAAATAGATGATATTTTGACATTTAAAAAAAAAAATCAACCTCTACTAACAAAACCCAAAATTTGAGCTTTTACTAGTAGAGGCAAAATAATTTATTTAAGCTAAAAAAATTATGATAAGAATTTATGAGATTAAATAAACACTTATATTCTTTAAATAAGTCATACCAAACAGTCTGTTA
This sequence comes from Citrus x clementina, assembly GCF_000493195.1. Lineage (NCBI taxonomy): Eukaryota > Viridiplantae > Streptophyta > Magnoliopsida > Sapindales > Rutaceae > Citrus > Citrus x clementina. The sequence continues at coordinate 41,584,829 of NW_006262201.1, forward strand.
GTCTAATTAAATTGTCTATTTTTTCTCTATTAAAATTCTTCAAACAACATAAGTGTTATTTTTCAGCATGGCACTCATCAGTCGTCAACGATGACTTTTTTTTTTCTGTTTCTTTTTCTAAATCAACAATCAATGTATTTGATTTGTTCAACTTGTAAGGATCTATTTTTTTTTGCCTCCTTACTAATTAAATTATCTCAATAAGTGAAGGCTTTTAATTGGAAATTTTTTTAATAGTTTAAAACTAGAATATAAAATATGTTTGTTTTAATTGATTATTGGTATTCTAATCTTACTCAATTAGAGTTTGAATAGAAGGAGAAAAAAAAAAGATAGTACGATTAGACTTAATTTGTCCTTAAATGTAGTTCTAGTGGGAAAAGGGTTTTATCAGAATATTAATTGGGTGTTAAAATCACTACTCATATAAAAAGTCATAAATAATAGTACTTCAATAATCACATATGGTAGAAAATTTTATATAGGTTTACCACCTCAACCTAATCTAAAAAAAGGTGATCCACAAAATATTAGTGGCTAACCTTACCATCTCAATAGGTTAAGGTGTTGGACCAATCGCAAGTTTTAATGTCTCACAGAGATCATATTTATCATATAATTTTAAATTAATAAATATTTAAATATCATAAATAAAATGGGATACTAATATTCTATGGAGTTAAATGTTAAAAGTAACAAATAAAAAAATTCATCTTCTTCTTAATTTATTTTTATATTTTAACGCCTCACAATGTGTCGAGTTTGTCCTTTTGAATAAAGTTTGGAATGAATATGCTTGACCTTAAATGAGCCCTCAGAAGTCTATTAAGGCCAATTCTGACTTGGTGATTATCCATAATCATTCTTAAGAGTGAATGTCCTTACTTTTTAAAATCCAGATTCAAAAATTTTTAATATTATAAATGACTTTTACAATAGCGTGAGATCTTAAAACCTCATTTAAATTATTTTAACTCCATGTTTCGACATAAATATTAAGTTATTGATTTCAACCAATCAAACGTTAGATGTTCAAGTTAAAGTTGCGTTTTAATGATGACTATTCATCCACCAGTGAATTGTTCAAAATCAATAACTTAAATTTGCATCAAAATTTCAAGTTAAGAATTCAAGTTATAATATTTTCGATTTCCATTGTCTTAAACAATTTACATTTCTGTTAAATTAGGGGATAAAAAAACATTGATGTCGGATTGTGGAGGGAATATTGATTCTTGATGTTGCGTGTGTTAATTAGTGATTAGCTATTATCTCTTTGTTGATGAAAAGCAGTCGCCATGAGATGTTTTCTGTGGCTTCAAGTTTTAAATATACTTAGTTATTGAGATATGATTATGAGTTACTAAAAAAAAAGAATTAAAAATTCGTAATTTTAGGAAATGTTCTTAAGGGTAAGTGGTATCCCAAACCAGAGCTAAAACATGATTACATGTTATATTATTACTTGGTGATCTGTACTCTGATGATACTATTTGAATTTTTGTGTATGTTGATAAGGCTGTCATTAAACGACAACGGCTTGACATTTCGTTTGTTTATCTTTGTTTAAGACCTCCAGTATTGCATGACCTCCCAAACGGCCAAACCTACTACGCCTAGTACTTCATGTATTCATTATTATTATTGTTGTTGTTGTTGTTGTTGTTGTTTTATATTTCAAAATTATTGTGAATTATTCAAAGACTATGTTCAGTTTAATAATGAATTAATTACTCAGCTTGCAAAAATGTTTGCTATCTCTAGTCAATTTCAGCTCCAATGTTAGGTCTTCATCATCAATTGTATGAGGCAGTAGCAGTATCACCTTGGTATCTTGAGAATTGGCCCTGTACTTGTTTTAGCTTTTCGCAGACACCCGACAACACAGAGCTGCAGTGTTGTGGACGTTACACTACTAAAGTGCAGCAAATATTTTAAAAGCCAGGTTGACTCCTAAATTATGACCGGCTAAAATTTTGTTGTGGAAGTTACACTGCTAAATATGTCACTAAGCTCCTATTAAATATAATAATATTACATATATTGGATACAGAACTCTTTTTTTTTTTTTTTTTTTTATAGAATATGCTGATGCTGTGATGATGAATAAAATTTCTGCCAATATTGAAGCACGAGTGATTCTCTTTTTTTCCAGTCCATGGTATAGGTAAAGGAAGAGAGGAGTTATTTTTAACTCAGATTTTTACTTAAAATTTTAACAGAAATTTTGTGTTATTCATTAATTTTAATAATAGATATTAAAAGTCAAAATAATAATTAATTATGTCAATTCATCCGCCATTAAATTGGACGGGGCTAATGAGTAATGACTCCAATTTGAGTCACAAATTTAAAGTGCTTCTCCCTTTTCAATGTATTATAGGTATTTTACTTTTTTTTTTTTTAAAAAACGATTATATACTATTTGCAGTTAATTTATTCTTATATATATACAGCAATTGAATGTTCTAATAAGTACATTTCTATCCAAGTGGACGAAATGAATCCCTATTTGACGTGGAGTGACCGCTATGAAACATGATGACGAAGAATGCAGATTACCTCCCAACTCTAGCAAACCGTTATGCGTCGCAATTGCAACTCTGTGATCCTAGAAACCCTATCACATCGTCCCTTGCCCGCTCCGTCCATGCCCACATGATATCATCTGGGTTCAAGCCACGTGGGCATATAATCAACCGTCTGATCGATATATATTGTAAATCATTAAATTTGGTATATGCACGGAAACTGTTCGACGAAATTCCCCAGCCGGACATCGTAGCAAGAACAACGTTAATTGCCGCATATTCTGCTTCAGACAATGTAAAGCTGGCTCGCGAGATGTTTAATAAAACCCCATTAAAAAAGCGAGATACTGTTTTCTATAATGCGATGATCACTGCTTACTCGCATAATAGTAACGGTCATGCTGCCATTGAACTGTTTCGTGATATGAGGCGTGATGATGTTAAGCCTGATAATTTTACTTTTACGAGCGTGCTTAGTGCCTTGGCGCTTATAGTAGAAGAAGAAAAGCAGTGCATGCAAATGCATTGCACAGTGGTGAAGTCCGGAACAGGCCTTTTTACTTCTGTTCTGAATGCACTTATATCTGTCTACGTTAAGTGTGTGTCTTCGCCATTTGTTTCATCACGGTCTTTGATGGGAGCAGCTAGGAGAGTGTTTGATGAGATGCCCGAGAGAGATGAGTTGTCATGGACAACAATGATGACGGGGTATGTGAAGAATGATTATCTTGATGCAGCCCGCGAGTTTCTTGATGGGATGAGTGAAAATGTGGGTGTTGCTTGGAATGCGTTAATTTCAGGCTATGTGCATCGTGAATTGTATCAAGAAGCTTTGGAAATGTTTAGGAAGATGCTTATGTTGGGAATTCAGTTGGATGAGTTTACATACACAACTGTCATTAGCGCTTGTGCTAATTCTGGATTATTTCGGCTTGGAAAGCAAGTGCATGCTTACTTATTGAGGACTGAGGCTAAGCGTACGCCAGAGTTTTCATTACCTGTGAATAATGCTCTTGTTACACTTTACTGGAAATGTGGTAAAGTTAATGAGGCACGAGATATTTTCAATCAGATGCCAGAGAGAGACCTTGTTTCCTGGAATGCTATTTTGTCAGCCTATGTGAGTGCTGGGCTCATTGATGAAGCTAAATCCCTTTTTGAGGCAATGAGGGAGAGGAATCTTTTGTCGTGGACTGTCATGATATCTGGATTAGCACAAAATGGGTATGGGGAAGAAGGTTTGAAGTTGTTTAGTCAGATGAGATTAGAGGGTTTTAAACCATGTGATTATGCATTTGCGGGAGCAATTACTTCTTGTGCAGGGCTTGGAGCATTGGAGAATGGACGCCAGCTCCATGCTCAACTTGTTCATTCTGGGTATGATTCAAGCCTCTCAGCAGGAAATGCATTGATAACCATGTATGCAAGATGTGGTGTTGTTGAGGCAGCCAACTGCGTTTTCAATACAATGCCTAATGTGGACTCAGTATCTTGGAATGCTATGATTGCAGCTCTGGGGCAGCATGGAAATGGTGCTCGAGCAATAGAACTTTACGAGCAGATGTTGAAAGAAGGCATATTACCAGACCGGATAACTTTCCTCACAGTTCTCTCTGCCTGTAACCATGCAGGCTTAGTCAAAGAAGGACGCCGTTATTTTGAAACAATGCATGGCCCTTATGGTATACCTCCTGGTGAAGATCATTATGCCCGATTTATTGATTTGTTGTGTCGAGCTGGAAAATTCTCTGAAGCAAAAGATGTGATTGATTCACTGCCATTCAAACCCAGTGCACCAATTTGGGAGGCTCTTCTTTCTGGCTGTCGCATTCATGGAAACATTGATTTGGGGATTCAAGCAGCAGAACAACTTTTTCAGCTGATGCCACACCATGCTGGGACATATGTACTTTTGTCAAATATGTATGCAAATTTGGGGAGATGGGATGATGCAGCTAGAGTTCGGAAATCAATGAGGGACAGAGGGGTAAAGAAAGAGCCTGGTTGTAGTTGGATAGAGGTCGACAACAAGGTCCATGTATTTTTGGTTGATGACACTGCGCATCCTGAGGCGCAAGCAGTTTACAAATATCTCGAGCAATTGGTTTTGGAGATGAGAAAACTAGGTTATGTCCCGGACACGAAGTTTGTGTTGCATGATATGGAATCTGACCAAAAGGAATATGCCTTGTCTACACACAGCGAGAAGCTTGCAGTTGCATTTGGGCTAATGAAGCTTCCCGGTGGTGCCACAGTTAGGGTATTAAAGAACCTTAGGATCTGTGGTGACTGTCACAATGCATTCAAGTTCATGTCAAAAGTGGTAGGGAGAGAGATAGTTGTGAGAGACGGAAAGAGATTTCATCATTTTAGGGATGGCAAATGCTCCTGCGGTGATTACTGGTAGGCATTAGATTCTGTTGAGCTTTAGGGGCATTTCCATTACACGTCGATACGGCTATGGTAAATTTTTCAAGAGGAGCCATGCCATTGCATACAATTTTTTTATACAAACAACAGATGAGCTATGAGACTTATTTATGGTACTTGTAGGAAACATGATGGTTGCTTCAGAGTCTCAGATTGATGTCTCCATTGGAGTATCTTGGAAAATGCATTAATAATATGATATAACTAGCAAGCACTGAAAAAATTACAGCAAAAACATTTGTTTAATTCAACAGTGTTGATTCTTTGTATATAAGTGGTTTCTGAGATCAGAGCTGCTAATATCACGTTCAAATATAAGAAATTGTGGATCAATATAAAGTTTGACACAGCAACTTTCTCGGTCCATTGATCCATTTTTCTATTCTTTTAATTGGCAAAAATGTATGTATTCGAATGCTCTTACACTTATTCATAAATTGAGCATAATTGAATGGCTTAACCCCACAAATATAAGGCAGCTAAATAAAATGCGCAGCGCTCTGGGCATTCTGGTCTCCAAATTTATTTTAATAATTTACAGCCAAGAGCAAGAGGGGTGGTAGACTGTAGACTGCGCGAATAAAATACGGGGGAATTAATAAGGTTAAAATGGTAAATCAAGAGCCTGTATTAGTTAGTTAGTCTGGCGGTTATATTTCAATGGTCGTTACCTATTCCAAATCAGCAAGAGAGAAGCTGGCATTTGGTTTGTCTTCTCTTTCTCTCATCTTTCTGCCAAGACACAGAGAAAGGGAGAGAGAGAGAGTCAATTTTAGTTGAATTTCCTCTGATTTTACGGTACTTAATTTTGACAAATCAATTTTAACAAGTGCATTTCATCCTTTTGCTTTCTTAGATACCCGTGTAAATTATCCTCCATCTCCATTGAAGCAGCATTTTCTCGTAAGCACCTCCCCTTCATTTTACCAAGTTAAAAAGTTCCAGTTTCCCATTTAATCTTCTTGTTTGCTCTTGCATCTGATCCATTTATATACCCTGTACAGGACAATTCTATCGTTCGAAAATTCATTTCAATATTCTTTGAACGGAATAAGGATCGGTGTATGGTGTTTATGGAATTTAGTTTTTGTTTGTGAAGAAAATCAAGTTATAAGAGAGAGGGGGTAAGAGTAAGACGGGGGGCCAATGGGCGGAGAGGAGGTGATTCCTGAGGAAACTCAGGGCCTGTCTCTGACCGCTGGCCAAGAAGAAAGAATCTTAGTTTTTGTTAGATTGAGGCCTTTGAATGAGAAAGAATATGCAAGGAACGATGTTTCAGATTGGGAATGCATAAATAACAACTCCATCGTTTTCAAGAACAGCTTACTTGAGCGTTCCGTGTACCCGCCTGCCTATACTTTTGGTACGCAAGAACAGCTCTGTGTTATGAATTTTGTGATATATATGAGCATTTTCTCAGTCGACCTCATTTTGATTTTCATTCTTAATTGCATCTCAAACTCCAATTTCTCCTTTGAATTTCATTAATTGAAATGTGTTGTAGCTCAATTCAGGATTTTTATTTCGGACCAGTTGTTTGATTTATGAAGTAGTTAATTGTTTCGGACTTATATTGATATTGTGGTTCATAACATACATATATGTATATTTTTTTTGGGTCAATTTGCTGGGGATAGACAGAGTATTTGGGTGTGAATGCCCCACAAGGCAAGTATACGAAGAAGCAGCAAAAGAAGTTACCCTTTCTGTAGTCAATGGCATTAACTGTGAGTTATCTCCTTTTCATTCCTTTTCTGCCTGTTGATTTCTATTACCACATGCTTCATTGATTGATTGATTTATTTATTTATTTATTTTTGTGTGAAATATATTGCCAGCGACCTTTTTTGCATATGGGCAAACAAGTAGTGGAAAGACATATACAATGGGCGGAATTACAGAAAATGCTATTCAAGATATATATGATTACATAGACACGGTAAATGAAATATACTTTGTATTATTGAAGTCTATCAGAATCTTGCACTCTTAACACGGAAATGGGCTTTTACTTCTTGTCTATATTTCAGCATCAAGAACGTGAATTTGTGTTGAAGTTCTCTGCCATGGAGATTTACAATGAATCTGTTAGGGATCTCCTCAGCACAGATTCTACTCCACTTCGACTCCTCGATGATCCAGAGGTGACTGCCATTATTTGTTTTTTTAATTTGGTCAGAATGTTGCTTTGGGTATGTTTTTTTTTTTAGTTGGGACAGACGGAGTAACACTCTCACTTCAACAGAAAGGGACTGTTGTTGAGAGGCTTACTGAGGAGACGCTGACAGACATGAGCCATCTGATGGAACTCCTTGCCGTCTGTGAAGGTAAGACATTTTTAGTATCACATCAATGCTTGTTCGGCTTTCAGGTGATAACTTCTTTAATTTTTTTTTTTTGCCTCATTATTGCAGCTCAAAGGCAGATAGGAGAAACCGCTTTGAATGAAACCAGCTCGAGATCCCATCAAATTTTGCGATTGGTATGCACAACATAATACATTATCCAACATGCACAATTTTTTTTTTTTTTATGTTGTTTTCTTTTTCAAATGATGCATTTTTGCAGACAATAGAAAGTTCTGCTCGTGAATATTTAGGTGCTGGCAATTCAAGCATTCTGTCAGCCAGTGTGGTATGTTCAAAGCTTTTCTCTTTCAAAATATTATACGAACATGGCAGCAGCAGCTACTTCAAATTTCATATAATGAAAGGGAAATTCAATTTGATTTTTTCACCTAGAACTTTGTTGATCTTGCGGGGAGTGAGCGAGCATCTCAAACATTAAATGCTGGTGCAAGATTGAAAGAAGGTTCCCACATTAATCGAAGTTTGTTGACACTGGGAACTGTAATTCGCAAATTAAGGTTGAAGAATTGTTTTATATTGGCTTTGAATTCTTTTACTATAATTGGCATTTACAATGTTTACTAATTGCTTCAACATTGGGATTGTTTGAGAATGGTCTCAAATTTGAGGCAAATGTTATGCAGCTTGCCTAGAAAAGACTAACACAACATTTCTTCTAATCTTCCATTTGGGCCCGATTTGTTCTTTTATTGCAAACACAATTCTTCCATTTTTGACAATTTACTCCCATGATTGGATGCAGCAAGGGAAGAAATGCACACATTCCTTACAGAGATTCTAAGCTGACTAGGATTCTACAGAATTCCTTAGGGGGCAATGCCAGAACAGCCATCATTTGCACTATGAGCCCCGCTCGCAGTCATGTTGAGCAATCAAGAAATACTCTCTTGTTTGCAAGCTGTGCTAAAGAGGTGGCTACCAACGCACAGGTCAATGTGGTAATGTCAGATAAGGCATTGGTAAAGCAACTACAAAAGGAGTTGGCTAGACTGGAGAATGAGATGAAGAACTTACAATCCACCCCCAAGAAATGTGACTTTACGTTGCTGAAAGAGAAAGAACAAGTTATTGAAGAGATGGATAGACAGATAAGAGAGTTGACCAAGGAACGTGATCTTGCTAAATCCCGAGTTGACAATTTGCTACAATCAATTGGAGAAGAAGATCAACGATCGAGATTAGATGAATATTCAGAAGTAGAATCATCAGATATATACAATCCTGTACATTCGGACGTAGGACTTGAAACATACAAAACATCTAAGAATATTGACAATTCTCAGCTGGATAACAGCTCTCCTAAATTTTTTCACCTTTCTGAGAATCAAGAAGACAATTCTCTGCTGGATAACAGTACTCCTAAATTTGTTGGGCTCGATCCATGTCAAGGCTGGGATGACATCACTAGAAAAATTGATGAAGATTCTGAAGATACCTGCAAAGAAGTTCGATGCATTGAAATGGAGGCCTCAACCCTTAACAGGAAAAGTGAATCTGATGTTGGGAAATTTCCAATGACAGGAGCCATGGAAGAGGCTGCATTTTCACCTCCCAGTCAGAAAGTTAGAAGTATTGTAATGGAAGAATCAAGCATGGAGAGGAAAACAGGCTCTGATGTCTTTTCACCTGGGCCCGAGGAAAAAGAAAGGAGATCATCTATGACAAAAGCCACGTACGAGGCTTCAGAACTATCCCCTCGGGGAGATAGATGTATTAAAATGGAAGAATCAAGCATTAACAAGACCACCGAACCTAATGTCTTCTTATCTGGTACAGAAGAAGAAGGGAAATTATCTATGACAGAAGACATAGGTGAAGTTCCAGTCACTTCCCCACAGAAGGAAGATAAAGGGTCAAGCCCAGTTGATAAACATGACACTGAAGCTTTGAAGCAAAAAATTCAGGATCTGCAAAAAACCATCAGCTATCTTGTAAGTTTGTACCCTGTGGAACAATCTCCTCCATCTTCTTCTTCTGATTTGTCTAGCTTAAAAATGAGTCGAAGTGCAAGTTGCAAAGCAGCTATCGTGTCGATGCAATCTTCCCTAGCTCTTGAGAAGACAGAAAACTGTGAGAATACACCAACTACATGGTCTGATAAAAATGTCCCTGAAAAACCCGGAGGGTTTAATGGAAAACTTTCTGAATTGAAGCATGGTCCAAAGGTTAGAGATTTTGATTCTCAAACTTCAATTAGTGCTGCTTCCATGGAAGCACAAAGCATCAAAGAGTATGATGCAGATGATGCTAGTAGCATTTATGAACAGAGCGAGAATGCATCATCTCTTTGGTTTGAGAAAGCTGTACACACACCGACTACCATGTCCGAAAGAAGCTTCCCAATTACAGCTGCCAGAACCAGAAAGTTTTATGAGTTTAATCACAGTGGCGACATCAGAAATTTTCACAGTAAATATTCTGAAACTTCTGTTAGTACTCCTTCAGTAGAATCACGGAGCGGCAAAGAGACAGATACTGAAGATAGCGGCATTCATGAATTTGTTTCAGAAAAGAAAGAAGTGATCAAACTTCCATCTTTGAAGAAATTTGGTGATTATTTGGTAGGAACCACTATCACTTTCTCCCCTCTCTCTGCATTGGATACCCATTCTATTGGCTTCTTTCTCAAGCAAATTTTTTTTTTTTTGGAAGTTTTTATTTTTCTTGATTAGCAGCATCTAATATTTTTAATTATATGCATCATCATTGGCCTAAGCATCGGTGGATTGCTGTGTTGTAGGTTCAGGAAACGGGAACTGATTACACTGAAGGATCCATGAAGAATGCAGAGGAGGCTGGAATGGATACAAGGAAGGATATCATTCAACCACTTTTCAATTGGCCTGCAGAATTTGAAAGGCAGCGGAAAGAAATCATTGAGCTTTGGGACGCCTGCTATGTGCCATTGGTACACAGAACTTATTTCTTCCTCCTCTTCAAAGGTGATCCTTCGGACTCTGTGTACATGGAGGTGGAGCTCAGAAGGCTGTCTTTTCTGAAGGGCGGTAATATCACCAAAGAGAGTTTCAATTCTAGGTATTATGAACGCATCAACGCATTATTGCTTGATCAAATGGTCGCTAAAATCTTCGAAGTTATATAGATTTTGATGGAATTATTTTAACATTTTTTTATTAAGGGACAGCTTGAAGGGTCTATACCGAGAGAGGGAGACATTGAGCAAGCAAGTTCATCAGAAGTTTTCAAGGAAGGAGAGAGAGGAACTCTACAAGAAGTGGGGTATTGCATTGAACACGAAGCAGAGAAGTCTACAGCTAGCACGTCGGATATGGTCGAGCACAAAGGACATGAACCACATAAAAGAAAGTGCATCTCTTGTTGCAAAACTGATCGATTTTGTACAGCCAGGCCAAGCCCCTAAGGAGATTTTCGGACTCAGCTTCTCACATGGACCGGGCTCTAAACGTCGAAGGTCATACAGCTGGAGACCGAGCAGGAGGTCTTCTATGTCTGTTCTTTAAGCTTGACGAACAGACACCACCGTGTACTTTTAGTATTGATTTCGTGTCTTCTTCCTTTTTAGTTGCAAGTATGAAGGAAACTTGACACTGACGGACTGACCTTAGTAACTTATTAATTTGTTTCTTTATTGTTTTACAATAATTCCGGTATATTATTCTGTAAGCAAAACGAATAAATTTGGTTATTGATAATTCAATGGTCAGATGTTCTATTTATAAACAAGTTGACAGATGACAAAATGGGCATATCACCAGCTGTGATAATAATTTACATCATTTATAAACTATCTTAGATCCATCAGTGATTCTCCATCCTGACTTTGTACTGGATAGTTCATATCTTGCTGTGTAGGTGCTGATTTTTTCATCACAGTTCTCAGGATGAACCGTGTCTGTGAGGCGGGCAGACTCTTTTACTGTTGCTTCCACCCAGGCATGCCGCCCTTCTTGAGAAAGAGTCACGCTGTCAATTGTCAGGTTCAACAGAGAGTAATCATATATCCAACCAAGTTGAGCAATTTCAGATGCACGATCCGTCCATACTTTTAACATCTGACCATCCAAAACCTGGCAGTTTCCCCAAGTGTTAGGAAAATTCTCCATCGCAGTGATGATTGACCAAAACAGAAAGTCTTCAGAAACAACTACGTATTCATTACTGCTATAGGTAATTAATCAAACAAATTAGCACATCCCAAAAATATGCATATTTGAGGTGACCTGACACAAAAAAAAAAAAAAAAAACGTTGTAGTAATACTGTAATTGACTGAAATGAAACTTGATGTAAGTCACACTTGCAGCACCCAACAAGACTACAGGCACTTCCACTGTAATAGGCAAAAGTTGAAAAATGATATTTGCTCATGTGTGTCTACTGGGTTAGCAAATACATTAGTGTTAAATGTACCTATCCCATCCTACAGTTGTCTCAACTGAAAATAGCTAGGAAATGTGTCTAGTCTCAGCTGTACACCAAAGGAACCCTCTAATTAATGATTGTTTTTGTTCAAAATTTTGTCTGGTTTGAGGTCTAAATTGCTGGAACCAGAGATGTTTCATTGGCACCCAAAACTTGCTGAATGATAAACAGCTACCAACAGTGATGTGGAAGATAAGTCTTCCACAACACTTAAGCTGGTGGCTACCAAAACAACACAGAAAAGGCATAATCAAATCATTACCAGAAGAGAAATATTCTTCATGCCCAAGTTGCAGGTGATGTCAGATATGAGTGGGAATTATCGACACATTTGGTTTCACGGTGTGATGGCTAAGAGGAAAAAATTACGTTCTAACCACCATATGATAGAAAAACATATAACCAACAGTTCTTACCTCTGGCAATTTCCCTAGCGAATGATCAGGTCCAAAAGCCTGAGATTTGATATTCTGCCACTTGCGAACTATATCTTCTGCAAGCCTTGCATCCATTCTGGGCAACTCCTGCCCCAACTTTTCATCTAATAAGGGCCCTGCACGGTGGATGTGGCAACAAAACAAAAATTTTATACATAAGAGAGTTCAAGATCCAACAAGAGAAAATGAGAAATGTCAAAGATTTTGCTTAGTCAATTCCTTAGTCTGATCAATGTCAGACATCTAAGGAATTTGGAGCAACCCTGTAAAATTAACTGAATGTCCAAAGAAATGCATGTACTTTAAAAACAAATAGACAATTCAAGAATTTTTTTCCCCCCCTGAAATATGTTGAAGATTTCAAGCAGAAGTGCACATTCTGACATCATTAGCAGAAGAAAAGATGTTTGATGGAACCATGTGGATTGAAACACTCCCAAGAAAGAGATATCTAAAGAACTCCATGATATCCCAGTTAAGGGATATTTGGATGGCTAGCCAGCACATGTCGTTAAATCTTACCTGCATCAATAATATCAGATGCCTTGGCCAAACCAATTTCTTTCTGTTGAACAGACGAGATGTTCCTGGCAGGCAAATACTTCAATCCAACCAAAGTTATTAATCCAATTGCCACACCAGCACACATAATCTTCACACCAACATCTTTAATTTTATCAGTAATTGATTGTTCTCCATGTATGTCATCAGAACTACTTGTTCCATAAGCATCAGTTGTAAAAGCAAAGTTATTTTGATCAGATGTAAGAGATTCTTCAGTTTCTACAACAGGAACAGGATCGTATGTCTCTCCATGTTCTACATATTTCACGGCTTTGTCCCCCTGACCAAGAGGAAAGACCTTCTGCAATGCCTGAATTGTACTAGACTTAACATGATCCAGAACAGCAGTAGCCTCTGTAGCTCCAATCCTAACTATGGCAGCTGCTGCAGCTAAGGGCGAACTACCATTTCCCTCCAGTCTTTCTAAATATCGAAGGACAGTAGGATCATCATAGTAATCACCAAGTTTGAACCGTATATCACTGGTGTCCCTGAATCTAGGGAAAACAACCTCTGCCAGCCATGTCTCTAACAGCTTACAGAGACCAGGAAGATCATTGTCATCAGCTTCCTTTGAGTTTTCCAAAACAAAATCTACAATGGCTGGATTTCTGTATGGGGACTTATCACTATCTAAGCCCAACCATAAGCGACACTCATCAAGCTTACCTACAAGCAGCGAACATAGACCCCTTTCCAATGCGAACTCCATCTCATGTTTTTCCAAGGGAATATAGATAGAGCCAAGGTCCCGTAAAGTTGGTACCTTATTCTGCTGAAGGTGCTTGAACATGTTATCAGCATCTGCAATGAGATGAGGTTGCTTACCCACAAAGGCTTGGGCAACAAGTGCAAGTGCCACTCCATAAGCTTCAAAAGTTTCAGCTGGGATGCTATTTGGTGTCGCAGAAAATAGTTTAACCTTTCATGGGGAAAATAACATGTTAGGGGAAAGAAAAAAAATGACGAGGGTGGTTTGACAAAGAAAATTTTGTAGTCTACCTGCTCAGCTGATGTCATACGTAGAAAGGCCTCATTCATGAAAGATTCACGTGTAAATCCCCCAGCAATTGCAGTGGCTCCCCCCTCCTCCA
>NW_006262201.1:41599864-41820606 GCF_000493195.1 Citrus x clementina
GTGGCTGAAATTTATGTGCCTGTAGCATTTACTGAACGACGTCGTCTCCAACGTCTCGTCAATCTGTGCCTGCAAATCTGGAGCGAGACTACTGGCCCCTTCCTCCTACATTATAAAAAAAGTATTTATTTATCAATTAATTTATTGCGAACAAGAAAAGCAACCAACTCAGGCAAGCTGTAGCCAAAAAAATCAGCTGCCCAACCTTGTTCATTTTGTACCTGTATGGTTTATCATCAAACATAAGTTAAATAAATTTAGTTAAAAACATTTTGAGAACTAAAAAGGTTGCCGAATGTTTGCTTGTTCAGACAATTATAATGGGACAAGACGTTTGAATTGAGTGTCTTAACCAAATGTGTCTCTAAGTGCTCAATCTGTGAGAGAGAGAGAGAGAGAGAGAGAGAGAAAATTGGTGATACCTGCAGCAGCTTCAAAGCCCTCTCGAGCATCTCACAGCCTCCAATGTAATCAGGCGGATTAAATGCCATAGCATCCCTGGAAATGTCAACATAGGCAAGTGCCATCGCCAAGACAACATCTTGCTTGAAAGACTTGGGAAGTCTCTCTCTCAACAGACTCTCTCCAATTCTAAGCACTACCTCCGTCTCCCCAGCTTCTTGCAACACAAGCAATGCTCCAGGAACCTTGAAAATTTCACACAAATTTGTTGTCATTACCTCAATCAAACAAGATCTGGCATAAGAGAATTGAAGGCATGCAATTAATTACCTTGTCCCAAGGAACTTCAGTGAGGATTGTATCGGCATGGTCATCAGCGAGGCCTTGATTGTATTCTCTTCTAGAGCTAGCATTAGCTAGGGTTTCACAAGCAGCTTGAAGAATCTGTCTACGGCTGATCAAAGCATCAGGGCTAAACCCGTACTGAGGTGGTTTAGAAATCCTAGCTTCATAAGCCCTCCTTATTCCATCTCCCAAGAAATGAGTCTCCGCTCCCAACGCCTGTTTAATAATAATGATTTATTATTATTATTATTATTATTAATCACATTCATTAACTCGTTGGTTAATTGACAGACCAACACTGACCTGATAGAAGTCGATGGGGATGGATACGTGGCGGTTGGTGGGAGTAGGAGGGGGAGGGGTGAGAGTGACGGTGGTGTTTGAGGATGAGGAGAGAGAGGAATTGTCGGCGGTGGTGAATTGGAAGTCGGCGAGGAGGCGGTGGGCCCATTTGCTGGCGGAGGAGACGGTGGTGGTGTTCAATTTGGAAATGGAGGGTCTTTTACTACTAGTACGAGGCTGAGGCGCTGGAACGAGCAGTGGACTTCGAAGACCAAAATCAATGTGTCCCAAGGCTTGCATTTGCATCTTTTCTGTTGTGCCGCGCTTCAACAAACCCTCACTAATCTGACAGATTCTTTCACTCTTGACTCCACCAAAGTGTTAATGATTATGTGCCGTGGATTTCTTTTCGAAATTTTGTTTGATTCCAATTATTTGGCACTTAGATTGCTTTTTCAGACTTCATTTTAATTCATGCATTACTTTTACTTGGATGATTTCCTTCATACATTCTTTTATTAAAAGTTTTGCCAACGTCTCAAAGCTCCGTTGTAGTCTAGTCGGTTAGGATATTCGGCTCTCACCCGAAAGACCCGGGTTCGATTCCCGGCAACGGAAGGTTTTTTCTAATCTTTGGGTCTTTCTCTTTGACTTCACTTTCTGGGCTTCTATTTAACATTTGGGCCTTCCATTTATCTCTACAGAATTGGGCTTCTCTAGCCTTTCCTCCTTTGTCTTTCATTTACTTTCACCATCCGCAATGGTTCCAACGGAAAGAAGATGCAACATTATTATACTAACCAACCATACAAGTTGGGTTTGCTTGTGTGCTATGAATTGAATTTGAAGTAGTGTGATCTGCCAAGGTTGTTTGGAAATATCGATTCAGTACAATCTTGAAAATTATTCTAGTTAATTACATGAATTGCTTCAAACTTAAAATATTCAATCAAACTAACTACAACCCATGGGCCTAATTTTACCCCAAATTTGAATAACATGGTCTTGCTGATCACACAATTAACAATGAGTTAGACCCCTTAAAAAAAAAAAACAATGTCTTTGATAATCAATGTGGCAGTAGTGGTAGTAGTAGTAGTAGTAGTAGTAGTAGTAGTAGTAGTAGTAATAATAATAATAATAAAGCTTAAATGAATTTTAGCATTATTATACTAGTTGGCTGTGTTGGTGTTACAATTAATCTTAGCAGACTTGTGCCATAAATGTTGACAATATAATATACACATTATGAGAAACGGAAAAAGAATGATAAAAACTAAAGATAAGAATCATGTCCTTGCAACTTTTTCTTACACAATGATGGCTCCATGACAACCCACTAGCTAAAAAGGCTGATTGTTGAGATTAACTCAACAATTAGTAGGAAAGCTGCTTAGCTGATGGGTTTCTCAGTAAATGTTTGAAGCTCCTGGAATTGAATGTTGGTTGGTTCTTAATTGGTGAATGTTGTTGATTCTCTAAATTTGCGTTCTTCTTTAGTTCTTAACCAACGAAGCTACTGCGTACTTATCAGCAAATTTAAAAGTGTTTTTTACAAAGGCACAAAGAAGTAGAGGTTTAAAAGAAAACCATTGCTGTTGCTAGTAAATAATTAAGAAATCATTAACAAAATTAATAACCCATACATGCAATGCAATGTTTGTCACCGTGAAGAAGCCGCACAACCCAATATGTCCATATTATCTTTAAAGGAGGAGCCCAGACGGGCTGTTATAAACTTCAAACATCCCAACTTAATTTGATGATTATAACGTCTAAAATTTTTATCAAATAATACCCCTCACAAATTCCACGTTCAAAAAGTTGTAAAACAGTACATACATTCTTTGTCAACTTCGTAACTTCCTATTTGGCACTTGGGTTAATCCAATAGATTGATCCCTGGAAAGCTCGTGACCTTGCATGCTGTGATAGGTAGCAGCAGGCTATGAGCATTGAAAATTCGAAATTCAATTCATTTATTTCCTGCTCAAAAGAAAGACATGTCACTAAATTTTTATTGTAGTCATGTAAGATGTAACCCTGCAAGAGATGACTTCATATTTATCTATATGTATGTATATATATGTGTACATCAAGCAGCAGTGGCCTGACCCAACCCAATGTGACTACTGACTATGAGGGTGACAAATATGAAAGAGAACCCCCCTCTCCTCGTGATAAGATATCACAAGACTTAATGATTCTTCCCCCATAAGAACTTGAAAAAAGTGCAACAACGAAAAGATCCAAAAAAAAAAAAAAAATGATACGTATACAACGCAACAAAGCCCCTTGATAAAGAGAAAGAAAGAAAGTCCATGCACCTTTGGGGGAAGTGAGCAGGCACGACGAATAGGAAACAAAAAGCAGCCCCAAATAATAATAAATAAAAAAGAAAACATATCACAGTTGAATTGAAAAGAAATAGAAAAGAAAAAAAAAAGGGGGAAAGAGAGAGAGAGAAGCACAAGCACAAGCACAAACACAAACACAAACTTCTGGCGCAGCAAATGGCATCGTTTGTGTCAAGCACTGTCTTGCTACTAACATACGCTCCTCCTCAAACCCCACAACCACAGCTTCTTCTTCTTCTTCTTCTTCTCTCTTAACAACAATCAACAAGCCATTCGTTTGCCCATTCTCTTCTTCAAACACTCATGGCCGCAACATCAACAGCAACGGCTATTTTTCTCTTCGTCACACTAACCCACTTTGCCTTCGGTGAACAAAACGCAGTCGTCTTGTCAGAAATACAAGCCTTAACCTCCTTTAAACTACACCTGAAGGACCCTCTTGGTGCACTCGACGGCTGGGACTCTTCCACGCCGTCAGCGCCCTGTGACTGGCGTGGCATTGTGTGTTACAACAACCGAGTCCGCGAGCTCCGGTTGCCTCGCCTGCAACTCGCTGGTCGACTCACTGACCAACTCGCCGACTTACACGAGCTTCGCAAATTAAGTCTCCACTCTAACCACCTCAATGGCTCTATACCTGCTTCTCTTCATCAATGCTCACTCTTGCGCGCTGTTTACTTGCAGTACAATTCATTCTCCGGTCATCTCCCACTCTCCATTTTTAATCTCACAAACCTACTAGTCCTCAACGTAGCACATAATCTCCTCTCAGGAAAAATATCCGCAGATATTTCGCCATCCCTCCGATATCTTGATTTATCCTCAAATGCATTTACAGGTGAAATACCCGGGAATTTCTCGTCAAAATCTCAGCTTCAGCTTATTAATTTATCATACAATTCATTTTCCGGTGAGGTTCCGGCGAGTGTTGGTCAACTTCAAGAGCTTGGGTACCTGTGGCTGGATTCTAATCACTTGTACGGAACTTTACCTTCAGCTATATCAAACTGTTCTTCGCTTGTGCATTTAAGCGCTGAAGATAACGTGCTCAAGGGTTTGATTCCCGGTACTATTGGCAGAATTTCAACGCTTCAAGTTCTATCTTTGTCGAGAAATGAGCTCACGGGTTTGGTCCCTGTAAGTGTTCTGTGTAATCTTTGGGGTAATATCTCTTCTCTGAGGATTGTTCAGTTGGGGTTTAATGCCTTCACGGGTGTCGTTAAGCCGCCTAATGGGAGGTGTGTTAGTGTTTTGGAGGTTTTGGACCTTCAAAATAATCGCATACGCGCCGTGTTCCCATCGTGGTTGACTAATGTTACTAGTCTTAGAGTTATGGATCTTTCTGGAAACTTCTTTTCTGGGAATTTACCTGCTGCTGTTGGGAGTCTTGATAAACTAGAGGTGTTACGAGTGGCCAATAATTCGTTATCTGGGTTAGTTCCCGATGAGATTGCGAAATGCAGTTTGTTGCAGATGTTTGATCTCGAAGGGAATCGGTTTTCAGGTCAAGTTCCTGCCTTTTTGGGCGGAATTAGGGGCTTAAAGATTGTATCTTTGGGAAGGAATATGTTTTCGGGGCTGATTCCGTTGAGTTTTGGGAATCTTTCTCAGCTGGAGACATTGAATTTGAGTGAAAATGATATAAGAGGGAATATACCAGAAGAGATCACGAGGTTGAGTAATTTGACTACTTTGAACCTCAGTTATAACAAATTTGGGGGGAAGGTTCCTTATGATGTAGGGAACTTGAAGGGTTTGCTGGTTCTTAATTTGAGTGCTTGTGGGTTTTCAGGAAAGATTCCGGGGAGTATTGGGAGTTTGATGAGGCTGACTACTTTGGATTTGAGTAACCAAAATTTGTCTGGTGAGTTGCCTATTGAGCTCTTTGGGTTGCCAAGTTTACAAGTTGTTAGCCTTGAAGAGAACAACTTATCTGGTGATGTTCCTGAAGGTTTTAGCAGTTTAGTCGGTCTACAGTACCTCAACCTCAGTGATAATGCCTTTACTGGTGATATTCCAGCAACTTACGGATTTCTTCGGTCATTGGTTTTTCTCTCTTTGTCACACAATCAAATTTCTGGTATGATCCCAGCAGAGCTTGGTGCCTGTTCTGCTCTAGAAGTCCTTCAGCTTCGTTCAAATCATTTTACAGGCAATGTTCCAGTTGATATCTCACATTTATCTCGTATAAAGAAGCTTGATTTGGGTCAGAATAAATTATCTGGTGAAATCCCAAAGGAGATCTCAAAATGTTCTTCTCTGGTTTCTTTGACATTGGATATGAATAGTCTATCAGGCCGCATACCAGAATCATTCTCAAAGTTATCAAACTTAACAACATTGAATCTTTCAACAAATAGGTTGAGTGGAGCTATTCCTGCTGATCTTGCACTCATATCAAGCTTAAGATACTTAAATTTATCAAGGAATAACCTTGAAGGTGAGATTCCAAAAATGCTTAGTTCTCGATTCAATGATCCTTCCATATTTGCTATGAATCGTGAACTGTGTGGAAAGCCATTGGATAGAGAATGTGCAAATGTGAGAAAGAGAAAAAGGAAGAGGCTGATAATACTGATTTGTGTGTCTGCGGCTGGAGCTTGTCTTTTGGCATTGTGCTGTTGTGGCTATATTTATAGCCTCTTACGCTGGCGTCAGACGCTTAGAGCTTGGGCAACTGGAGAGAAGAAGCCAAGCCCTTCTCGTGGTAGCTCAGGAGCTGAAAGGGGACGTGGAAGCGGAGAAAATGGAGGTCCAAAACTGGTTATGTTCAACAACAAGATAACGTATGTAGAGACACTGGAAGCAACAAGACAATTTGACGAGGAAAATGTGTTAAGCAGAGGAAGATATGGTCTTATATTCAAGGCTTCCTATCAAGATGGAATGGTGCTCTCAATCCGGCGGCTTCGTGATGGAACCATTGATGAAAACACATTCCGGAAGGAAGCTGAAGCACTAGGCAAGGTGAAGCATCGAAACCTAACAGTTTTACGTGGCTACTATGCAGGACCACCAGATGTAAGGCTGCTCGTTTATGACTACATGCCTAATGGAAACTTAGCAACTCTTCTTCAAGAAGCTTCTCATCAAGATGGACATGTGCTAAATTGGCCAATGCGTCACCTCATTTCACTTGGCCTTGCCCGCGGACTATCTTTCTTGCATTCGCTTGATATGGTTCATGGTGATATCAAGCCACAAAATGTCCTTTTTGATGCTGATTTTGAAGCTCATTTATCAGAATTTGGGCTAGACCGATTAGCCATAGCAACCCCAGCTGAGGCCTCATCATCTACCACTCCAATTGGTTCATTAGGCTATGTATCACCTGAGGCAGCATCAACCGGTCAGCCAACAAAAGAAGCGGATGTGTACAGCTTTGGGATTGTATTGTTAGAGATACTAACAGGGAGGAAACCAGTAATGTTTACACAAGATGAAGATATAGTTAAATGGGTGAAGAAGCAATTGCAAAGAGGTCAAATTTCAGAATTGTTAGAGCCCGGCTTGCTTGAGTTAGACCCTGAGTCATCCGAGTGGGAAGAATTCTTGTTAGGTGTTAAAGTGGGGCTTCTTTGCACAGCTCCTGATCCACTCGATAGACCATCAATGGCAGATATTGTTTTCATGCTTGAAGGTTGCAGGGTAGGGCCAGATATGCCATCTTCAGCTGACCCCACGTCCCTCCCTTCTCCAATGTGACATTTTTTCAACTGTAATTTCAGTACAAAATTTCTTCGGTAAAGAAGTCATTCTTGGAGATTTAGATTATTATCATTTTCTAGATAAGAAATGTGTTGTATCAATGTTATTCCTTTTTATTATTACTAGTTTTGGTTCTTTATTTGCTCTTTGTTCCTCCTTTTTTCCCCCCACAATATGTATACCTTCTTTGACCCAATGGCGACGTTGGAGAAGCTGAGTGGTACGACTACCACTGCACCATCCATCAAATAAAATATATCAGTCATCCCAGCTGCTTCAAGCGGGGGTTGGGGGTGATGGGCCGTAAGCCCATTCCCGCCAAAAAAAAACGTATAATGTAAAGCCACGTGGCGAATAGTGAGGGGAAGAGAAAGTAGCCGTTAATGTGAGTAGCTGAATTTGGAAGTGTCTTTATCGGAAAAAGAGAGATGGCGTCAGCTGCAGTCTGGAAATTTAAAGACAGAAAAAGCAAGGAGAGCCTAGATTCTTTAGAGTCCTTTTGCCACGTAGGATTAATAGTATTGACCAGCACGTGGCCCCTGGCTTGCTCCTGTTGTGAAGCAATAATTTGGTGGCACGGAAGTTGTATGGTTTTGGGTCCCATTTCCATGAGCCATCCATCGTTTTAAATTCTGCAGTAATTGCAGGTGATAAATTTGGCAGTGTTGAACTGTTGATCAGTTGATGTGTCTTGTGACTGGCGGAGTTCAGACCCAAACCCAAAATTCAATCGGGGTCATGACAATGGACAAGCAACGGTGATTTCGGAATCTTCAATGGGTCATTATCAATTTTTTAACTTTAAGATATTACTTTACCTTTGCCCCACTGCTACCTCTACCAACATTAAGACTAGCCCAGTGGTGGTAACCCACCAACCTATACCGTCATTTCATATAATTGGAGAAGTAGACTTATGAATCAAAATTTGACAATCTCCGAATTTTACTATCAAGTACATGTAAATAAAATCTTTATGTGTGTGTGCGCGTGTAAAAACACACCCCAATTTTTCTCATGCCAGTCGCCTACGAGCTCCAATTTAAGGCCCCATCTACCAAGTAGGTATGACATCAACCAGTTATGAATGATTTCTTTACTCTCATCCTATTCTATTTCCACAAATCCGCCAATAGAAGGCAGCAAGACCGATCTTATCGATACTCCAACTAAAAAAGGGAGGGAGAGAATTTACTAGCTGAAAACGTAACATTCTTTCATTCAGTATCAGCAAAGAATGTTCTATTGATGAAAGAAATGGTAATCTAACTCATAAATCAATGTAATTTATATTATACAAAAATTGGGGAGGCAAATTCACAACATACAAGTTACTAGGCTGATGAAAGACCTTCAGGTAAAGATTCATGATCAGGGTCAGGTGAAAGAAACCTCCGGCAAGCATAGAACATGGCTGCATGGAAACCACTTGGGTTGTCTATGAACACGAAGTGCCCACCCTGCATATTTTGTTATGAGAAGAATTTTGATTATAGATGGATAGACATATTGATGGATGGATAAAGAGACATGATGGAGATATAAACCTGTGGGACCCTAATAATTTCACAAGGGACTTTCATATGCTTGCGAGCTTCCTGTGCACCTTGATAGTTCATCCAATCTTCGAAGCCATATATAAAAGTTGTTGGCACTTTCCACTCTGGGGCACTGTCAAGAAAGAAAAGAGCTGCTTTATGTTAACCAGCTCTTACAAACTCAACAAAGTCTGACAAAGGAAATGTGATTCCAAACCAATCAATCAACTCTACTAGCACATTGTTGTACTGTTGAATATCAGTTTTAGATGGTATCAGTATCCATAGGATAGCAGTTGGGAAGAGCTTCTTAATTCTAAAATACATTCCAGGCAAGACTAGTAATGTACTTAAGCTTCAAAGAAGTCTTTTGCATGGTGAATTCAAGAAGGTAGTCTTCAACCCATAGTATAATAAACAAGCGAAAACCAATGGGACCATCCTTATTGAGAAAATGAGGTGAGTCTCATATGAAATGCACAGACCACTAACTGAAACAACAATATTGAACAGAAGCATTACAACAAGTTTGTAGAAAGTTAGAAATCTCACATTGAAACAAATTTCCAGTTACACCCATTGCTGGACCAAATTGGCTTTGGGCATAAATAATAGCCCTTCTCATTCTCTTCCTACCCACTCCTATCACCAGTCAGATACTTATGCAATCCCTTGCCCATTTATAGGAATATATAACCACAATACCATAATATTTTACAGATATAAACCAATTAATTATGCATTTCACATATGCAACCTACACACTACAACAATAATAAACTAAAGCACTAAATGATTGAGGATTCGCAAACAAAAAAGCAATGAGTAATTATGTATGAAGATACTATCAAACTATATAATTTAGAAATATGTGTAGCATATGATATGATAGCAAGCAGGGCAATTTGATAACTAATAACTTTTAAGAGAAAATTTTAAGATTGAGTTGGATCATCAAACCTGTGTAGAAGGGGCATTCGAGCAAATGCTCCAAAAGAAAATATGTATTTCAAGCACAGCTCCCCACTTGCTTTGGCAGCTAAAGTATGATACACATAGTCTTTCAAGAGAGAAAACACATCAGCTATCTACTAATCAAATGCGCTGCATGCAATCTATAAATCTTACTAACCTGTCAGCAAACTGGACTCCTCTGTGGTCAATACACTTCCAGATGAATATGCACCAAATCTAGCATTTGTGTACTTACGAACCAGGTCTGGACCCCAAGGACCTAAACCTCTGCATTAAGAATCATCCAATATGACAAAACTCAAAGCAATCATATAATGAGTGTGTTATATATGATAAATGATAGAAGATTTATAATGCAGACAATGAGATAAGGATTTATTTAAAAAGTAAAAAAGAGGATGAAATTTCATCAATCATCCACTCTAAATAGCAGCTGATATCCAACAAAAAACTTCTACTTGAGGATGCATGAGATAGTTTATTGGAATAAAAGCTATTTAAAAGGATAAGTAACTTGACCCCATTGCACATTCAGAGGCTGTGCCAATAAAAGCACAGAAAACTGGAAAGGACATGGGTAAACAAAACTACATGTAGGAAATGATAATCTGAAACAGAAAGAAAAGGGAGAGATGAGCCACACTAATGTTTTAGCACACAACCACAACAAAATTTTCAATTAAGTGCAAGAGATAAGATAAACACGCTCAAAAACAAGCAAGTATACCTGATAATTTTCTGTGGAGTAAAATTAGATTCCCACAAGTGGTTCAAAATTGCTCCTTTCCATGTTGCCCTGAACTTGGTAATCCACTCAGATTTGGCATCTGATTGAGCTGAAAATCCAGCAGGTCCAACTAAAATCAAGTGCTGGACATGCTCGGGATGCTGTGACATAAATAAAATTTGACATCAGAAGATAAAATGTTGTCACATATTACTCTTAATATCCAACTATCAACATCGAAAAACAATCACCTTGAGAGCATATTTAGCGGCAACATACCCTCCAAGAGAATGCCCAAGTAAAATGAAGTTGCTGAGGTTTTTGGCTTTGCGCCATTCCTCAAAGGAATCAATAAACCATGCTTCAGTTTCTGCATTATCAATATAACAGATTATATTGTAGTACTTTAGGTAGCAAACTAACTCATGATAATTAAGGCAGTAGAAAGAGATGGAAAAGAAACAACCCAGAGAGTACACGTCTAACCTTCTGTGCTTTTGCACGTAAAGTCAGGCCTGCTTGATCCACCGCAACTGCAAAAGTAGTTGAAAAGGGACACTATGAGCATATAAAAGTTCTATCTAAACTTAAAGAACCCAACAGTAAGAAGCATTCCACTAGAGAATGCTTCTTCAACGGTGCATGAAAGGTTTATATGACCAAAAAGACTTGCAGTATGGGTGGAAAGAAACTATTTAAAATATAAGAAGCTTATAATGAGTCCAACTAGGGACTACCAAGTATTAAATAATAATAGTTCAGCATCCCTAACACGTGCAATTAACCATACTCAAAGGCAACCATGGAGGAACATTCCCATCAGCAAGGTTCTTAGTCAAAAATCCATGAAAATGTAGAGAAATATTGATTTTAGAAAAAGCAAATCAAGCATTTACTAAATTTATTGACCCCCACAATTTATGAGCACAAGTAAACAATCAAATGATGAAATTCAAGAATTTTTAAGAACAAAGGCTGGAAGCAAATTACAAAATTACACAGGTAATACAAAATTAATCAAGCATGAAGCAAATTCAAAAGAAACAGAGCTTACCCAAGTTGATCAACAGCAATGACTCTGAAACGACTAGCAAGAGCATCAAAATTGCGAAAGAAGAAGCCCTGGGATGCTCCATATCCATGAACCATTATAAGAGTGGGAGAATCCTCTTTGCTATCAAAAGTAACCGTGTTGATGAACCTTGGTTCATCGCTTGAAGAACGAAACCACCTGATTTTCGACCCAGGTGGACTTGAACCTATATTAACTTGTTCTTGAACATATGGAGTCCTAAAATGCAAAAATAATTAACAATCATCGATTAACAAGACTAAACAATTGACAAAGATGTTAAGCTGGAGAGAATAAAAATAATTTTTTTTTTAATTTTTAAAAAGGAACTTTGTCTATCTTAATCTTACTTTTGTGTCAAGGGTTTCAAGAGAGAGAAGAATTACTTTTTTTTTCGAAAGGGAGAGAAGAATTACTTGATTATAGAGAGGAGGCGCTTTTCGGCGGCAATGATGTGATTGTTAGAAGTGGGAATCCAACGGAGGACGGACGGCCAGGACCATCTC
The DNA here is from genome assembly GCF_000493195.1 of Citrus x clementina. NCBI lineage: Eukaryota > Viridiplantae > Streptophyta > Magnoliopsida > Sapindales > Rutaceae > Citrus > Citrus x clementina. The sequence goes on from NW_006262201.1 coordinate 41,611,777, forward strand.
GATTTTGCAGTCGTAGATGATGATGGTGTTGATGTGGCAGCAGCAGAGGATCTTAGCTCGCTCTTGCTAATTTCTTCTGCCATTTTCGGAATTGAGCTGGACCCCCGCAGATTCATACAATTTGGGTAACGATTGCTGAGCAGGAACAGTGCCGGTGAATCAATTATCGATAATTATGTCGGAACACAACTAGCCACAAACACCCCGTTATTTATACTTGCTTACCAATACGAACATACATATATATTACGCGACAGAAAAGGAACGGTTAATTTAAATCGGTTGGGGACACGTGTTACGTTTGAGAGGGCGAGTGGGCTTCGATTGTTGACTGCTAAGAAACTTCTCAAAAAAGAAAGAGCTTTAGAAGAGGAAAATTGGCGGGGGGTTCTGGTGAGGGCACGCATGACGCAACAAAATCAATAAATCGGCGGCGACATTGGGGATATTTTGGTAAATAGGGGCAGAGATATATTACGTTTGCCGTGACGTACGTGCAGAGTCAAGAGAGTACAACAGCCAGAGCAGCCATTCTTTAGCTTGAACCTCAAGATTTTCATCAAATTTGAGATGTGGTCCACACGTCCGAAAATTATGGTTATAGCTAAGTTAGAGTTCTAAGTTAGAGTTCACTTACAGTATAGTAGGAATTTTAATCGCACACATAAAGTGATAAATAATAAAAAATTTATAATTTATTTATTTATTATTTATCACTTTTCGCATGTAGTTAAGATTCGTATTTCATCGTAAGTAAACTCCAACATAACCGAACTCAAAAATTATTTATCGTAGATTTATCTCCTCATAATTTCTAATTCTCCTTTGAGCCTATAGTATAGTCTTTCTTTTTATATAGGAGAAGATAATTATTCTTCTCCTATGGATGTACTTTCACTGATAAATTGAGCATAGTTGAAATATCTTAGGTCTTAATCTCTACAGTGTGATATTGTGATGTCACTGTTTAAACAATAAGAATATTTACCAAACAAATATTAACTTGATTTTGAGTCATTTGATGATGTTTTTAACTTTTAAAATAATCATTACTAATTTCATTGTACAAATAATAAAAAAATGAAGAGAATTAGTTAAGTATTTTAAAATTTTTATTTTTATAAATTTAAAAACAATTATATAGTTTTATAAATATTATTGTTAAAATATTGTAATAATTTATTGACCAAATGGACATAATATCAAATGAAAATGTACATAATCTTTTTCATTGTGAATTATAATTTATTGTTTGCTTTGCCAACTCAAAATAATTAGTAACTGAAAATATTCTTTTTTCTTTCACAAATTTTTAATATGCTATCTAAAAATAATGAATAATAGAAAATTCAACTACAATTTCCATCAAATAAAACCAATACGTTGTATAATGAAACTATGTTAGCAAAAATTATGATAAGAATGGTGTCTATAAATTCAATAATTTTTTTTTCTCCCTCATTGAAGAAGGATAATTTTTGGAATATTATTTTAGCTTTTCATGCAGTTAGAGCTCAAAATTCTTTTCTTTGAGCCTTGCGTCCAACTCCAGCCTCCGGGAGGCTGAGAATTACTCATGTTGTGACATAATTTTCGCATGCCTAAGGAGCTTAAGACTTTAAAATTTAACTAGGATTTGTAAATATGCCTAGGAAATTTACGATTTTGTAAATCTGCCTAGCGAACTTATTACTTCGAATCTTCCTAAAAAATTAAGGATTTATAAATCTATCTAAGCATCTTGGTCTTTGAAATCTTGCCCGAAGAATTCAGGTCCTTAATTATGCATAAGGAACTTAGTAGATCATTTGTTTAGGATTTTAGACTTTCATTGCCTAAGACTAAGAGATTACAGGGTTTAATATCTTATTGCCTTGAGAAATTTTCAGGGTTTTGCAGTTTTATTGCGTGAAAAGTTGCATGACTTGAAAATTTATTTCCTGACGTGTTTTAGGGCTTCTTTATCTTACATCTACATATTTCCTAGGGCTCTTTACCTAGGCAAATTTGTTGGTATATGAGAATAACATGCATTTTCTGTCTGAGAGTTTTTTCGGGACTTAATTTGCCTGACGTGTTTTTAGAGTTTTTGGTATGAAGTTCATTTTTCTTTTCGTAAGATTTAATTTTAGGTTTTTGAAAACAAAAGAGCTTCGAAGACCTTTTTCTGAACCATTTTATGTTGTTGTTGTTGTTATTTTGATAAAAGAAGATGAAGCGATGCAGTTTCAAGAAAGTCAAAGCTCTATTACTAGCTTGGCCAACGTGTATTCATCACTTTTAGATGCGAATTTCATCACATTTTTTATAGCTTGAGACATAGGAATTTAATCTGTTGTTGGGCTCACTGTCGTCACTGCATTTGATTCTTGAAATCTTGAGGATGCAACGAATAGGTGCATCCTACTTCTGTTGAAGATTTCAAATTTTGCTTCATAGCTTCAAGTCTACAAATGGATGTCGGATGCTGCATTTGCACCTAGGTTGGCTGATCATGGATTGTTGGCTAAATTGACGCCCCAAATTTGTCTTTTGCTTTGTAAGCGGCTGAATCTATGAATTTTGGTTCCTGAATTCAAAATCACTCGCCAAGTATATAAACTTAGTATTCGAAATCCTTTAATCTTGATGTCTTTTTTTTTTTTTTTTGGGGGGGGGGGGGGGGGGGGGAGAATATAATCTCTTGGTTTTCAAATTGTCAATGACCCTAGGGGCTAATCTCAGCTCGTTTGTTTCGTCGATTTCGCTAGCTAAAGCAAGCCTATTTTTGCTTTGAAGACATGCCGTGGTTGCATCAAATTTCTCGGAGGGATTTTTCAGCATTGCTTTCCATTCCTGCATTTTCCGCAGACGATTATCTTCAACTTGTGAGTCTTCTCAGAAAAGAATAAGTAAATAAATAAATAAATTCGCGCGTCTTCACAATTGGGCATCACTTTGTTGCTTTGGATTCATCAGGTCATTTATGCATTTTTTTTCCCCCAAAATTGTTGGTCAAATTCATATCCTCTGTACTAAGAGACATTAATTTGTTACCTCTTGCTTTTGAACGATTTGCATGCATATTGATCTTCAATTGAAGTGAGAGTCACCCGAGGCAAGCAGCTTGTGGTTTTTTGGTGGTGAGTCTGTTTAAGGCTTTCTACTTCTTGCCTTCTAATGTTCACAAATTTGAAGAATCTAAAATTGGCTTGCTTTATTTCTTCTCAAGAGTTTTGGATTGTGACGGTAGATGTTGTAACTCGATAAGTCCTGACATGAGTTGAGTTCAAATTATCCTCTAACCTGCTCTGCAGAAGATCCATAGTACTTTTAATGAAAAATTTATGGTGCGTTTGAGATTGAAGTTTGGCAGCTGTAACTTTTAAATTACAGCACTAAAATATTTAGTAAACACTAACTGCTATAACTTAGAAGTTATTTTAATATAATTTTTCACTTGTATAATTAAAAATCTATTATATCTTTAATAATTTTATCAAAATTATTATTTAAAATTTATATTTACTACATATTATTAATTTTTATTTTATAATCATATTTTTTTTTTCACAGCAGCTATAGCTTAAAAGCTATATCACTTCAATTCCAAACATACCCTTAGAATGTTTTGGTCTTGGTGCCACAACAACTTGGTCATCAGATGTTTTTGCCGTTTTGAAAAAAAAATTATCATCGAAACTTGATTATTTGTTGTCCGTTATGTTTTCAGCTTCGTTCAGAAATACTTTTTTGGTAAAATGACAGCAGAAGCTTGTTTGATGATGGTAGTTTCATGTAAACTTTATTTTTCTTCTTGTGTCTGATATTATTATGTACAGGTTCTTGCATCAGATCGTGGATTCTATGTTGCAGGAAATCAGTTGTGTCAAATATGATTTTGCCTCTGCAACTCAGTCATAAACACTTCCCTTTTGAGTCTTATCTTCAATTATCTGAGTGAATTGCTAGTGCAAATGCTGAGATAATCTTTCGTAACTTGTAACTTTTAATTGAAGAAGTTGCTTTAATTTTTCCTTAGCTTCATAATAGATTCATAAATGTTGGAACTCTTTTAATGGTTTCAATATGCAATACGCCAATTTTCGTACTTTATTTGCTTGTTGCCTCGCTTTAACCCTAAGCACCTGGTGTGTTCTATTTAGAGTCATATTGTGCTGTGAAGGGAGAATCTCCGCTAACGAGGCTTTACTGGTCTAACTTGTCTTAGAGCGAAGACTTATAGCTTTGTAACTTTGGTCAAGTTCCAATTGGAAGAATGGAAGTGGACTCTGTTGTTCTTCGCAGTTGTAGCAAGTTTCAAAGTTGATATGATGATGAGTTTGATACGATGATACTTTAACCTCGTACGAAGCTATATTTGTGAAATTTGGGATGCGTTTGAGATTGAGGTGCTGTAGCTGTTGGAAAAAAAAAATTATAACCATGAAATAAAAATTAATAATATATAATAAATATAAATTTTAAATAATAATTTTAATAAAATTATTAAAGATATAATATATTTTACATTAAACAAGTGAAAAATCATATCAACATAATTTTCAAGTTACAGCAGCAAGTGTTTACCAAACACTTTAATACTATAGCTTAAACTCAACCTCAATCCCAAACGCACCCTTAATCTAGTATAGCATTTGTTCTTTGTTCATGGGAAAAGTATGATCAGAACTTATTTCCGATTGAAGGGAGGTCTTCTTGAGATGAAAATTCAGAGAGGGTTTCTTGAGATGAGATTTCTAACTCTCAGCAAAAACTGTTGATGTCTTGATATAATCTCGTTTTTAAGGATGAGTGAAATGCAGAGAGATACAGAGAAGTCTGAATTCTTCGAACAAGAAGTTGAACAAGAGTAGAAGCCTTCTTTCTCTTGTCTTGCCTCTCCCCCTTTGGCTTCTTCTTTGAGTTCTATTCATACACAAATATGTGCGGCGTTGGATAATTTACCAATCTTTGGCGCAAGGCGGAACTGAATATCAGGGTTTCTGCTCTACAATTTTAATTTAAATATTATCTATAAGTCTTCCAATCTTCCAAATAATAGGCTTAATTATTAATATAAACCTCCCAATACAAATATTATAAATCACTGCTTACATTTTGTCACCACAACTCGTTTTTTAGCCTGGACTGCCAAACAGAAAACAGATTCTGACTTATTGACCCACAACACAATTTTGGCTTTACAAAACTGGAGATCAAGTAAAGAGAGTCTCAGAAAACATTACAAGCGATTATTAGGGTATCAACAACCTATAAATGGATCCCAAAAAATACAGCATTTTAACATTAAACTAAACAATGACAGCATGACTTTATTAATGGGAGAAACTAATTCCTAATTCTACATTCTCCATACCATTAAAAATCGAATCAATCTGGTTGAACAATCACACCACAGACAATAATTTTTTAAGTCGAAAAAGAAAAACACTACCCAACGCAGACTACCACCTCCCGTCACATGCAATATGAACTGAATTCTTCTTAATGGAACACAACAGGCCAAATAACCACCAAGCAAAGCATCCTCTTCTAGTCTGCTCTTGACTGACCAGCACGAGAAGAAAGAATGATACCAACAATAAGTCCATAAAGTGCCAGCGCTTCGGCAAAGATCAGAATGAGGATCATCCCAACGAAAAGCTTCGGCTGTTGAGCATTGGCTCTGCACATTACAATTTCAATTCAAAAGGAAGAACTTTGCAAAATCTACAACATTTACTAGCCATTTTTGTAAGAGGAAATGCAAGTGTCATAAAAAGAAACTTAAACAAACAAACAATTAAAATGCAACGAAGCTGACCGCATCAAGTTCAAAGTCCTCAAAGAAAGGTGCTAATAATGATTTTTATGTTGAAGGGGGTCAAATTAGATAGCATGAAGTATCTTCAAAGACGAATGGATCTGATAGCACATGATGGCAAGCCAATGGTGACTAGTGACAAGTCCTAACAAGAATAACGCCACTTGTCCTAAATTGATCCCAAAATTTTCACCTACAAAATAACATGGCATTCATCACGTGAATAGTGCAGTGACAGATTATCTTAATCGTGAACAAGAGTTCACTTGATAAATCCTGATAAATCCCACATCACATACCACACGGAAATTTGAGATCAAATTTGGGAAGAGTAAGCACAGCAAACAGTAAAGCACTATCTACATGAACAAAGCACAAGATTTGGATAAGCCAGCAAATGTTTATCAGCACAGCATGTGTTTTTTCCTTTTTTTTTTTTAAAAAAAAAAAAGAGTACAAATCAATTCAATTTATACTGTTCCTAAAACATCAAGTTATACAAAAATCATCCCAGAATGAAGCTCAAAAGTCAAAATAATAATTGAGATTTGAGAAAGCAAATTGAAAATAAAAGAACCAAAATAATTTTAAAAGAAAATACCTGACACCAGCATCACCGACGATCCCAATTGCCATACCAGCGGAGAGACCAGCAAGGCCACAAGCGAGGCCAGAAGAGAGATGCGCGTAGCCATCGAAAAGGTAATAAGATTTGGCCTTAGGGTTAATTCCGGTACTAATAATAACAGCAATAATCAAACCGTAAATACCCAAAACTCCCGCCATAACAACGGGCACGATCGATTTCATCACAAGCTCCGGCCTCATCACTCCCATCGACGCCACACCGACGCCACTCTTCGCCGTTCCGTACGCAGCTCCCATACCTGCAATACAACAAAACAAAACCCCAGATCCAAAATTAATTCTGGGAAATTAACAACTAAGAATCAAATATTAAATTTGATTGATTGATTGATCCAATATATGAGTTTTTTTTAAATCAATTAATTACAGGAAAAGACTAGGGCGGCAGCGGCGCCGAGAAAGCCGAAGAATGGAGCGGTTTCATCGCCACTGAATAATGTTGAAGACATCTTGGGAGATGCGGACTGGATCTGAGACTTGAGCGTGTGTTTTGTTTTCGTTATTTGTTCCGTGCTCTTTCTCTCAAGAGGAGACTAATGACTTCTAAAAATTAATTACCCCTCGACTCTTTTCCGTATCGAGATTAAGGAAGAAAGCAATCAACTTCAACTTGTAATCGTGCAATCAGATTGTACTTGGGCTTCCTCTTGGGCTTTTTTTTCACTTTCTAAGGGGTTGACTGAACGGCGCTGTCATTCGTTTTCTTACATTAAGCCTTTCGCCACCCTTTAAAATTCCTAATAAATCTCCTTTTTACTTGGAATTTCTTAAATAATTAAACATAAATTAATTCATTTCTTATTTTAAATAAAAAAAATTAATTAAATACTTAAATAATTTATTCTTTGAACATAATTTTTCTACTCCCATTTCATAATTTGTATTCATATAGTAAATTTTAATTATTTATTTAAAGAAAATTATAAGAATTTAGAGTTATGGAGATAGAAATTATATAATAAGAAAAATAATTTAACAATTTAAGATTTGTATGTATTTTATAAATAAAAACTTAAAAGAACTACTTTTTTTTTCTTACAGTAAAAATTTATGAAAAAATCATTAATTTTAATATATGGGCTTGTTTTTCACAAATTAAGCTGCAGTGTTTTACGAATAAAGGTTAAAATGGGTGTTATAAGGATTTCCACAGGATGCTAAAAGTTTAAACTCTTTTCACATGTTGTAAAGCACAGGTGAGATGTTTACAGAAGAAACACTCAAAAAAGTCACGAGAAGCAAAAGTTACATGGTAGTGGTTAAAGCTACCATCAATTTTAGTAGAAACTCTATTAACGGTTTGATGGTAAAACAATAAGATTTGAACCATTAAATGAGAAAATAATTGTTGGATAATTTTAACAGTAAAGTAATATGTCAAAAAATATTATGCGACAAAATGATAGTATCCGTTCTTATATCGAACTCACAACCCAAATGTCCAAATACGTTTGAAATTCATGCCTTTTCGGCCATTAGTTACAGTGGTAGTGGTTAATGCACAAGTAATCCAATGGTTAATCCAGTTGGATTAACCATTTCCCACTTATACCTGATACCTGATGCAGCAAATATAAATTACAAACCCCAACTTCTATATTTATTCAAATAAGAAAACAAAAAAAATACAACGGACCCAAATAAACCCCGCCACGCCGGCCATATCACGACTTTCATTTTTACGGCATGCAATCACATTTTACCCAAAGTCGGATGATCTCAATTCTATTTCATTAGTGCATTTAGCAGCCCGTTCTAGCGTTCTTTGTTTTCTTATATGATAAAAATTCAGTTGAGCATTTTCTATTTCTTAACATACTACTGCCCACCATTTATATGTTTTCTCCTCCAATACAAATTTCTCTGGGAGGCCGGGAACTGTAAGCACTTCCTCTTTCATCTTTTAACTAATCATATCTTATGCATCCGAATTTTGAGCATGTAACGGAATGTATGAAATGTAATAGAGAACCAACATTTTCTACCCCATTGATCCAGCAACCACGACTTTTCTCCTGGTTCTGAAAAAGGAAACAAAAAATCTCCTCACCTCACCTCACTTCGCTTTCTACAACAAAGAAATTCCTTCAGGTCAACACCATTCTGTACTCTGTTCAGCTTAGCTTTCTGTTTATTACTGGCAACTAATCAAGAACAGGGAATTCTCAGGAGGAGCCAGAGCATTAGCCACAATTCAAAAATAATTTTTCGCATTGAGGAGAGCTCGAGTATTAATGATGATGATAAATCACACTATTTTGTTCTTCATGGTGGATGTAGTTCCAAAAAGAGGCATGACAACAATAACTCAAAATCAAGGAAATTTCACACACTACTACAAATTCATCAACATATATTCAGAATATGAATTTGCAATTGGAAGTCCAAAAAGCTGTTCAGTTTGAATTGCATCCAAATGAATGAACACAACAGCATTACCTGATCAATGAGAGTTTAAAGCCCTCAACAGCCTGTGCAGGGCAATGGTGTCGTCCTCGGCTCAAGACCATGAAGCCTTACTCTTCACTTTTTTCCGTGTTGCAATATATCTCAGCATCCATGTTGTTTGTTACCTCTCCCCTTGCCCCACAACTCAAATTACTCACCCGGACACCATCAATCAGCTAGCACATAGAGCTGCACCATTTACACTAGACAACATTTAGTTAGTTTTATACGTTGTGTAAGATAATTTATTAAGATGCATACAACGGGAATTAAGCTTAGAGCCAAGAAGAATTTATGAAGTAATCAACCTTTGGATTGTCTAGGATCCTAGTTTCCTCTCCGAAGTTATTCTCCAATCTTCGATCGTATACCAACTGGTCAGAATTATTATTTTCCAATCTCCGATCACATATCAACTGCTGAGATTTAACAATTCTCCACTCTCAGTGAAAGAATACAAGCACGTGTGCAAAGTAGGCCTGCAAATTAGTCAGGAGAGTGTGATAATAAACCTTGAACTTTAGGCATTAACAACATCCAGAAACAAAGGGCATACCTCACAAGAACAAGACAACAACTGTCCTTTTCCTGACCTGGGAACAACCAATACAAAGTGTGAGCAGTAAAGTGATAACAGTGTTGGCTGAAAGAGTGCAGAAACCAATTCCACTAAGTTCATGGACTTTTCCGGACTTCACACGCTAAAGTGGTGCCAACTCAAATGATCAAAATCCATCAACTCTGACACAAGTTCATTAGAATAGTGTCATATTTCAAATTTACAATCAACTAGGGTTGTTAATCAAACAGAGTATAAGGTTAGGGCCCCATTTCTATGCTGAAGGCAGGCGCAGTCACACCCCAAACCCCACCCGCCAACCCATACACACAATACAGAGATTTAGGCAATTGTAAACCATGATCTTCACAAAGGCTTCCAAATGCAGAGCACATTCATTTGCACAAATTTGGAGATACAAAAAAGAGGTCAGTAATTGTTCACTGAAAAATCAGAACCATATGGAAGAACTTCGGAAGGAAGATAGAGAAATGTTTTTGTATGCTAAACTACCACTGAAATAATCCTAATCTGTACATATTAAGAACATGAAAAAGTCAACATGTCACGTCTCATCTAAGGTGGTGCCTAAATAAAAGATTAGGGTCTTAAAATTCCACCCTCAATTACAACCTTGATCTGAGATGAACCAATTGCTAGAAGCAATCCCGAGCTGTCTTCAAAACATGATGATTTTTTCCATCCTGATGAAATGAGCTTAAACATTTATGCCAAGCCCATTCATAATACAAAAGGCTGATACCATTATCAGATATGGTTGTCTCAGATAATGCTCCATTAGCAATGCTGAATGCATCCAAGGTAGCATATATCAGACACAGAATAATTTGCATCAAGAACCACATATCATGATCTAACAGGAAACAAAAATCATCCTCTGTGTAGCTTTCGTGTTAACTATGAGCATTTCATCAGCTTGAAAGAAGTGTTTTGACTATAAAAGGCTGAGCAAGAACTCTTCCCCCAAACCACCATCTTCTTCTGAGAACAGACTTCAGTTGTGGATCTCATACAGAAGCTCACCAGAGAACAAATGCCAGCCAATCATCAAAATAGTCAAGATTTAACAGTTGGCTTAACGGCCATGTGCCTCTCAATTAACTTGTCTACAAAGGAACGAATCTGCACAAAGGCATCCAAGAAATAAAAGTTTGATCAAGATACAGAGCTTGCAGATTACCATTTAGGCGCTATTTGCCTAGAAGAAATCCCCAGTAAAAAAGAGAGAAGATAGTGCGACAAATTAAAAAATTACAGAACTGGATGTGTTTCTTTCATGGAAGTAGCAGTTATAATCCTGACAAGGTTTTAGGAAAAGTAAGAAAAGAAAAATAACAAAAGACACTCAAGACAACAAGTCATATATATTTTCTATTAAAAGTGTTAATCTACAAGTCAAACATATAAACAGATCCACTGAAGTTGATCAAGCCAGAAGGAACCTTTATTATGGTTGAACTTTAAAATAATAGGTATCATTGGAACTACATGTTAAGACATAATGATAAAATTAAAATAAATAAATAACATTAAAGTTAAAAGCTATGCAAAGATTACATACCTTATTTCTACGCTTAAAATCAAGAAATACTGAAACAGCCATAGCTTTCTCAGCATCTGTGGCCTGCTCCATAACCTGGTTGTGAAAAAATAAAAAGGTTGAGGACATTGAAACAAATCGAAGAAGTTTATGAGACCATCAGCATCAAATTTGTACTGAAATAAAACCAAAAGTGGGGAGGAAAAGACAAACCTTTGTCGCACTCTTCTTCATTATCGATTTATATCCTTCCTTATCAATTTTCTTTGCCTTGTAAAGGGGCATAAGCAATGTTTCAACGTACTTAACAACTGCCTTCTTTATACGATCTGCTCCTCGAGGATGACTTTTAAGTGACTCCTTGTTTACAGTGACTTGGGAAACAGAGCTCTCATTTGCACGTCTATCATGCTTCTGGGTATGTGGCTTAGAACTCGTGTTTGAATCTTCCTCATCCTTTATACGAATTGCTGGATGGTAGAAATCAGGATCAGCAGCTGCTGCTTGAGATTGCCATCTCTCAATTGCATGGTAGTCTTTTATACCCTCACTACCAGCAGTATCAACCCATGCTTTTGTTAAAATACTACTGTCCACAGCAGCACTTTCTCCAGAGCGCTCAGTGAAATTCAAATGACATGCAATCTCATTGGAATAGCTTCGCTGTGAAAGGTTGTCTGCAGACATTCTTGAACTCTCAAGGTTAACACAAGCAGCAGAGAAATCAACCGACCAATCCCTCACTCTGCAGTTCCTGGAATCTATTTCTGATATACAGTCTTGTCTTCCTAAAACACCACCGGACCACTTCCTTCTAAGATCATAATCATCCATTTGCCCATATTGCCCCAGTTTGGCAAATTTGTTAAACGAAAGTATCTTGGGAAGTTGTGGGCCCGAGGTAGCATATGCCTACAAATTATAAGCCAATAGTTGTGAACAAATCAATAAGAACAGAAAAATAAAAGGAGAAAATAGTATGGCCTATGGGCAATTAGGGTACATCAATGCACTGTCATTGGCCGTACACTTTTGCGGGTAAGTAAACAGCAATACATGCTACTATCAATAGGACAGTGCATGAGCTAGCGGTATCAGCAGAATAAAGAAAAAGGAAGTGGAAAGAGCAGTACACAATTAAATGCCTTTAGCCAGCTGAAATAATTGCATCATATGTTTTAAAAAACAACATGAGATGACTGACTGGATAGTCAAAATTCCGACTATTACCCAAAAGCAAGTTTCAAACATGACAGTATATGGTAGATGGTAGATTGGGACACTGCAGTTATGATTTGCTACAGTAGTGGCAAAGGAAACAAACCTTAGCATTTGCTTCAGCAGCAGCTAGAGCAGCTGCTTCAGCTGCCGCTCGAGCAGCTTCTGCCGCAGCGAATGCAGCTTGTTCTTCTTCAGACATAGCGAAGCATTTGTCTTCCAACTCACTACCCAACTTAATTGTTTTGCCATTCTCTTTCTTAATGTTTGCATTAGAAGTCAAATGGCTTCCAGGAGATACTTTACTCTCCAAACCACCATGGTGTGAGTGTAGAGGCGGCTTCCCTGAAGATGGATCTTTAAGAGACTTTCTCTTGATAGAATCTACTGCAGTTGATTGCTTTAATAACTTTAATCGACTGGAAGCTTTTTCCTTGCGGAAGACTTCAAGCCACACACTAACCAACTGACTTGCAATGGCACGTATATCACGGCTAGTGTGTACACAAACTTTTTCTCTCACGGTTTTCCCTATGCCTATGCCAAAGAAAAATAATTGAATTAGATACCGTAATGAAACACATTGCTTCTATCATTGCTTTACAACTAAAAAACATAAGTGGACTAACAAGCACATACATGCCACATAAAGATGCATACATGCAACAATGCATAAATAAAACCATACATAAGTGTATAGATATCTATAATTATATCAAACTTTCACAATAATTCTATTTGTGCTGAAATGTTGTGAAATTTACTCAATCCCACTATGGCAACAAGTTCACTAGTTTGAAAGTTCCAACACAGACTTGATAAATTAGATCGTTTACTTTTTTACCTTCCCTCAAAATGAGAATTGCAATGTTGAGAAAGCTTTAAAATTCTCAAACTAGTCTCTCCGTATAACATGGCCAAAAATAGAGTTTATGAAATGAATCTTTTGTTTCTGAAACAGACACACTATCTGCAGGCATGTGTGCTTGTGATATACAAGGTATATGCATATATATAAGACCAAACCAAAACTGAGGAAATTTTACCTGACAAACGCACTGCAAGTAGATCGGTTGAAACACGCACAAGAAGACGGACACAATGACGCAAAAGCTGAGTCCCATCCTTCCCCATTGAGTCCTGTGATAAATGGAAAGTCACTCAGAAAGCTTTTAGTATACACATACAAAACACTGCATGTGGCCAAGAGCAGAAGAACATGCAGATTAATTAAAAATTTTCATATTATGTTTGAACGGTGATGTATATTATCAGTATGAAAATACCAGTATCCATGAGTTGAGGGTGGTAAGCCCTTCCCTTGTCCCAGCAAATGACTTCAAGGTTGCAACAGGGAGATTCAACAACTCCTTGGCTAAATGCAAACGTCCTGCAGTGGTTTTTGCATTAAAGAACATGTCCTGTAGTAAAGATTCCCTAGTCAATATAAGAGCTCGATCCAAAGAATTCTTGTACAAGACATTGGAAAGCTCAACAGCTTCAAGTCTCCTTGTTATGTCCCTAACTTCATCCCCCTCAGACTCTGACTGCATCTGTGCAGCCTCCATTGCCTCTACTTCAGCTGTAAAATCATTTCCGGTTGTCAATATGTCAATTATACGCACTGCCTCTCGGAGCCCACTTAACATTGCACCACCAACAGTGTCAGGATGCTCCTTGCATGTGGCTTCACCAGCAAAAAATAAACAGTTTTCAACAGGCCGGCCCAATATATCATAGTCTTCTCCAGATGCTCCTGTGGCTACATAAGAATAAGCACCATAGCTGAAAGGATCCCTGCCCCAATCCGTCACTACTGATGCAACTGGATCAGGTACGGAAGCAGCCCCAAAAATTTGACGAAGAACCATCACTGCATGGTTTACATGGTCAGATGGGCTCACATTTTGACCATCAATAGCAGCCTTACCAACCACTAAGGCTATTAGAACAGGAGCCCCAACAGTTTTTCTGACATTCCAAAACATAAAGCACCGGCCCCTCAAGTCTGTTTCTTTTGCAGTTGCACCAAAGTAGTCCACAGTGTCATCCCAAAAGACTTCCGCAAATTCTAATACAACTTTATTAAGTACTCCAAAACCAAGCCGCTGAATGGCAGAATACTTCCATTGCGGTAACGGCGGGGAAAACATTATACTTTCTGCTTTCAGGCATCCAAGCGGCACAGTAATAAGCACAGCATCCCCAGAAAATTCACTGCCATTTGATGTAGAAACTTTGACTCTGGACTGACCATCACTAAAGTCAGAGTCCTTGAAGCTATATGAAATATCTGTGACTACATGGTTGTGATGAATGAGAAGTTCTTTTCCCAAAGCCTCAACAACAGTGCTGTATCCACCTTTAATCATACAATGAGCTCCTCCGAATCCTCCATAGACATCATCTTGATTCCAGAAGGGAAGGGATACTTCCTTGAGCAAAGCAGCACAGCCATACTCCAGATTGGCAAAATGCCAATCCATAACCCTTCTCTCAACAGGACTCAAGATATCCTCTCTAGAACAATCTTTATCAGGAACTCTGCTGTCAACACTGCTCGTTTTAGAATAAACATCCATTGAATTGTGCATTGAGGCATCCTCACGACCTCTTCCTAACCGAGCCATTCGACGCCTCTTAAGGGCATACTCCAAACCATCCTCAAGAGACATTTTCATTGCATGTTCCCCCTTCTGCGCAACAAGCAACACCATATCATCAAGAAGGCTGTTGAACTCCGCTTCCAGGGCTTCATCCACATTTGCAGGAACCTTTTGACCAGAAACAATATCATAAAGAGGACAGTCACTGTTTAACACAGTCAACTCTAGGCCCAACTGAGCACAAACCAATGAGGAAGGATCAGCTCTTCTTTCAGTGGCCACATCAGCCTCTACACCTGTAATAATGCTAGCCCCAAGATCCACAGGAACTGAAAGAGATGTGCGATCCGTATAAACACGACCACCTATCCTGTTCCTAGCCTCAAGAACAGTTACAGAAAAACCTTGACGTTGTAAGTGCCGAGCAGCAGTTAATCCAGCAGGACCAGCACCAATGACAATGATTCTCTTCTTGACATCTATATCACAACGCAAATAATGATTCTCTCCAGCATCATCACAAGAAGCAGATTGCACTCTCTGTGACTCACTCCTCTCTTCAATTGTGAGAGGGACTGTTCCACCATCAACCATTCCACAAGATGGGTCATCACATGAAACATCTACACCAACCAATCTGTTGGATGCTTTTGGATCACTGTCGACTCTTTGCTGGCAATCATCAACTCCACTTTCTTTCTGTCTTATCTCATTAGGTAATTCGGGTGTCATTGAACCTCCAGTTTTGATTCCTATTTGCTGGTTTCCACCATTACACTCAACACCATGTTTAGCCTCTGTAGTAGTTTCAGAACTTTTAATCTGGCCAAGGATGAAGGCAACTCCATCCTCTGAATCAGCAATTGAAGCCCCAGAACTTTTCTCAAGTCTTTCTTCTTTCAGTAGTTTATAACTATGCTTAGCGTTATGATCTGCCTTCTCCTTCGTGGAAGCAATACCAACATTTATATAACCCTGTCAAAATATGTGTTTAGATTTAAATTTGACCAGGATAGGGCAATTCATCAATCCTCCAAAGTAATAATTTTTTGCAAAAATGCATATCTAAAAAGCTGATAAGCATAAAAATAAACAAATACAACAATCAATTTTTTATGAGAAAGAAGCAAGCAAAAGTGAATTTTAATAGAAAAGAAAACACTCACTGGGTATTACATACTTACACTCTGATCAAGAAACTTGTAAATCTCCCTAATTAGGGAAGCACGTGAAGGCTCATCCCCCAATGGAGTATCACTAACTCCGCACTCTGTAAGTGGTAAAATACGGCCAACATCTCCACTCCAAAGACTTAGGATCTGATTCCTGTATTATGTAAAGCAACAAGTCCCTTGAATGGAAGGGAATAAAGCTTTGTAAAGTACATGAATTTAAAGCAGGTTTTGGGAACAACAGCTAACCTGCATTCCAAATACTCCTGAAGCCCACCTCTGCGCTTCAAGATCTCCTTAAATTTAATTCTCTCAATTGGACCGGCTGCACGAGCTTTCAGGCCCACTGCTACCGCTGCAGCCCCAGTATTTTCAGCTTCTGTTAGAGTAGTTGAAGACGAATCAAACTTGTCTCTTGTTCTCAGAGCTTGTTCATAATCCATAACCTGATGATTTTCAAGAAACCCTTGCTCATTTATCAGAACCTCCCAGTCAGCATCCCCTTCATAAGCCATGTCTCCAAGCCTACGCTTTTTAGCATTGCGCACAGCACGTTGGACTGCTGATAGCTTAGTATCTCTGTTTTCATAATCAGGCATGGATAGTGTATCTTCTGTAAAACTTCCATTTTCATCTGGAGCTACAGAGGAAGGAGAACCTCCATTAGCATATTCGTCTGTGGAAAAAGCAGCATGACCTGGAACACAAGTTTCTTTACATGCATCAGAAGTTTGATTATTATTAAAAACCGAGCTGCACTTATGAAAATTTTATCCAGATTCCTGGAGTTCAGAAGACAGTTTAGTCATAGGAGATAACTTACCATCAGATGGTATAGCATTTTCTTTGTTAGAAGAATCTGCAGCACAACACGGCTCTCCAGTACAGGTAACGGGATCATCCCTTGATGATTTTGCCGTCTCCAAGAAAGTAGAGGAAGGGTTAGTCAAAGAGAGTGGAATTTGTTCCGAACCTGCGGGGCATTGATCAAAATTGAACCAACTTTCTGATTTTTCAGCTCCCAAGGACTTCAGAGTTAAAAGCTTTGAGGTTGCCTGCAGAATTTTTTCAGAAGCCGAAACATGAATCTGTTTGGATGCAGTTTTACAAGATTTGCTTGCTAACTCATCTTCAGCACAAGGCAATGAGACTTCTTTTCCAGTCGAAGAGGAAGAAATTTCTGGGTCTGGACTAGAAACGTTCATGGCTGAAATACTATTAGACTGTAGGTCCAGTGCATCTGTAAAACCTCTGTCAGATTCACCGTCAAACTCATGAAATTCTTCCATCGCCTTTGAGCAAGAAGCAGGATCAGGCACTTCAACAACATCAAGTATCAAAGTGCTTGCCTTTTCCATGGAAGAAAGCTTTAACTCATCCAAAGTTTGAGTATCTGATCTAGCCTTTTGGCCAGAAGCAGAAGCATGGCCAACTGGAAGACAAGTATGTGCTTTTCCATCACTATCACAAACTTTGTTTGAGCTGCAAGGATCTTGAACATTTGAGTGATAAGTCTCTAACATTGGTCCGACTTTCTTACATTGGTCAGAGTCTAATTCCAATGTCCTCAAATTGGACAGAGTATTTGAATTATCATCAGATTTTGGATCTTTTCTAGACAGTTTTGAAGCAGAAACAGACTGAGATCTCATTAAAGACTTTGAATCACCCTCAGAACTTGGAATAGATCCATCACGCAAGCTCCATTCCTTAATATTCTGTTTCGAACCAGAATTGGTTCGAGATTTCCTGAGTAATCCAGACGGTGTCCTCTGAAAAAGGGTCGACAACTCTTCCTCTTTCTGATCTTCCAATGAATCGCCCCGACAACACAAACATTTTGAGTCATCATCGCACACAACATGATTCCCGATAATTGTCATCTTTGAATCAATTTTGGATCTCTTAACCCTTTCTTTGCATTTAGTTTCAACCCATTTATCCAGAGTCACACCAGATCCATCCTCACAACTAACCCCAACTTTCTCATCATGCTTTGGCGCTAATTTCACATCCAAAACCCAGTCATCATCTAAAGACCCATTCAGAGCTGAACCCCTTCCATTTAAGACTCCAGATCCAGCATCTTTCTTAGGACCCTTCAGTTTCTTCCTAAAACTTGCCAATGTATCATCCATGCCCCCCACCAAATCATCATCTTCAACCGTCACTTTATCTTCCCTAGCTTCAATCTTCTGGCCCTTAGCCTTCTTAGGGTTTCTCTGTTTCTTCAACTTAAACAAAGACCCAATAGGCTCATCATCATCAGAATCAAAACCAATCTCCACTGGTTTCGACCTTTTCTTGGACTCACATTTCTTCTCTTCACCATCCATTTTCTTGACCCTAGGTCTTAAAAAACTCTCTGATGCACTCTTTCTTGACCTTAGCTTAACATTAGTGCCTGAGTTAAATTGCAAGTGTTGTACCGAATCATCACCATCCATTTCTCTATTAACAGAAAATTAATGCTCATACTTTGTATTTGATTCTCGTTCAACCAATTACAGCCATAAACTATAAGTTTTCTTCAACACGAAAAATATCAGCACCTAAAAAAGACCAAAATGCACACAATGAAGCGACTTCCTATCAGAAAATTTTAAATGCTACAATTAATAATTTTTCTCGCAAATAGTAACTCTCATGCATGTTTTCTCAGTGCCAGGGAAATTTCATGACACTAAAAAAAATAAATAAATAAATGAGCCTAGGGTTTCTTATAAGAGCTACTGAGCCATCGAGGCGGCGCGGAATAGAAAAAGAGTTTGCGAGAGCAGACCTGAGTAATAGAAGCTAAAGCTGCAACACGGAGGCGTTAATGGATTTGACAAAGAAGACTGAGAGGCGCACGTTAGCGTCTTGTTTCCTGGAAATTGGAGGTCTGGTTCTTTATACTGCGCCGCGATGGAGGAGAGTAAAATCGAAATTGAAAAAACAAAATTATATTTTTACATATTAGTTGATGAGATCATAAATAAATGGATATTTACGTTAAAGTTCTTATGTTTTATTCTAATTTTGATTATAGTGAATGTTATTGAGAAATAGATAGAAAAGTCCTTTGTTATCTGAAATCGGTGAAGGTGAAATCACTTCGAATTTCGATGGTTTGACTTTCAATTTATAACAATATCCTGCCATTAGCGTAAATAAAGAGAATGCAAGAAATTAACAAAAGTTTTTACGAAAAAATAAAATCTAAACGTTATTTAATGTTAGGGTCAGGATATTTCCCCCCATTATTTGTGTAAAACCACTCCGCTTCTAAAAGATATTTACAATAAATTCAATTTATTTCTTATAAATAAAAATCAATAACAATATTTGTATAATTAATTAATTAAATATATAGATTTATAACTAATAATACAAGTAATTAATTAACTCTATATATATATATTATTTGCTAACTTTTGGTAAAATAAAATATGTCTAAAATATCTGATGAAAAATTAATTAAACAATTAATTAGGTTTATTAATTTATATTTGTATGACTACCCAAATAACTAATTTACTAACTATTAATGTTCTTATTAATTAACTTTAAATTAATTTTAATTATTACTCTTAAGTATTTATAAATAATTTTGTATTTAAATATAATTTAACATTGTTCAACCTGATATTGTATCAAGACGGTGTTGTATAATCCAACTTGATTTAATCCAATCCAATCCAATCCGATTACAATATTTAGTCTAATATAATTCTATGTGTCAAACGCAACATTGCTTTTTAAATGAAGTATAATTATTTTCAATAATTTACGTGTAAATAACATAAATTTGACAACCTAACAATTTATATGAGTATTTTCTCATAAAGACATTATATTAATTTAATTAAAGGTTAATAGTTATATTAATAAAATATAATTGATCATTTAGAAAACAATGAATTTTGTATAAAATAAAAGAATATGTTGAAGTTAAAGTAAATTTTTGATATTTTTACCTTTTAAAGGTAAAATTATCAATTTAAATTTAGGCTAAAACAATCTTAATAATCAAATATAATTAAAAAAATTAAGTCACAAAAATTAAATTAAGATGTCACAAAATATAATTTAAGATAGATTTAATTGATTAATTCTTGAGAATTCTTCTTTATTCAAAATTTCTAAAAATAATATGAACTTTCTATAATTATTTTTAGAGGTGGATGGATTTATAAAATTTGTGTGGTGGAAATATCACCACCCTTAATCTTGTTTTTTGCCATTACAATAAAAATCTTTTCTTAAATTCATTTTTGATGAGGACTTTTATTTTTTAGTAGAGCAAGAAGTAACAGGAAATGTAATAACTATTTTCTAACCCACCATGGACTTGAAAATGCAACTCAGGATGAAAAATGAAAAATAATAAATAATAAATACTTAACCAGTGTTAAGAAATTTAAACAATTAATTTTAAATGTCATTGATTTTGAGATGAAAAGATAACTAAATAGTGTAGCTTACATAAAGTCTATATTGCCTGAGTCGGATGTACCTGTGAGCTATTGTAATTTGTTGGCAATTTACTATTATTTTATGGGAAAATAATATTTTAGTGGGGGTAGTTTTATAAATAAATTTTATAGCACGATCCGTTTTATAAATTACATTTTGTAGTGGGTCAAATTAAATTTATTTAGGTGATGATAATTCCACCCTGCGGTTTTTGTAATAACACCGGGATTATTATTTTGGTTGTTGTAATTACAATTTTAACCTTATATAATTACATTATTTTTAACTTAGTTTCAGGTTTATAGGGTTTCTTCACTAAAATAGATTCCAATAACGTCAGGTATTTAATCCATAAAATCAATTAAATTATGACATTTGAAATTTGAAACCTAAAAAATTTTGGAAGATATGAATGCGTTTGAGATTGAGATTGGGCAGCTGTAACTTAAAAGGTACATCATTAAAATGTTTGGTAAATACTAATTGCTATAACTTGAAAGTTATGTTGATATGATTTTTCACTTATATGAAATAAAAAATTTATTATATCTTTAATAATTTTATCAAAATTATTATTTAAAATTTATATTTACTATATATTATTAACATTTATTTCATATTTACAATCTTTTTCTTCACAGCAGAAACTACGGCACTTCAATTCCAAACGTGACCTATGACGACGGGTACTTTTAGTTTCCAACCCAAATTAAATTTTTGGATTCCATTACCATCCCTAAATGTACTACTCTTGTGTTTTTTAAGTCAACGTATAGTCATCCACTTTTATTGCAGTCTTTTGAACTATATTCTTTAATGCAGCTCTCAATTTATAATCATCCACTTATATTTAAATTTTGGCATGATTTCTTTGTCTTGCAGAATTTCCATGAAAGTACTCTTCTGCATTTTGGCGTCCAAGGACTACAACGAGAGCTATCTTTTGTTTTTGTTTAATTAAAAGAGTAAATATTCGTTTAATCTCTATATTTTGATTCAAGTGTCAATTTACTTTCCATGTTTTAAAAGTATTTCAAGACATCCCATGCAGTTAAACATATTACATTTATTCACATATTGGACATTGATTTGTAATCTTAAGCATTGTATAAGTAAAGAACAAATTTATAATTTTTGTTTTGAGTAATTGCAAGTGTTGGGATACACTTGGGTTAAGAGATTGGGAATAATCTCTCGTTGTAAAGGTTTATTGACAACTTAGAAGTCAAGTGTAAGCATTTGAAGTCTTAGAGACTTACTTAATAGAATCCTCAAGCTCCAAAAGCTTGGAGGCGTAGACGTAGGCGAGATTGGCCAAACTATGTAAAAATTATCGTGTTTGAATCTTTCTTCCCTTATCTTTTTATATTGTGATAAATTTATTTGTAATTACTTTAAATTCGTTTTAGATTTGCATTGAGTTTTGTTTTAGAATTGAATAATTTTTAGAATTTCAATTCACTCCTTTCTTGGGTTGCATAACTAGAATTTCAATTTGAACTCGACCAAATCCTGAATGAAATTCCCATGACCCTTGAGGTTCTCTTAGTAGCAAAATTTCTGATACGTTACATGCAATCTTCGCTAGATTCTTCTTTTTCTTTCCAGAAGTTGAAATAACATCAGATAGTAGAATTTGTTTGCTTTGAATTTTCCTATTTTAATAACTGTTTGTAGCAGACTGGCCATGCTTTAAATTAAAGATCTATCATCTTGTCTACTGTCTTAGTATTTCCCGTTGGGTTGGCTCGCTTTTTCTGGTTAGTGGTTAATTCCTCTTCTTATTTTATGATGTCACTTAAATACTCTCCTTCATGATAGAGTTTGGATATGTAATTATCGCAAAGGAAATCACTTATTCTTCTCCATCTCGACATGGTAAAATATTCAATTGGCAGACTTGTATGTCCGTTTTATTCCATATGCAGCACTTGGAAATTCCTAGGTAATGTATTATCTTCCATTCTCATTGGCATTCCGAGCATATAAGCTTACAATCGCATTGAGCTCGAACGGGACTAATATATTGGTCACATGTTTGTCGACTAGCGTGGTTTCGCATTTTTCTAGATACTTCCAGGAAGTTCGTCTATGCCATCTTTCTTTCAACAATATTGCAATCTGCATGTTTGTGACATTTGATAAATCCCTCTAGCTTTCTCTCGCTCACAAACTTTTAAAAGAGAATGATCTGCTGTTACTGTAGTGCAAATGCTGTCGCATTCTCATTTCACGGTGAGCTCATGGGCACTCTATCCCCGACAAGTGCTTCAAATGAAGCATTAATATTAATGGATATCAATTTTACACCTTAAATTTCTGGTCATGTATGTGCGCAGTTGAAGTTTGCCTAAGGCAACGATGGAGTTAAAACAGTCTGTAAAATTCAAAATTTTGTATTCATATTCTGTCCTGGATCGACCATGAAAGTTTACATGTGGACAGCATCAGATCCCATAATATTCCAATGGAGAACAAATGATCCAATTGCCTTTTCGGCATAAGTACGTGTTTCTGTGCCTCTGACCCGATCATCAAAGCCTGTAGAGGATCCAATTCTGTGCAATTCTTTAGAGCCCACAACCAAGCCCTTTGCCAGCATCCCATTTCTTCAATAAGCTGTAGCGAGCAGATCTTTAGATATATACATTGGGGTGTATACAGTCTACTCCTTTATCCTCTTGAGTTCTTATCATTTCGTGTTTCCTAATCAATTACTTCAAAAAATAATAACGATAACAATAAGTACACTTGTGACAAGCTTCCAACGAACGAAGGAATATGGATCGAGAGCACACAATATTTTTTTCATCGGAAGTTGGAGTTGATGCTAATGATCTATTAATCGTTAAATTGTTGTGCTGTGCAAGATAAAATACATAAATTATAAGCCATAAATAATTGTTAAATTGGAAATATTGCGCTCTATTTCTTTAATTTCCTGACAAAAATGCGTTTCAGCAGGAAACTGGAATGTGTTTCACATGGACTCTGGAATTTGGTAACCTAGCTGGATGGATTAGAGCTCTACCGCAGCGTACTTAAACTAGGATAAAATACTGCTTGAAAAACCTGGGATTTTTGGTGACATAAAATGTTGCATAATCTTAAGTGCTTTCAACCACAGCTTTCAACGTGTGTGATAATGTGGAAGTGGTTCCTCACCCGCTGCTCCTACTCCCTTGGCTGGTGCCAAATCAGGCGACTTTGAAGTTGAAGCTTGCCCAGTAGGCAGTTAGACGTAACCATGCTGGCATTAATATGATAGCCTTAGAGCTTGAAGGTCTCTGTCCCTAGGAACGTGATGCTTAGGGGCGAGGTTGAGATGACGGAAAGACAGAAGAGGATAAGCAGCTGTAAACAGGGCATGCCACAGCGGTCTTGGGCTGGGCTAATAAAGTATAACTCATGTCTAACAAACAATATGACTAACTCTTTCCTTGTAACTTTGAAGTGCCTCATTCGCACTCTGCATTTCTTATTTCAACCTTGTGATTAATGCTATTAAATTAGTCTCTCATTGAAAAGTTTTGGTTCACTCTCTTATGAGATCCAAGTGTGTAATTAATATATTATGGTCCGAAATTTCGCTCTGCGGACATACGCATGTATTGCAATTACATTCGCGTTCAGTGTTAATTAACCATTTCAATATTTAATTAGCTTGTCTGGCTGCTCGACCGCAGCCAAGCTGCATTGATTTGTTTTCCTTTTCCAATTCCTCTTTCACATCACACTGCCGGACAGCTGCATTGATGTTAAGCAGTTAATGATTAGATTTAATGCTGAATTTACTTGTGCTTAATTTTGTATAATTTTTTTTATCACATGTGTATATATAACAATATATAATTAAGATTTAATTAGTTTAATATTCTTTTAACCCAACATTAAATCTAAATTCTAACGTTAAAGGGTTCACAAAAGATACAATCATCTTGCGGACGTTTTTATAAAATTATTTTCGGTCAAATTTTATCATTCATATATTCTCACTTGAAAGTCAATTAATTAGGACTGTAAATAAAAGGGTAATTTTTAAAAATCTCCCCTGAGGTTTGGGCTTGTTGCAAGTAGATGACGAGAATTTGTTTATTTGTAAAAAACCCTCTACCGTCAGTTAACTTTAACATTGACCGTTAGTTGACTTTGCAAAGACAATATTACCCTTAATAACAGTTTGTAGACGGAAATAACTAAAAAAAAATTAAAATTATTGGCGCGAAAAGCACAAACCCTATTTTTTGACAATTTTATCCTTGTCAATTCCAAAGATTTACAATATCATAGGTAAAGATTATAACTATTTTATTTTCAAGTTTTTAATTTTATCTTTTTTGTAGGAACTTTAAGAAAATATCAATAATTTAAAGAGGATTTTTCAAAATTTTAATTTTATCTTTCTTGTAGGAACTTTAAGAAAATATCAATAATTTAAAGAGGGTAAAATAGCCAACAATTTTAATTTTTTTTTTTTAGTTATTTCCGTCTACAAACTATTGTTAAGGGTAATATTATTTTTGCACAGTCAACTAATGGTCAATGTTAAAGTTAACTAACGGTAGGGAGTTTTTTTACAAATAAATAAATTCTCGCCATCTACTTGCAACAAACCCAAACCTCAGGGGAGGTTTTTAAAAATTACCCGTAAATAAAATACATATTATATAATTTTATTGGATAGTGCTATGCAGATGTTCCATAAAAAACTTTTCTTAGAACTCCGAAATATGCCTGGTTAGCTTTCCTTGTTTCGATGGGACTCTCACTTTTGGCTTGACGGGAAAGAGATCAAAGCCAATAATTGTCATTATCCATGTTCCAACACATCAATAAGTATGAAGTATGAACTTGCATTCTTTCAAGCTTAGAAGTTTTGTTGTAAGTCCCTATACTCACAGGATCAGCATATCTTTTTAAACAATTGCTAAGTTTGAAATTCTTATCCAAAAGGAGTAAAAAGAGCACATTTAAAAAAAAAAAAACTCTTTACAAAAGAGGAGAATTTTACTGTATATATTAGAGGTTTAAAGATATCAAGTGTGCCCTACAACAACTCAATAATATCCTATCACGTATATATTTATATTATAAAACTGTTAGATAATTTAAAGTTACATATCCCTTTAAAGTACATATATCACATTCTTATTGACATGTTGAATTACATTTGGTACATATCGAATTATATTTGATACATATCGTAGACTTTCTCTTACAAAAAAGGAATGGAATGTACTTATAAAATACATTTTTATGACAGCAAAATAATATTGTATTGTTTAAAACTCTCGCATTAAAAGTGTGGATGACAGCAATAAAGAATGACTAATATTGAAAAACTATTAATCAAGAATAAATATGAATTTAGTATTCATAGAAGTCATCATAAAGATAAAGACAAATGGAATAAACAAATTTTAGTCTAATCTCACCAACAATCTGAACTTTGGTTTTGATAGAATTGTTGTAGCTAGCGAACTAATTTTAAATTTCGTAAAAAAATTAAAAGGATGCAATAATCATCTTCAAAGAAGCCATGATTAGGACAAATCCTCGAAGAATAAACAATGGATAATGTACACTGCTTTGTATATATCCATCCTTTTCACTTTAAATTATAATTAAAATGCAGCTTAGACCTGAAGAGAAATTAAAGTAGTCAACGGTTTACAAGGATTAAGTTGCAATAGAAAATTAAATTGAACTAGAATAATTAAAATGTTCGAATCTTTGAAGAACTGATGTCTCAATCGCGCCTCTTGTTTGTTAACGTCTGGTTATTGCTTATTTTTATGAAACTGTTAGCTGACTTTATAGATAATTTGCCCCATTGTGCCACAGCATTTAAATTAAATATTCGTAAAAGATCATGAGAAATTCTGAAAAAAATAATTTATTTAGATTTTGAGTGAGGGAAATTCCAAGCATGAAACAGGCAGAGCATAATATAGAATATAATATTGGGAGTAAAGGAATATTTCGATAATTTTTCAAATATTATCGTAAAGAATGTGGAGCATTCTTGGACGAAAAATGATTTGATTTGTTTAAAATGGCAAGTTAATCATCCGGTTTTTTTTTTTTTTTTAATTTTTTCTCTAAGAATCTTCAACAAGCAGATTCAATGAATAACATTAGCCTATGGTTCGAGAAGAAAAAACTCTCGCAGTTGAAACTGAGTTGTTTTTTCATTGAAGTTAGCATGTCCTCATCAAAATTGTGCTCCCCAAAATTGACTTAATTTATATAACTAGCAAGAATATTATTGGAGCCAAAAAAAAAAGAGAGATTAATCCTTGAATATTTTATAAACGATTATTAATCAAGACCAATATTTTAGCATAAATTGGCAAGAGCCGACACAATTAAGGATTTGATCAAAACACTATTGTTTAACTATATAATAATTTAATATGCTGTAACTAGACAACTTAGTTTCTAAACTATGATGTTTTCAGATTTATATTTTAAAACGAACACGCGAGAAATACTCATATTTTAAATTTCTTATTTAAAAGATGTTGAGAAACATAGTTTATGGTAATTAAATTAAATTTGTAATATACCTTATTATGATAATTTTGGCGAGGATAAAATAATAAAATAGTGAATAAAGTTAACACCTTTATAACAATAAGAATTTTGAATTATTTTAAAATATCAAAGAATTTTGCTTATTTCACCAAACAACAGCCGTGCAGCTACACTCATTTTTCCTTGTCCTATTTTTCGAAGTTTTAAATTTTAAAACAATGCCGGCATTTTCCACTCACAAATATATGAAATCCCACCTACTAGTTGAAGATCATAAACAATGTATCAACTGAAGAAAAAAAAGAAAGAAATGGATGAAATATTTATTTGAGCTAGAGTCAAACTAAAACATTCATGTATACGGATTATTGATGTGTTTATGTTAAATGTACCAAAGAAGACATATAGCAATATGATTGCATTGTTTTTAAAGATTTCACAGCTCATCATGATTGCATTGTTCGTGTTGTTGATTAATAGAATACATATATGCTCTTCATCCACCAAATCAGAGGATATTTATTTCACAGAGCTAACCATGTTATTACCCTAACCAAATATGACAGAACCAGCTGCAAATTATAAATGCCCCCAATCATCTTCTGTTTTCTTATAAATCAAACCTGATTTTTTCACCAACGTACGAAAGTTTGAAAACATTAAATCATTTGATACTTGATTAATGGATTCTAGCCCAGTGAATTAATTTGGCTAATTCCAGGCCTCATATACAATTATTAGTGTTAGAGGGGGAAAAAAAAAAACACTTCTCCAAAATATTCGACTATTAATTAGGTAAGGACCCAACAACCATGCTCTTGAAATGTGGACGCTAAAATGACATAGATAAATTATGACGTATTATTTGATTATTAGACCCAGAAAGCCGAACTTATTATATAACAGCAGGAAACATATATATTCAATAAAAGTCTCAATACACTTGGTCGTTGTATTCATGTTTTTTTAATTTTTTTAGTTCTAGGTTTACATTTTTGTAGTGCCATACATCTTATGAGGAGTAAAGTTCAATACATATCCTGATTAGGAGTCATATTTTTATTTTACTTAATAAATTTTTTCTGGTGCCATCGAGGTTTCCCAAAAAAAAAAAAGTTTCCGTTTTTTATTGTTAGATATTGGTTTTGTTTCATGCATAGGGGAAGAGAGGATTTACAAAAGATCTTGACAAAACTTTTATAGCTTTTTTCTTTACAGTGTGTCATGCATGCAGCGCAAGGCAGCGAAAAGAGATGAATTAGCTTTGACAAAAGGAATATTTTCTCAGCGAGATGAAATCTCATTTAATTTCTTCAGGCAAAAGTTTTGAATCCAATTACAGAATCTACGGACAGAGATTAAAAAACATTCTACATTTTGTGCACGTGATCAACTCCATTAAAAAGAGTAAACATACAAATGGAATTCCCTTAGGGTCCAAATTAGCTTGTTAAGATATAGGTATTTTACCCCTTTGTAAAGAGTGTTATAACCAAATTGGATAGTGTTTGGCTAAAAGTATGTGAATTTGAGGAATTATGATAGTTTTCACTATGGAATTTCTCTAGAGCAAACATGCGAGTGTATCGAATTATGCATTGGAGCAAGATTATATATAATATCTTGCTACAATATAATATTAAAGAGTAATTTTTCAATCAGTGATCCCTGACTTTAATAAAGTCAGTGATAAGCTAAAAAATAAAATAAACACATTCTTCAATGTATTGTATTTTGTACTGTAATATATTGAAATTTAATTTTTTTTTGTCTTTTAGACAATCCCTGATTTTATTAGAGTTAGAGATCCCTAATTAGAAAACCACTATAATATCAAATTATAATTAGATAGTGCAATTTAGCTTAAATCCAACTTTTGACTTTTTAAGAAAACCAATTTGATAATGATTTGATGTTTGGCTTGTTTATCTCTTCTTCCAATTTTTTTTAATGCTTTATGAGTTACTATGTTCACACCGTTTACCAATTTGGCCAAATCTTGCTTTTATGGTGCTAGGTTCTCAATTTGTGCAACTCGGTGGGCTGTGTACATTTTTTTCAGATTCAAAACCCTAACTCGATCGCTCTGTGATGTTGGTACTCAATCGTAAATAACTTTTCGATTCCCCTATTTTGGGTTATATGAGGCCGACACCATTATCAGATTTGTAAAACTAATAACTAGAAAAGAAAAAAAGAAAATTACTACCCACAGAAACCAAACGCGGAATCTAGAGGAAAGATTAATTAACAATATAGGCTAGATTAATTAGGGTTAACTTATTAGTTATTATAATCCCTACGCATGAAAAGAGTCGTCTAAACGTATCTCTAGCAACATGACTCAGAGAATATGAATGATAAGTGAGGAATAATTCCAAAGCTAATAAAAAGAGCAAAACGACCAAATCACCAAACGCTGACAGAAGCTAATGATTTGGACATTATTCCGGAGCATGTATTTCATGACGAAAACTCTTGAGCTGTCCGGCCATCGAGAAAAGAAAAGAGAATCAATTCAGAGAATTAAATAATAAAAAAATCAGTGTGCACCGACAAAAAATTAGAAGAACAGAGAGAGACGCGGACCAGAGAGATGCGCGGCTGTTAAATTGTGAAAATGTACATTGGAAAAAAAAAAAAAAAAAAAGAAGAAGCAAAACTATGAACTTTTATTGCTGTACGATGACAATCAGAAAGATGATGAAATATTCAACTGTTCCAACCACAACTCGTATCTTTTGCCTCATTCTCTGATTTAAAGCTTCAATTAAAACAAACCTAATTAATTAATTAATTAATCAGATGTGCTTCAACTAAAATCAGAGAACAATCAATAGAAACCCATTTTCAGTCCTCACATTTTCATGTGTCATAAAATGTGTACCAAATTAATATAACCCATTTTCAGTCCTCATACTTACACGTGCCATAAAATGTATATTAAGCTACACAATAATCAAGTTATCTACATTTTGTATGTCTTGTCTAATTTTCTCTTTTAAAAAATAAAAATAAATTAGAGTCTCTTGAAAACTTTTAAAGATTTTGTGTTTATGCCTTTTGAGGTTAGTGTATAATTAATTATAATTCAATTACTTTAATTTCTTATTTATTAAGCAATAAACTCATGTAAATTTTACTCATTTGAGGTTAAAGTCATGAGAGAATTTTAGTCTAAAAATGACACCTTTGAAAGATTAAAAGGGGCAAAAGCTCTTAATAGAACATAAATAAAGAGATCAAAGAGAGAGAGAGAGATGGGGAGGGATAAATTTTAGAAATGAAAGATTAATGATTGTTGAAAAAGAAAAACAACCGGCCAATATCTTTCATAGAAATTGGCTTTAAAAATAATAAGATAATTGGCTAGGACAGAAAAAAGAAAAGAAAAGAAAATTAAATAAATGACTATAAACTTAAGCAAAGAGCCTAATGTACGTAGATGAAAATTAGTCTGTACAGATAACACAAAATTAGTCTTTACAGTTGCCCAGGCGAAAATTACTTTTTTTTCTAATTAATTATAAAGTAATGTTTTTTCTTATTAAAGAAGAATATATCAATTTCATTGAGGAGAATCTTGCCCCCACACGTTTACTTGCGTGTGGGATGTTTAAAATGTCCGCCCTCTTACAAGTATTTAAAGGAGACAAACCTCGAGACATCCACTGCACACAAAACCGGACCACAGCAAGGAAACACTCAGATCCAAACCCAAACACAAAATACATAATTCCAAAAAAACCCAACAATGGGCCAGTACTCATTTATAGTACTCTTGTTTCAGCTCATTTTGTGCAGCCACCGGATTGTGACCGACGCAGCGGGTGGCGGGTGGCAACTCCTCCAGAAAAGCATTGGCATATCATCCATGCACATGCAACTCCTCAACAACGACCGTGTCGTAATGTTCGATCGATCTGACTTCGGACCATCAAATTTATCGTTACCCCCTGGCAAGTGCCTTAAGACTGACTGCACTGCTCATTCCGTTGAGTACAGCGTTTTGACCAACGAGTTTCGGCCTCTTTTTGTGCAAAGCAACGTATGGTGCTCCTCAGGCGCTGTGAGGCCTGATGGCGTCTTGATCCAGACCGGTGGATTCAATGATGGCGAAAAAAAGATCAGAAGTTTCGTGCCTTGTAACGATGAATCCTGTGATTGGAAAGAAATTGACGGACTTGGTGCTAGAAGATGGTACGCCACTGATCATATATTGCCTGATGGTAGGATAATTATCATTGGCGGGAGAAGGCAATTTAATTACGAATTTTATCCGAAAAATGGTGCTCCGAACGTGTACAGCTTACCATTCTTGGTCCAAACAAATGATCCTAGAGTCGAGAACAATTTATACCCCTTTGTTTTTCTCAATGTTGATGGATTCTTATTCATTTTTGCTAACAATCGAGCAATATTGTTCGATTATGTTAACAACAAGGTGGTTAAACAGTACCCAGCTATGCCCGGCGGCGATCCGAGGTCTTATCCGAGCTCGGGCTCTGCGGTTTTGCTTCCATTGAAGAACTTGCTGGCTCCCAGCGTTGCAGCTGAAGTTTTGGTGTGTGGTGGAGCCCCGAAAGGAGCTTATGAGCAAGCAGAAAAAGGTGTCTTTATCGCAGCTTTGAATACGTGCGCACGGATTAAGATAACCGACCCGACTCCAACATGGGTCCTGGAGACTATGCCTCAGCCTAGAGTCATGGGTGACATGACATTGCTTCCCAATGGGAACGTGCTACTCATCAATGGTGCGGGTAAAGGAACTGCCGGGTGGGAACTCGGGCGGGACCCGGTTCTTGCCCCGGTGGTTTACCGACCTGATAACATACCGGGGTCGCGTTTCGATTTGCAAAATCCATCAACCATACCCCGCATGTATCATTCAACAGCAGTGTTACTTCGTGATGGCCGAGTCCTTGTTGGTGGCAGCAATCCCCACGCGTACTATAACTTCACAGGCGTGCTATTTCCTACGGAACTGAGCTTAGAGGCATTCTCTCCCTATTATTTGGACGCTCCTTTTGCTAATTTGCGGCCAACAATCGTTCTACCCGAATCCCAGTTTACGCTAAAATACAAGCAAAAGTTTAGAGTACGATTCTCAGCCAGCGGTCCAGTCGCCTTAAATAAAGTGACTGTAACGATGGTGGCGCCATCGTTTAATACACATTCTTTCTCAATGAACCAGAGATTGTTGGTGCTTGCAAGTGACACTGTGACAAAATTGGGGAACTCGGGTTACGAAATTGTAGTGAATTCACCCGGCTCTGGAAATCTTGCACCGTCCGGATATTATCTTCTATTTGTGGTTCATCAAGATGTTCCAAGCGAGGGCATTTGGGTCCATGTGCAGTAACTTTTTTTTTTCCCCCTCACGTACTCTGGTTTCAAAGTAAAAGAATTGTTTGAGTTAATTCTATCTTTACAGTTTACAGATTTATCATACCAATTCTACCAATTGCAATTGTATTTACAAAAGTAATAATGATAATAATAATATATATATATAAAAAAAAAGAGTGAATTGTTGTTTCATTGTTTGTTACGTGTATACGTGTGTGTGTGTGTGTATATATATATATATATGTACGTGTGTGTATAAATAAATAATCCTTTACTTTAAGTAAAGGAAAAGGGAATAATTACTTTGATCAGTGCGATTACCCTCTTAAGAATATAAATAAACCAAATTGAATTACGGCAAGCAACGAGAGCTAGAAAAAGAATGCAATGACAAGAAGAGCATATATTATGCAGCTGAAACTAGCTTATAGAGCTAAGACGTGGCAGAGGTATACGTAATAATTAAATATTTAAATATGTAAGCGAGAAAAGGTAAAGCTTTTGAGCTTTGAGATAGGAAACTATTCTCATGATCTCGCCACATGGTCGTATCCTGTTTAGCAGTCAGATGATATTGGTTTTAATAATTTCTCTTTACCGATTAGTCCTTTTGCCCTTTTGCAGATATGCTTTATGACGAGATATCACTTGAAAAAAAAAAAAGAAAAAGAAAAAGAATACAGCTGTTTTCAGTTTTCCCTCTTATGCAAGTTTTCTCAAGCCTTTGAGATTAATATTCTAGTTTCCCATCAATTGAAGAACCAGCCAAAAGATTGAGTTGCGTTGCAGTTATAGTTGATAGATATATATAGCTTGGGCTGCATTATATTGGGAGGGGTCAAAATCATGTAATGCAAATTCTAATTAATTAAGACTTGTTACTATGGACCTCAATAAAGGATAGACTCTGCTCAAGAGTCATTTTAAGAGTCAAAATTTTGGCAGAACGTGAACGTCACCTTCCAGGGGACCGGCCCAGCACAGATCAAATCATTCTCTTAATCATAGTATATATGAACATATAATGACTTAATCAGTTCATTATACAGATTTGGAATCAAAGTTGAACCAATGATTGCGGGTAGAATGAAGGCGACATCAAAGGGTTTTTTTTTTCGCTCATGCTGCTGAGATGAGGACTCCCGTTGTGTTTCTTTCTTACTCTAATTAATACTTAATTATATATATATATATATATAGTCTGCATCAGTTACTTGGATTATATATTTTTCTTTCAGGAATACGATGTCGTATGTGTCCAAAATTATATTCCACATCATCATAAAAGATATATATGAAATGTGGAAGAAATGATAAATAGAACGCGGTTTCGATCTACACAATTGTACACCGTTGGTGTTGGCCACCAGGCTAAGTAAAGAAATCACGAACTTGCGAGAAGTGAACGTGTGTTCAAACTACGTACAAAATCCTTGGACTCTTTTTCAAACTCATTTTTGGCCTGGACAGCATCAACATACTTTTGCCTCTACTTGTTAAGTCCTATTTAGGCTTAGATGTCAACAAGAATATATTCACACTCTGTAGGAAAATGTGACCCGGCCATAGTTTTCGAATTTGAAAACATCAATAATAATAATAATAATAATAAGCTGATAAGTTAAATTAGACAGAGGTAGAATCCTTTGATTTGGGTGAACATCCGTGAATGAAATAGAAAAATTAAATTTTGCTTGAGGACATCTTATTAATTTTGGTGAAATAGCACGAACTACATGTGGCATGTGCATGCAGAAACATGAAAAAAAAAAAAAAACATAAAACTAAAAGAATAAATAAATAAAAGAGATTAAGGAAAAAAAAATGAATAATTTACACCAAAAAAAGAAAAAGAAAAAGAAAAAAGAAAACATACGCAATCTATATAGGGATAAGTTTCTCGTGGGACAGGTAAAACATGGGATTCATGCATGTGATGTGGGGGAGATCTGAGATTGGCGTTATTGATAGAAAAAAAAAAAAAAAAAAAAAACAAAACACAGTGAATAAAATAAATGAGAGAATCAGAAAGAGCCATAACCGTGTCGTGTGTGCCAAAAGAGTTTCGGCGCCAGTATTTGCAAATTGCAATTGTTTGCGATTGGGCGGATAATGGCGATTGCCACTTAATGTGTCACGGGTTATTATTGGGATTTGGCACCTTGAATCTCAAAGTTCACAAACCTGTTTCTGCTTTCTATTTTCAACAGTCTAGTTAACACTTTAGCTACACACGCCCTGTCTCTATCTCGAGCTGGTGGTCCTCCATTTATGGAAAAATGGAACCCAAAATTAAAGAAAACCATCATGAGTTGAGCTACCAGCAACCCTTATAGATATATCTTATAAAACCCTATATTTAGTATGTTTACACTTTTGACCCTAAAAATAATTTTATATAACTAAAAAGTTCTTTCTAAACTCTGTTTTCATTCTTCAATACTGATAAATACGGGACAATCGATTATGTCTTAATCGACTATGGAAAATCTATAAATAAATAAAAAAAAACAACTATAGAAAAAGTGTTTGAAATTTTAAATTATGAACAATCCAAACTAAAAATAGAAATTTTAACAATTCACACAAAAAATATATTGAATTTAAAAAAAAAATTACTTAAAGGGTGAATGTTAAAATTCTTTTTTGGAGAGAAAAAAAAAATTAAGATTTTTTGGGGTTTTATCCGGAAATAGAAAGAAAGGATAATGATCTGAAACAAGGCTATTGGTATTATGAAAAGTTCTCAAATGAATTTTGTACATGAGAGGAAATCTAAACCAAAATGAAAATATTATGAGTCCCTATTGGGCTTTCCCGAAAAGCCAACAATATTAAAGAGAAATCTATATTTTTTTCCCCGAAAAAGTTGAATACATGCATGTACTCGAGAGAAGTGGTGCACCAGCCCTTACTGGGCTGCAAAGCCAATGCAAGAACAATTTATGTTTAAAAAGAAAAAAAAAATTGTACAGATAGTTTGTCGGGAAGTGAATCAGGCTCCGACAGTCCGACTCCGTGGCGTGGCTATACATTTATTTGGAAGATTGTAATTTTTCAAAGTTCAAAGGGTCTGTTTATAACTTTCTGTATAGAAATATATGCCTGCTAGTCTAGCATTGCTAGTATATTAACCACTTTGCCAGAGCCTTATCCCGAGCTTGTTCTGGCCCATTGTAAGATAAGAATAAATGTAATGCTCAAAATGAGGACAAGTAACTTAGACCGGTGAAGTCGGTAAACAAAAGGTAAGAACTTGTAGAACAAGTTTAAGGTCAATATTAGTCTAGTTGTGAGCGAGGCAAGAGAGGAACGTCACAGGAATCAACTATCGGTGAGAAAACCAAGTTGAAGCACGATTTGTAAGGTACAAAAAATTGGTCATCAGAAGCCGGGAAGCAGGATCGGTGGACTTTGTACAGGTGCTTTGGAAATTGGAATGTGATTACCAGAAGCCGGGGGGTTCTGTAAATGGATCACTCGGTTGGGGTTAAGCCAAAATCCATGTCAAAATTGTAAGCCACTGGAAAATGGTTACAGTTTTTGCTGCCAAGTGTCGACCTTAAGGTTATATAACGCCTCCCCTGCTTGTTCCATTGTATTTTCAATTTCAATTGGTCATAGAAATCGCCGGGGTGACATAAATAAACAAGTTTCCAGAAATCATTCAAATCACGGTATGATTTATGCTGGTATTGAAATAAGAGTCTGGGCTGAGAAAGAAAATTTGGCCAAGGACTCTTACAAATAAAGGAAAGTCTCCATGTAATTTGCCTTATTCAGAAATGTCATATATGATAAGTCAGACCTGTTGAATCTGGCAAATCTGGTGGCTTACCTAGAGAAGAGTACATTGTAGATGAAATGCAAGTCCTACATTTCCTAATTCCATTTGAGATGATTACAAAGTTTTTGTCAAGCATACAGGAGTATATAAATCATGAGTTATAATGAACAATTATATGTTTCCGAAAATCATCAATGACTTAACAGCCAAAATCAACATTATATTGGGAGTATCACATGATAAAGCAAATTCAATAGGTAAATTACAAAATAAGAGCCATAGCATAGAGGAGACTTGAGTATATAAGTCTAGTGTAGACAATAAAGCACCACAATAGATGGGCGGGCAAATTACAGCAAGTTCAACATGATGCCCCCTCAGGGTTTAAGTTCAACACAATGAAACAAACACCATGCATAATAAAGAACAACCCCTTTTCTAATATTAGTCCTAGTTCCATTAATCTTCCACAAATACATGCAGTTTGCTTCCACAAATATTTTTTTGACCTACCAAATTGATGCAACTTAGATTTACATTTATTTTTTTGTCTGAATTTTTTGAAGTTTAAATGAGTATGTAAATAGATATTTGAATGACATGTTTATATTTTCTTCTTTAATATCTGACTATGAGTGGCATTTTATTGTTTTTATAAATTAAAAATATCTTAAATATAATTATTTCACATTTATGCCATTGCAAATTAAAACAAAAAAGGATTAAAATTTATAGTTTAAGAAATAAATATATTTTATAGGTATATTTAAAAATATAATATTTACTTTTCATTTAAAATTTTCTCATTTAGTCACAAAAATTTCCTTTTTATACTCAAATGTAAAATATTAATCACAAAAAACAAGCATGCTAATTTAAGAAAATGTCTAAAATTAATAAAATTCCATACTTTATATGTTTAACAAACAATTCCTTAACTCCACTAAAAAAGTAGATGGTTGGCATTAAGTGAGAATCGCGATATTCAATATATAAATGATCACTTATATTGAATTCTTTTTTTTCAATCGGCTCAATCGAGATTCGGTGATAAAGTGGGATTGAAAACAAGGTTTCCAAACTTTTGATTAAACCCTAAGATCATGTTTAGCTTGAAGAAAGGGGAGGAGAGGGAAAGAGTGGAATAGAGAAGAAATTAGCAGTTTATAACTCTTTTCTCCTAATGCAATGACCTTTTCCCCTACTATACTGTAAAATTTTTCAAATCTTCCCTGTTGATGCATCTTTTAGTCCAGCATACGCGAAAAGGACGGATCCACCTAAGAAGTGGCCATACTGAGACTACGACACGGCCTCCTATGAGAGGCTGCAATTTGAAATTTATCAACACGAGACGAAAGCCCAACGAATAAGTTCAACGAGGGGATAGAAAGCCGGCAGGTTATGAACTTCTTTTCCCAGAAAAGAAGCGACGACGGTAATCTGGCAACCGAGGAGTTTGTGCAGTTGTGCTTTTAATAAGCATTACACTTGTCTTTTACTCAAGGTTAAAATTGTAAATGCAAGTTGGGTTTTGTGAGAATGATTGAGGGTGCCAATGGCTCAACTCTAATAAGGCTTATGAAGAAGGCATTTGCGCAAATAGCTGCCCCGCGTAATTTAAACTGCAAACATCGGCCGATATTCCATATTTGTGGTGCCACGTTGAAAACGTATACGATGAGACTGCATCAACTCAATTTAGGGAAATTTTTTTTTTCCTTTGAGAATATTTGACTCAACCAGGAGTCCGTGGAAAGAACCCATTAGCCTTCCAATGAAAATTCAAAATTGGCCGTCTCAAGAAGATTGGCAAAGAAAATAAAATTGCCGAAAATCCATACACGCAAGTCCTTAAAACCACCGATGAAGGTAAAGTGAAACAAGATAAGCTCCACAATAAACATTTATCTAGCAAATATCAAATGCCAAATATTCTTCAATCCATCATATCATTCTTTACATGTAAAAACCGAAATAAAGAAAAACTAGCAAACTAAATAGGAAACTGACGACTACCTAAGGAATCACAAATTAAGCACGCTCGCCTCGGATTCGCCTTGCCAGTTGAATATCCTTGGGCATAATGGTGACTCGCTTGGCATGGATAGCACAAAGGTTGGTGTCCTCGAACAGACCCACGAGATAAGCCTCTGCCGCTTCCTGCAGCGCAAGAACCGCGTGGCTTTGGAACCTCAAATCTGTCTGTCCAACCCAAAACCATGTCAATAATGAATTCATGATTCCAAACATCAATTTCTTTTAATCATAATTAAAAAATTAGCATTATCAGCCGAGCAGATCTTGCAAAATTTACCTTGAAATCTTGAGCAATTTCACGAACCAGCCGCTGGAAAGGCAGCTTGCGGATCAAAAGCTCAGTGCTCTTTTGATATTTGCGGATTTCACTGTAGGTTCAACAAACAAACAATCATTAACCAAATACAAATTAATTAAGCGTTTCTATTCAAAACCAAAAAGGTCAAAATCAAAGAAAATTCACCGTAGGGCGACAGTTCCTGGACGGTAACGATGGGGCTTCTTGACTCCACCAGTTGTTGGAGCAGATTTTCTTGCAGCCTTACATCAATTGGAAAATCAATTTCTCAGATCTAACTAAGAATTACCATTCAGCAAGAAATAAAACTAGTGCAATAAATTACTGAAACCCTAGGCTGAAGACAGAAATGTTTGCTTGTAAACGTACATGCAAATTTTCCCGCAAGTAATTTCTAATCAAATTGCGTAGAAAACATTAAACACCGACCACTTCTCTAAGATAATTTTCCTTCTAACCAAACAGACTAGGGAAAAAGACAAAAGGATGAAACCCTAGCGAGACACACCTTTGTGGCGAGCTGCTTCCTCGGAGCCTTTCCTCCAGTTGACTTGCGCGCGGTTTGCTTCGTACGGGCCATTACTCTTTAATCACCAACACAAACTGCAAAATGCACAGATCTGAATGCAACGCCTCAATAACGTAAAGAAATTCAAAGAAAAGTTTGTGAATTCCAGGTTTAAATAGGGAACAAAGGAGTTACGTCGGTTTTTTAAAAAGATACTTGAAACGGCGGCGTTGCAAGCCTTTAGAAAAGTCCTTGATCCTAGTGCTTGTCTTTGATTGGCCCGTTTAATGATAGGGGGATCGCCAGCTTGGACGAGTTGTGTTTCTTCTGTGAGAGAAAGTTGCTGCCGACTCACATGAGTCAAAGTAGTACTAATGTTTTAGTCCCTTTATAATTTTAATTTATTTAATAAATATATAATTTAATCATTTTATTAAATAAGTCTCTAACTTAACTTTATTTTGAAAAGAAAAGAAAAATTGAATTGGGAAGATACATGAAAATAAAACAAAACCTATGATATTAAATGAAAAAGTATAAAAATTTTACGGCCATAACTAAAATTGTATTGGGTTAGACCGAGCTAACCTAGGCATTGGCCCGCCTTTGCTCTATTTAAATAATATAAATGTATTTTTTGTTGGCACTTATTATCTTATGTAATAATAAAAAATATATAATTATCTCATAATTATTTTATGTAAAAATATAAGGTACACAATTATTTCATAACCATTTTAATAAAATTTTAACGATCGCTAAAAAAATGAAATAATAATTAAATTTTTACTAAACAATTGTGAAAGTAATAATACTCTTTTTTATTTATGTGTTATCCTAACTGATATAATATTTATATAATTCACGTATGTCAAATTCGTAAATAACATAAAATAACTAAGGGCCAGTTTGGGATTGCGGAGGCTGATGAAATAAGTTGATTGTGTTATGCATATGAAATAAGCTGCTAATTAAAAAAGTAGTTTGGTGTTTGTTAAACCGTATTGTTGCGGTTGTTGCGAGTTTAAAAAGTAGAATACATGTATTTGGTAAATTTTATTCTGAAAGTGTTGTTGTATTATTTAACGACCAAAATGGGCATACGTTTTAATTTTTTTATTTTATGTTTAATAAATTGATTAGACATATTTTTTCTTAAATATGTGAAATTAATTAAAAAAACTCAATTAAGAAAAATCTAAGAACTTCATAATCTATTACATAAAATATAATAAAAATTTATACTTTTACATAATCTAAATAAAATAAAAAGTAATATGTATTACATTCACAATAAATTTTTTACAATAAAATTATGACTCTAATAATTTATATATTAGGGTTTATGAACAAACACGATATAATTATTTTTTTATTAAAATACTAAAGTTATAACAAATATTTTTTAAAAAATATAATAATTTATTAAATAAGCTTATTATAAAAAATAATCTTATACTTAATTTAAAAAACTACAGGCAATATAAAAAAATTATAAAATAAACTATTTTTATAAAAAATTATAAAATAAACTATTTTTATAAAAAATTATAAAATAAACAGCTTATTCGGTTTTAACCTCCATCCCAAACGGGCCTAAGGTAGTGTTTACTTGCTGGAGTGTGGAGTGTGGATTCCTCCCACTCCAGTGTTTACTTACCTTAAAAAAGGAGAGAGTGGGAGTGAGAATCCGTGGGTCCCACTCAATTTTGGAGTGGGGAGTGGGATTCCCACTCCCATTGGGGAATCAATATGTGGGAATCCACTCCCCCTCTTTCCATTTTATCCTTATAATTAAAATAAAAATAAATAAATAATATTTAATAAAATAAATAAATAATATCATATTTAATAAAATAAATAATATCATATTTAATAAAAATAATAATTATATCATATTTATTTTATTAAATTTAATAAAATAAAAATAAATGAATATTATATTTAAATTAATAATATTAAACATTAATTTTAATAAATATTAATTAATTATTTAATTAATAATAATAAATATTTTATTCTAAAAAATATTAATTTTGTACTATATTATCAATAATAATATTTCATTTGTGTTGCTATTATTAATAATTTTTATTCACATAATTTAAATTTAAATTAATAAAAAATTATAATTTACATAATTAAGAATATTAGTAATTATTATTAATTTATAAATATAATAAAATATTTATTTTATTTTCTAAATATATTTTTTATTAATTTTTTAATTACAAATTATAATTCTGTACATAAAGATAAAATTATAATTTAAAATAATTTACTCCCAATCCAAAATAAAATAAATAAATAATTAAAATTCTAATTAACAATTCATACTTTCATTTAGTCTAAATAAACACCTTATTTCCAATCCCACTCCACACTCCTAATCCAAAAATTCCCACACCTCAATATTCCCACTCCAATAAAAAAAATAAACGCAGCATAAGAACCGACAGAAACTTCTTAAACGGCGACAATGTTCCGCCGACATTACACTATCGAGCGACGAAGATTTGGAGCCGTGCAATGGTGATGCCAGCATCGAGCGGCCAAGATCTGGAGCAGCGGCGATAACGCACAGCTTTGAACGGAAAGCGTAATCTTTCTTCCGCCCGCACTCGTTAATATCTAATTCGAAACTGAAAATTTCACAGATATTGCAGCTATGGAGGGCAGAAAGAGCAGAGGCTACACGTGGGCAATATTGGCTGGACTCAATGCTGCTCTTGCTGCCGTTTCCGCTAAATTCATCTCATCTCAGGTATTCATTTTCTCATCTCTCAATATGATTTCAATTCTGGGACTCAATTAGGCAATCAATTTAACGGATTTCGACTTTTTCCAAATAGGGAGGAGATATATATTTGATTTAACTAAATGTTAACCTTTGGGCATCAATGGCTTGGTGTTTTATAGATGATGCCAGTATCATTTGTTTAAAATTGGAAGTCATTTACTTTGTGCTTGACTTAGTGTGTCATTAACCTATGATTATTTCTTGTTATTAACAGATGATTAGATATGGTCTGGTGATACTATTTAACGTGGCCATGTGGGGATGCTACATCAACAGTCTTAGAGTTCTCTCGTCCCTACAGGCTACCGTCACAAACTTTGCTACTAACTTCCTCTCTTCTGGTCTAGCTGGATTCTTCTTGTTTGAGGAACAATTGTCGTTTCAGGTAATTA
This sequence comes from Citrus x clementina, assembly GCF_000493195.1. Taxonomy (NCBI): domain Eukaryota; kingdom Viridiplantae; phylum Streptophyta; class Magnoliopsida; order Sapindales; family Rutaceae; genus Citrus; species Citrus x clementina. The sequence continues at coordinate 41,653,964 of NW_006262201.1, forward strand.
TATTTATTGGTTATGTGGTTAACAGTGTTGGAATTTGCCCACAGGGTTTGTGCATGCTTTTATCAATCTGGATCTTTTTAGGATTCCTCTTGCTCCACTGAAATAAAACAAAAATGACTCTGGTGTGAAGTATTGTGACCCTTACCTTTGCTTATTTTTAGAAGGTTATCTTAAGTATTGCACACCATGACTTAGTGACTCACCCCAAATTGTTTGCATAGTTGGTTTTGTAAATTGAGAAACCATGAAAGTGTTTGTTTGCCTCTGGTGGTTTGTCCTTCAATGAATGATAGTAGCAAAAAGATTGTTCTATGCTAGGTGATGTTCTTTGGTGTAACCAGAATGATCGGGAGAAAGTCAAATACTATGGTTTTCAGTTTGTTTGTGCTTGGCCCCAAACAAATTGTACTCTATATTGATAGGTATCTGTTGATATGCATGCATACCATTATGTGATGGGGAATCAATATTTTATTTTTTTAGAATATGCAAGAAAAGATTGTCTTTCTGCAATTTTTCTGAGTATCAGGATATGAGTATTTAGCGGTATCTTATCATATTGGCTGAAAATGAACTACTCATCCCAAAATCTTCATTCTAAGTGATGTAGCAATCACCATATGGATGTAGGATGGTGTAACAATTTATCTTGAAAAATTCATTATCCATTCGATGAATACCACATCATGAGGGCATCATTTGTGAGGATAAATTATTAGGATTTTTTTTTGGGTTGAGTATTACTTATTGAAATCTTAGAAGGTGATTGATAAACTTTAGAATCCATTTAAATGGAAAAAAAAAAAAAATTTCTTAGGCATCTCTATTGTGTGTCCTGTGCTTTCCTTTATCTGTATGGGATAGCATAATTTGCTTGCAGTATTTGACTTGAGTTGTTTTGTGAAACCACATCACGGTTTTGATTGATCATTGAATTTGAAATGCTTCTGGCCAAAGTACATATTGTTTTTGATCACCTTACCCATTAATTTACATATTTTTGATAAAACCTCATTTTGCAGTGGTTTGCAGGCGCCTTATTCATTGTAGTTGGAGTGCTTATTCTTAGTAAGTCAAGTATAGAGATGAAGGACAGCATAGATTGAGGTTGAAGCAAGATAATGGTTGGATCCAATGGTGCCTTCCCAAGAATTTCATTGTTTGAATTGAGGCGGGTACATTAAGGAAATGGCTGTTCAAAGAGCTTGGAGCCTGTACTCCTTTAAAAGTATGTGATAGAGTGCTTTATGATAATAAATAGATAGTATTGATCTAAATTGAACCAGTGGGTCGGCTCCCTATGGACCCTATCCAAGTGGCCGAGCCGATGCTATAGTCCATTGTATGTATGAATAATTGGCTTCATTGAAGTTAATTTTTGAAATATTTGAGCCTTTTTATGTAAGAAAGAGGATGAACATTCATCTGGTTGAAGATGCTCTTCGATTTAACTTCCGTCAAAGAAAAGCATAAAACATTGATGGAACATAAATAATTCAAAAATGTTATAATTCTATTCGAAAGAAAACATGTAATTGGGAAACCATGTGTATTTGGGATCTGATTCTTACATTCTTAATTAAAATATTAAATTTGTAAATTCAGCAAAAATAACATGGCTAGCATTACCACTTTGTGACTCCTAAATTTTTTTTACGTTGAGTCTATGACAAAAGAAAAGAAAGCAAGAAAAAGAAGAACACACAGGCAACAACTGTCGCAAAAGAGGCTACCAATTTCACTCCTTGCATTTCCTGGGGTCCATGACAATATGTCCTAATAAAACAAACAATCACAAAAGCTTCGATTAAGTATAGGAAACGCTGACGCACGGTCTTACCATCTCTCCTCTCTCCCAACCCACCAAAACAATCTCAACCGTCCAATCAACCAAGAATCTCTACGCTTAGTCCACTTTGAACGGTGGAAACCGACTCTATCCGTTGGCCCATTTGCCTCACCTCATCACAGTAACTCAATAGGCTTCTTCATAAAACCGCGAGCAGTGAGTGAAGTTTAACTGCTATCTATGAGTTAAGTAAAAAACAAGACAATAAAAATAGGGACAGATTACACAGTCGATGAGCAATGAAGAGTAAATGACAGACAAAAACAAAATAAAAAAGGACATACATAAAGTAGAAAAATTCTCTTGCTCTCTCTCTCTCCTGCCCTGTACTGTGCTGTTCCCTCTTCCACAGATTCTTCACCTCTTGATTAGGGTTGTTTCACCCTTGCTGGCTCCTTCACCTGGTAAGCTTTGATTACTTTTTCCTCTCATATTATTTTATATATTTATAAATTTTATCTGTTTCTGCTTGCTATAATCGCGTACAACATTTTTATTTTTTGTTACATGAAATTGGTTTAGTAAATAGCTGAAGTGATATGAAGCGATTCAGAATTGTTTCTCGTGTCAGTTTCTGTTGGGTAGTTTTTGTTTGTGCAAGCGAAGCTTGCTTTGACTTGCTATAACTGTTTTGATTTCTACTGTTCTGGTTCTGTTGTAAAGTAAGTGTCGTGTAAGATTGTTTGGTAGGTGAATTTTGAGTTTCCCATCTTAGGTATTAGCAAGAAACAGTGTGTTTCGGTTTTTGATTGAAGCATAGGGTGTTTGACTAGACGAGAATTTGGATCTTGCTTTGGGGATTGGAGATTACTTAGCAACTTGGAAGTTGGTACAATTATTCAAGTTTTTTCAATCGTATTTGTAGAACTTATGGCTCCCAACTGGGTTGGATACCAGTCATTTGGATATTTGTTTTGTGTGATGCATATGAGGTAGTAGTTTTTTATGTGGAACTGGAACAGCAGTTACCATGTTTGAGATTCTTATGCTTTAACTTGACCTATTGACGACGTATAATTGGTTATGCAGTTGTGGTTGTGCTTGGTGATTAGCCAGTCTGAGAATGTTGTATGTGTTTTTTTTCCCGCTTCTGCATCTTAGGGCTTCTATGAAATTTCTGTCCTGTAGTTACTTACAGTTGCTTGGCTTTGTTGTCCTTATCCATCTTCCATGGAAGGTTATTTCAGCGACATTCAGTGTCATGCATCAAGTTTCATCATAGGCTGCCTTGAGTGTGACAGGGTTGATCTTGTCTAAGTCTAGAAGTTGTTAAATCATATAGTCATTGGATTGTTGGGTTTCCTTCACATGATGATTATATTGTCACATATCAATGTTTCCTGTGCAGGGATTGGCAGGATTTGTTTGGGCTTCTGATGTCAATTTTTTTTTGGTAATGTCTTTGCAATCATCCTCCACCCCGCCCATCCACATCCTTCATATCTCTCTCTCACACACACAGATTTTGGTTATTGCCTGAAACATGAAGGAAATCTTGTGCATATTGCAAGAATGAAATCTGAGTCCCCTTTTGTACTGTGAAAAGCAGGATATTTTCCATGAAAATTAACATTTAATTATGCTTATTTGACTCGGCGTTGTACATTTAGTTGAGTAGCATATCTGTTATTAGCAAATTCAGCTTTTTGTGCATCACAAATGGATGACGGTGGGCATCGTGAAAATGGAAGACACAAAGCAGATCAGTATAAAGCAGCTCAGGGACAGGTACGTTGAAGAAATTCTGCATAAACAATGTGGTTTAACGTATCACATTTTGCAATGTAAGCTTTTTGCATATGAGATCCTCTGTCTACTGACAATTCTTTCACTGATGTTGCCGCAGTGGCTCATGCATCACCAACCATCAATGAAACAGATAATGACCATTATGGCTGAGAGAGATGCAGCTTTACAAGAAAGAAATTTGGCTATTTCTGAGAAAAAGGCAGCTATTGCAGAGCGAGACATGGCATTCTTACAGCGAGACACAGCCATTGCAGAGCGAAACAATGCTATTTTGGAACGAGACAATGCCATTGCTAGTCTTCAGTATCGAGAAAACTCCTTGGGTGGTAATATGTCATCATGTCCGCCAGGATGCCAAATATCACGTGGTGTGAAGCACATGCACCATCCACAGCAGCATGTACATCAGCTGCATCACGTAAGTGAAGCTGCTTACTCAAGGGAAATGCACACAGGTGATGCCCTCCCAGTGTCTCCTGGCGCTTCCGAGGCTGCAAAGCCACGGCGGTATAAACGAGCAAAAGAGCCCAAGGTGTTGTCACCTAATAAGAAGACTGCAAAATCTCCTCGGAAGGTGAAGAGGGAGAATGAGGACCTGAACAAGGTCGTGTTTGGGAAGCCAAGTGAGTGGAAGAGTGTGCAAGATTTGGATGGTGGAGATGATGATGTAAACAAACAGTCAACAGCATCAAAGTCTGATTGGAAGGGTCAGGTATTGGGGTTGAACCAGGTTACGTTTGATGAGTCAACTATGCCACCACCTGCATGCTCATGCACTGGGGTATTAAGGCAGTGTTATAAGTGGGGAAATGGGGGATGGCAGTCAGCATGTTGCACAACCTCCTTATCAATGTATCCGCTACCAGCAGTTCCCAACAAGCGGCATGCCCGAGTGGGTGGGAGAAAGATGAGTGGAAGTGCTTTTAACAAGCTTCTTACCCGGCTCGCAGCTGAAGGCCATGATCTGTCACATCCAGTTGATCTAAAGGATCATTGGGCCAAGCATGGAACAAACCGCTACATTACAATCAAGTAGATTTTAAGATACCGATTCGGATGGAGGAATTTGGAATCTCACTGTAATGGTAAGGCATGATTTTGCTGGAAAACAAGAATCATAAATAGCCGCCATGAGGATTGTTAGGTATGGGTGTTTCATTTTTCATCCCATCTCTCTACTCACCATCACGGTATCACCATTTTTGTTGTCAACTGTATTAGTTTAATGATATTTAAGTTCAATATGTGTTGTTGTACTGAAGCTATCCTGAACGACTCTAGATAATTGTAAAGATCTGTATCTCGAAATCTTGTTATGTATGAACAAAAGTGTTGTATAAAGTTATCCATGGTCATTTGATTGTTCCAAGTTATCTACAGGATTGACACTCAAAAAGCTCTTTTAATGTCCTCGTATTTATGCCAAATAAAATCAAAATCAAAATCAAAATAAATTGTTCATTTTGTAGAAATTGTTGGAATTAGGATGAGATATATTATCATTGATGTATTTACTTTATCTTAAAATTAAAATAAATTATTACATAAAATGACTTTAAAATTATTATCATTATTAATTATAATAATTATAATTATCATTATTCAAAATAATTATTGTTAATAATAATACAATTATCAATTTATCACCATCATCAATAGATCAATCAATCAATAGTATTATTATTATTATTATTATTGTAAAAATTATTGTTATCATTAACAATAATTCCAAAAAATAATAATAATAATAATTCAATTTATAAAAAAATTAAAATTATAAAATTAATGAACGAGAACATTCCCAATCGTACCAACCCTTCTCATGGGATCAAATTCTTATTTCCTAATTCGAAAAACACGTGGTCCTGTATACTTCATTCTTATGCCCTGTAACTACTATTCATTCAAATAGGCAAACACCATTCCTTTCAATTCCGAATTTCAATTTTCCCAATCAGAGAGAGGAATCGGGGAAGTAAACCCTAAAGCCTAAACCCACCATTAATCTACTAAATGTTTGACCCGTCCCTGACGACTTTAACTTGTTTGTTTTTGTTCGCCGGTGCTGTTATCTTCTTCATATTAGACATTGTAGCGTTCAATAAATAAGAAAATAAAAATATCGAACAGTGAAGCAGAACAACAACAGAATCAATGCTTGGCGATGAAGATTTACAGTGTTTATGTCAGATTAAAAAGAAATGTCAGCACAGATAATCAGCCAGGGATAACTGTATTATTATTGATTTCTCGTCATCCATAAACACTGTCAAATTTTCTGAAAAGGAAAATAAAATTGAAACTTCGGCAAATAAAAATTTTATGACAGCACAAATCAAAAGCTAAAAAACATGGAATAGAAAAGCCTCAGACCGTCCTAGTTCATGAGTTTCAACATTAACGCAAGTGAGAACACCCGCAGTCTGTCAACCATTCCAATGTCGTCATCGGCCCCTTTTTCTAATAACAAAACAAAAAACATCCTGAAAACAAAATGTAAAATTATTAAACTTTGCATCATACAGTGGTGTCAGAGTTTAGAAATATCAGCAGAAATAAGTCAGACAGGGATAACTGTATAATTCATAATTCTCATCATCCACGAGTTTTACAATAATTTTTAAAAAAAAATTTAAAAAAAATTTAAGAAAACAGTTTGAACAATAATGAGGCATCAGATCTTCCTATTCAATGCATTTTAGAATCATAGCACCCAAAACAGAGTCTGGGCATTCAACAAATCGGCATATTCATCATTTGACCCCGTCAAATTCTACACAAAACATGTTCATAAAAGAAACAAGAGAAGAGGGGGGAAAAAAAAAAGAGAAAAAGAGGCATTTGCGACAGCAACTACAGGAACTGAAACAAGAAAGTAGAAATAAGAGAGACGGCTTAAATGAGCTAGGGTTTTAGAATCGAACTCTAGCCTCCAGGTGCCATTTTATAGGCAGGGTTTTCTTGGTCTCGAGTCTTTTTGCCTGGCTTTTGGGCTTTAATCCGACGGCCGAGATGTTGGATTCGAAAGCTGCAGGCGTAATGGGTTTACGAGGCGATGTTGGGCCTAGTCTTGTGATGCCCTCAACACTTGGGCCAGGTCGGTAAGAGAGGGAAGCTCTTCGATGAATTCCAATCATTTTCACTTTCTAAATAACGTGCGTTCTATTTCCACAGTTATTTAACTGCCACAGCTACTATGCTTGATAATTTCAATGTAAATTCACAATTTTATTATTGTTATTATAGTTTAATCATAGCCTTATTGGAAACTCCAATGTATCCTACTCTTAGTCAACTCAAAATAACTTCGAAGAATTAGGAGAAAAAAAAAAGTATAGTCAAAAGTCAAGACATCAACCAAGAAGTATAATTTGCAAATAAAAAAATTGATAAATTTGTAATCATACAAATTACCCCCTTTTTTTTCAATCTATCAGTGCAATATTATTCCCAAAAAAAAAAAAAGATTCATTACAATAAAATAAAGGATAAAATCTACGGCGGCGACGAAGGAAAACAGATTCCCACACCAAAGTCCAAACAAAAACCGCGTATATGTGGCATATTCTAGAATTATAGATTTAAAAAATTTAAAAAAAAAAAAAAAAGCGAAAGAAATTTATTTAGTTTAAAGAGGAAAGTGAAGGAGTGAGCAAAGCCAAAGACAAAAGACGGTGTGGGGTGAGTCTTACTCTTAAAAATCCAATCTTGTCCTACACGAAACCCTTGTGCTTCTCTCGGTAATATTGAGGTTTCACAGATTTTTTATTTATTTAATATTTCTAATTCCGGCAGTTTTTGTAAATTTTGGCGTGATTACCGCCATATTTGCTTTCACAAAATCTCCCCTCTCAGATTCACTTTCCATTCTCAGCTCTCATTTGCCGTGTACGGACATCTTCTAAACCGACCATTCGGGTTTTGTTTTTTAACTTTTAAAAATAAATAAATACTTTGTTTTGCTTTGATTTTACAAAATATGCAAAAACTTGATTCTTCATCATCATCATCATCATCATCATCTTGATTTACAAAGCCTGTGACTGTTTACAGTGCAAGTCAAATGAGTCCAGACAGCAACAAGAGACCAGGTATCCCTCCTTCACACCCAAATAATAATAATCCTAATGCAATTTCTTTGCCTTTTCCACATATGGTGCTGCCATCATCTCATTATCGACCATTGCTTGATTCTTTGCCTCCATTGAGTCCTTCTATGTCTTCTTTCTCTGACCCTAATTCTGGTAATAATACTACTAGTGTTTGTATTGACGAAAGAGTTGTTAATTCTCTTGGATTATCAATCCCTTCTCCTGTTAATAGAGTCACTAATAATAATGGTTCAAGGGTTTCTGAGAATTTGCCTCCCCGTCGAGGTCATCGACGATCTAGTAGTGATATTCCTTTGGGATTTTCGGCTATGATTCAATCATCGACCCAATTGATACCCATTGGTAGTAAGGGAGCGATTGAGAAGCCAATTCAGTTGGTTAAGCAAGAATCCGAGTGGAATAATGTTAAGAAGGATGCAAGTAGGAATGTGGAAGGGATGGGTGAGAGGAAATCGGAGGAAGATGTTGCGGATGATTTGTTTAACGAGTATATGAATTTGGAGAATATTGATACATTGAACTCATCGTGTACTGAGGATAAGGATATGGATAGTAGAGCTAGCGGGTCTAAGACGAATGGATGTGAGAGTAGTGATAACGAGGTGGAAAGTCGAGTATATGGGAGGAGTAGCTCCGGTATTTTGAGTGAGAAGAGGGAGGGGATCAAGAGGAGTGCTTGTGGAGATATTGCTCCAACTGTTAGGCACTGTAGGAGTGTTTCGATGGATAGTTACATGGGGAATTTGCCTTTTGATGATGAATCACTGAGACTTCCTCCGGGAGGTCAACTTTCACCTGGCAATCCAAGTGATGGGAACTTAGCTAAGATGAGCTTGGAGTTTAATGGTGAATTCAATGATGCTGAATTGAAGAAGATTTGGGCTAATGAAAAGCTTGCAGAGATTGCTCTATCAGATCCGAAACGTGCCAAAAGGTGTTGTGCTTTTGACTTTTATCTGCATTAGTGTTCATCATTAATGACATTAATATGTCATTGAGCTCTTTTTCCCTTGTTTCTTTACCCATCTTAGGATTTTGGCTAATCGGCAATCAGCTGCTCGTTCCAAGGAGAGGAAGATGCGATACATTTCAGAATTGGAGCAAAAAGTTCAAACTCTGCAGACCGAGGCTACCACATTGTCTGCCCAGGTGACAATACTACAAGTGAGTATTGCAGAGTTGATTTTGCCCATTGCTGAGTTTTTAATTGTTTTGCTCCCATTTTTAATTCGAGCAATTTTGATTGTGCACTTGTTTGTTTTCCTTACCTTGTTCTTCTTCAGAGAGATTCTGCGGGGCTTACAAGTGAGAACAATGAGTTGAAATTCCGACTTCAGGCCATGGAGCAACAGGCTCAACTCAAAGATGGTATAAATTCGTTTCTTCTTTTTTATTACCTTCTTCTACTTCATCTGTGAACTCAGACCTATCTTATTTATATGCACAAGGTGTAAGCTCTTTTGTTATTGTGATTTATATCTGTTGACTACACCAGAAGTGCGAAACTTTTTCTGTGTTTCACCTTTTGTTCTGATATTGCTCTTAGCATTTGATTCCATGGCTTGTGAAACATACTGAGGTAGTTTTCTTTCATTTAATCCCTTAGATAGATTGATTGATGGCTTGTTATACTATTCATCATTATTTTGATTGATTTAACGACTAGCGCTTCTGAATAGCAGCACTTCTTTGTTTTCTTATGAGAACTCTTCTCCAGCACGGTTCACTGCTCCTTAGCTCTCTTGAATGAGTTGGTCGGGCATATTAGATATGATTAACACCTCAGGATTGATACTTTGTCCTTGTGCTTTTGATTGGGGGCAGTGAGACCAGTGTTGATCATTGCACTGGTTCGGTTTGTTACTTGTCCTCTATTTATGCAATTAAGGGCATCTTGACTCGTGTTAGATTTATCTCCATCTTCCAAAGCAAGTTAATGGATTTTCTTAGTTTTTACTTATGGATTAATAAACTATTTTAGGATCACGCTGTCATAAAAAGGGGTTTTCTGTTAGTTATGCATCCTACTTTGTGCTTGATTTGGCAGCTTTGAACGAGGCATTGGCTGCAGAAGTACAGAGACTGAAGCTCGCTGCTGCAGAGGTCAATGGAGAGGCCCAACTTTCAAGCCGCATGGCTCAGCAGCTTTCCATTAATCATCAGATGTTCCAGATGCAGCATCAGCAGCAGAACCAAGATGCAGGAGCAGCCTCAGCGTGGCCAACTGCAACCTGGGCAGCAAAGTCATGAGGCTGCTATGCATGACTGGAAGTAATAGGCCGGCCATGTCGGCTAATAGTAGTATAGCAGTATACGTAGGCTCAAAAGTATCGTTCAATAGTTATTTTATATATAAGTGAACCTTGACTATTGTTCTTGTTTTCTTGGTTGGTTTCTTGTGTCTAGACAATGGAGAATCCAACTAACTTTGCTTGTTCATCCATTTGCCCGGAATGATGTTCCAATTTTAGAAATAAATAATTGTGTTTGCTCAGAATATTTACAATATTATATTTTATATTATGACTACGGTCTGAATTGCCTAGATCAGTGATTGGCCACTAAACGACCACCAATTCTTCATATCCAGTGATCAATAGTTTAAAACAAGAAAAACGGTTGTTTGTTTCAAGATTCATTATTAGTAGTATTATCGATAAAGTAATCGGCTGCGATGAGGGCAATTGAAAGTTTTTAACGGGTTACTTGGTGAATGTTTGTTTCAAGATTCATTATTAGTAGTATTATCGATAAGTAATCAGCTGCGACGAGGGCAATTGAAAGTTTTTAACGGGTTACTTGGTGAATGTTACGTAAGATATGGAACAAACTCTTGGTACCATAATTCATGGATTCGCGAACATGGAATCTTCTGGAAAATTGAATTTATGCTTTTATAATTGCACAACGAAAATTTACCAAGAATAATTTAGAAACCTGCGTCAACTAGAGGGAGAGATTCTTCTTCTAATAGTGCTAGTGTTTATGGGTTGGGGACTGTGGCAATTCAATACTATTTCTTTGGTAACAAGCAAACAATTGTGGCAGTTCAATTCTATTTCTTAGGTTTTTTTTAATTACACAAGACTATTTCTTAAATTACAACTCATATTACATGGGATTATAATTGATATTTACAAATCAGATTATTACTAGAACCAACTTACATCAATGCTTATGGAGCTCTGCCCAGATTTTTAATCTTCACTAATATGCGAAGGATGTCTACTCCACTCACACTTAGGTAAGGGAAAAGATTATATTTACTCAATTATACATTATAATTAAGGAATGAAATACCCCCACGTTGCGTTTGTGGGGGTTCGAACTGCTACTCTCCTGCCCTGACCACTCGGCCAAAGGGCGAGTGGCTATTCTATTTCTTAGGTTACAAGCAAACAATTGTGCATTTGTCTCGGTCTACCTATTCGTGGAACGGGGTTAAGTATCCAGCGTTCGTATTGGTGCCTTGGTGATGGTCTTTGTCTGCCTTGTAACGAGCAATTAAAATTCAATACAGTTATTATTGTCTGTTTGATGATTTTGCATAATTTAATTAATTTGCTTAAATTAATATTAGTTACCATAATATATGTGTGTGTAGGGATGGGAATGTTATCCGCAAACTTGCACCCCACTCAAACTTGTCTGTCAAAACTCGCTTGCTGTGGATAATTTTGTGGGTTGCGGGTGGATTTGGTATTAGCCAAATATCCAGTGGATACTCGAATAGATATACACCAACCCGCAACTTTTTTTTAATACTTTTAATTCAATTTTAATTGAAAAAAATTTAAATCTAAAAATATATAAAGTAAATAATGTAAAGTGCAAACGTGTGTGCAAGTTGCAACATGCCTAAGTCCTAACAAGCTTTAATTTAATGTATGGATTATTTTATACTTATTATAATTTTGTATGAACTATTATTCTTTAACTTAATGCATGCATTATTTCATTATTATAATTTTAGTCTTTGGATTAGTACTTAAAACATATTATTCTTTAAAAAATATTAATCTTGATTATTATTGTAGGAATGGTGTTGGATGGATGCTAATGGTGGTGAATGAAATAAATATCTTTTTTTGGAACTTGTGTTTAATGATAATATAAATTGATAATTGTTATTTTTAAATACTAGTTTGTAGCTTTTTTTATGGATTTATATATTTTATTCTTAAATTTCAAAATTTGTGTTGGATTGATGTTGAAAATTTAATTTTGCATTTACATTGGTTAAATTTAGAATTGAGTATGTTATGTAGAATTTTAGGTTGTTATTAATATAAATTTATATATTGAATATTTGTGATTTTAAATGTGAAAACCCATAAAAAATTCCTTGGGTACTATTGCGAGTTTGGTAATTGTAAAAACCCACAAAAGGTGGATTTTCTTTACAAAATTGAAACCTACAGCAAGTTACGGGTAGGTTTGGCAATTTAATTTTTGTGCAGATTTGAGTTTGGTAATGTCAAACCCGATGCGGGTAGTGCCCATTGACATCACTATGTGTGTGTAGGTACATACTGAACAATTTTTAAAATTAGAAAAATATTAATTTAGGACGGTGAGGCTACTTTCACTCCAAATTTTACTTTCTATACTTTAAAACATTATTTTGCAGTTGTAACATACGTAAAAAGAAAAATAAATGGCAGGAAATTTTTTTACAAAGAAATGGCATATTTCGTTAATCATATTAAAGTATTATGTCTTTAAAGGCATTAATTTAACAAAAACTATACTTGCATATATAGAGCTAAAATTCTTAGGGCTTAAAGGTTATTTGGCCTATCAGAGTTGCTAATATCGACAAAACTTTAAAGGGGGAGCAACAAGCAAGTCACAATCCCCCTTTAATATGTAATTCAAGTACTTATTTTCTTGCTAAGATGTTTTTTTTTTAATTACTTAATTACTGAAATAGATTTAGCATGGTAGGGAGATTATGATATCCCATGAGAATCTTTTTGAAACTTTCTTTGTATTTTTTGACATGTACACATATATATACCAAGCTAATCTCAGAATTGACTTATCTTTTCTCAATCAGAAGTGCAATTCTAGAGAAGAAAATGTAAACGTGATTTTTTTTTCCTTCAATTATTGTGTTACTTTATGCATGGTTCTTTTTTATTTATTTATAAATTATTGATTATATATTAGTTTGCTGTGCATGATATTAACTTTTGTTTGGCAGAATAGAAGAAGATTATAAGCCGATTAATTATAGATAAGAAGGAGAAAAATAATTAATTAACAGGACAATTGCTTAATGGCTTGATACTTAAAAAGCTCGTCAAAAGTTGCCTAGTTAGTTATAATGAATTGGCACCCTCTTGTCTTCAGTCGTTTGAAACGTTGAACTTCAAATCGGAAAGCTCTCTTCTATCGGGTTTCAAAATCAGCGTCATGGCGTGTTTGATTTTAGTTTGCAGCTCTAAATAGCAAAATAAATTTAGATCGGGCTGCAGCTAGCTGCTACAACTGACAGTACCAAGACCCCATCATAATTCGTCGGACGTCCCGAATGCAGCATCGATCAGCTTAGGAATTTGGCATTTGGCGTTTGCAAATTGCAATCCTTCTCACTCTCGGCAGCGAAATGTTAAGCTAACCAAAGTCCAAAGCTAATATGAGTAAGCCAATCATTCTCTATCAACTACATACACTTTTTATTTTATTCAAAACTAATGGTACATTTACTAATTGATAAATAATAATAATAATAATAATGGGTTGAAATTATGAGAAGTTGGAATTAGAATGGACTAAAATAAGAAGAAAGAATGTGAATGATAATAAGATATTTACTTCAATTATAGAAATTGGAATAAATTATATTGCCATTACTGTGTTTATTCTGTTTGAATTGAGATGAATTGTTACAAGTTAATAAAATTTCCTTAATTTATTATTAGTTATCATAATATTTATGATTATTACTATTATTCTTCAAAAAACTTACTGTTAATAAAAAAATAACAACATTATAACAATAATAACAACAATAATATTAATGAAGATAATAACGATGATGACCACAACAACAACAACAACAATAATAATCATAATAATAACAACGCGAAAACAATAATAATAATAATAACAACAATAGCAAAAACAACTAGAGTAGCAATAATAATAATAATCATCATCATCATCAGCGTATCATCAACAATGACTGACATTGAATGGCAATAGCAACAACGATCGGCAACGATGACGAGTGCTTAGCGACAGTATTGGCAGTAGCAACCGTGATCTCCATAGTGAATTGATCTGATTTGTTGTTTTTCTCTTTCGAATATTTAACAGATGGATAAAATGGAAAATTTGAAAATATAGTGAGGGTAGTTTGGTCAGTCTTGGAGACGGGGTTCTGATTCTTAAACTCTCACTTAGAAATCTCAACATAATAGGGAGATTATGTTATCCCACAAGAATCTTTTTGAAACTCTCTGTATTTTTTGACATGCACGCATATATATACCAAGCTAAGCTCTGAATTGACTTATCTTTTCTCAATCAGAAGTGCAATTCTAGAGAAGAAAATGTAAACGGATTATTTTTTTTTATACATACATATATATATATATAAACTATTGATTATATATTAGGTTGCTGTGCATGATATTAATTTGTTTTGCAGAATAGAAGAAGATTATAAGCCGATTAATTATTTCCAAGTTCATATAAGATGGAAATTCATGATGGAGTCCCTGCAGCTACAGGGTTTGCCGGTGATGTGATTTTTTCAATGGCTATAGCGAGTTTATTCACTCCCCCATCTTTGGACGAATAAATGAACTTTCGTTATTTATTTATTTATTTATTTTAAAACCTATTATTATCCCCATAATACAATACACACAAATTTCTTCATATATATGATAGATTATAGATAAGAAGGAGAAGAGTAATTAATTAACAGGACAATTGCTTAATGGCTTGATACTTAAAAAGCTCAACAAAAGTTGCCTAGTTAGTTATAATGAATTGGCACCACCCTCTTGTCTTCACTCGTTTGAAACGTTGAGCTTCAAATTGGTCCTTGGAGAGCTCTCTTGTATCAGGTTTCAAAATCAGTCTCACGATGTGTTTGATTTTAGTTTGCTGCTCTAAATAGCAAAATAAATTTAGATAGAGCTGCAGCTAGCTGCTACAGGTGACAGTACCCATTAGAATGTGTTTATTTTGTCTGAAATCGAGTTGAATTGTTACAAATTATTAGAATGTCCTTAATTTTTTATTATTTATCATAATAATTCTGATTATGATTATTATTATTCTTCAAAAAACTTACTGTTAATAGAAATAAAAAATAACAACATTATGACAATAATAATATTAATAAATATAATAACGATGATGATGACGACAACAACAACATCAACAATAATCATAATAATAACAATAACACGAAAACAATATTAATAATAATAATAATAACAACAATAGCAAAAACAACTACAACAACAACAATAATAATAATAATAATAATAATAATAATCATCATCATCATCGGCGAAATTAACAATGACTGGCAGTAAATAGCAATAGCAACAACGATCGGCAACGAGCAGCAACGACGATGACCAACAGGTGCTCAACGACAATATTGGCAGTAGTAACAGTCATCTCCATAGTGAATTGATCTGATTTGTTTTTTTTTTTCAAATATTTAACAGAGGGATAAAATAGAAAAATTGAAAATATAGTGAGGGTAGTTTGGTTAGTATTAGAGATGGGGTTATGATTCTTAAACTCTCACTTGGAAATCAAAACTCCAAAAATGATTTCCAAAATGGTGGTTCCAAGTCCAACAACAATTTTATTTCGATTCCAAACTTCAAATTTGTAAGTAAACACCTCATTTTAGAATTTCTATTCTTATTTCTTGTAAGTAAACACCCCATATAAATTTTTTGCGTTAAGTGTACTTGACCTAGGTGATCGATCTATATAAATTTTAACAATTCAAAAGTTACTGTCACTTAATCTTTTATCATTGAGAATATGTTATTGCTGCTACTACATTTGAAGGAATTCCATCAAACGACAGAGTATTACAATGCCTGAAAGAGTAGCGAAGAACTTGACCGCAGTTGATTAAACCTTTCACTAAATTTGTTCAATTTCTACAATGTTTCCACTTCGCAGATCAGTTCAGTTAATCTCCTCTCATACATCAACAATTGCTATTTAATTCTTTGTTGAGAGTCCTGCGAATTCTTTGAGAAATGAAAAGGAATGTCACCTGTCAAGTGGAGTGGATTCAAATTACTTTTTTCTTGCAAGTTAAATGAAAAAGATGATGAGGGAAGTGCTATTCGTCCGATTACATTCAGCACGGGCCGGGTAAATGGACCTGAGCCGGTTTGAATTCCAAAAGGGGAACAGTTTGTGGGCTAAAAATAAGAAATCCGAAACCAAAAGGCGTCTGCATCTTGTCTCACTTTATCCATTCAACCACCACTACTCTTGTTAGTTAAACTGACAACATCAGCGAAATCAAGCGAGGGATAAACTAAAACGAGTACATCACCCAGCCCCGCATGGGTGTCTTTTCCTTCTTAATTTTGCATCCAACTTTTTTTTTTTTTTTTTTGGGTAATTTCTCCGTAATTCCTTTTAACAAAAATAGATTGACCAAGGTCCTCGTAATCTTAACAAGTAAAAGTGCAAAACAGAGAGACATGCGACAACCTAGTCCTAACTAATGGTAGGAGAAGAAAAATCTCCAAGACAATGACTAGAAAAAAGAAAAATCAAAAGTACTTAAAAAGAATTCGAGTTGAAAAAATAAAATTGTAGGCTACGGCTGGCTAAAGGTAAGGAGTGACAAAATCAATTGTAGATATGGAATTACAGACTATAATAAAATTAATCTTTTCCTTTTATAATTAACAACAATAATAATGGTAATAAAAAGGATTTAAAGGACCCACCCTGTTCTTGGAAATCCCAAACAATCGCTTTTTATCCTTTTAATAAAAAGTAAAACAAATACATACCCAATTACACAAAACATATAATACACTCCACCTCAACCGCAAGGCTCCTCAAGTCATCGATTGCTATTAAAGTTAAAGTTGCCCCTTTTGAAAATGAATTAGGGTTTCGTTTCGTTTTCTTCTTCACTTCCGTCCAACTGCTTAAACCCTAATTCCTCGATCTCGGATACTAGCCGTTATCTCCCCCTTTCCCGCCAATTTTACCCTTATTTTGGCCGTTGCTTGTTCATATTTCAAAACGCAAGCATCTAGATCTGCTCCATTGGGCTTATTTGACCCTTCCTCGCGCGTTTGACTTGAAATGGCGGAGCTAGAGGCCGAGAAGATGGTGGAAGAAGAGACTGGGAAGGAGAAGGGAGGAGAGCTGTTGTTTTGCGGATCCACGTGTTGGGATGCTGTTGGTCGACGCAAAGGTGCTCTTGATGGCAACTTGGTTTCTCCCACTCGCCTCCGCCCCCTCGTAGGAGTCGACATCCGCTTCGTTGCCGCCGGTTGCGGTTAGTACAATCAATTACTTTTTTAATAATGTAAAATGAATTATTTCAAGAGAATCGTCTTTTTGGTTATTCATTTATTTGTTTATACTTTTATTATTATTTTATTATTTTTAATTTTCATGCTATATTGCTATGGGTGATGCAGTGTCGTGCCATTGTGTGGCAGTAGACGTTGAAGGGCGATGCTATACTTGGGGACGCAATGAGGTTTGATTTAGCTTCGCTTGGATGTAAGTATGTGTATTAATCTATTTTGCTCCGGCTATCTCTACCAATGAAGCTTGTGTACATCTTTGCAGAGGGGGCAATTGGGTCATGGAGATAAAATTCAGCGTGATAGGCCGACAATTGTTTCTGAACTTTCCAAGTAAGCTGCCACTTTGTTACTGGGATAAACTTTTGTTTGTATGGCTTCTATTTATTAGAAATGCTATTGTTGACGATGATTGTAAGGAAGATTTGAGCGGAAAGATATATCTTTTTCCTTAATTGTATCTGCATCTTTCTGTTAGTTGATCATTCTGAGATGTAATTTTGTGCATAGAACTCTCGGCTTAGTGAATTAACAGCTAGTTCTTTGTGATGCTTCGGTTTTCTTAAGGTACAAAATTAAAAAGGCTGGAGCAGGGAGGAGTCATACTGTGGTGGTTACTGAAGATGGTAATTCTTTAGCCTTTGGTTGGAATAAGCATGGGCAGCTGGGTTCAGGCTCGATAAGAAATGGTAGGTTTGGTTTTGTGAAGTTCTTGTTTAATGAAATTTCATCATAAAAATAATAACTCTTGTTCTGGTTTTTTTATTAAATTTTGATCATTCTCTTAGAAGGACACATGCTTAGTGAGAACTTTAATATTTGATCTCTCTTGCCAAAGTGCTATAAATAAATTTTCACCCAAGTGTCAAGGCATTCTTGTCTTGTTTGGTGTTATAAATGATTTTGCAAAAGTGAAAAAGTTTCTCATATTTGTGATGGGCATCTATAGCATTGTGCATTCGTGATACAATTCAAATAATCTAGGTTTGTCTCATGTGAGCTTGGGTATGCCAATGCTGGAATGATTCATTAAGGGTTCCATTTATGTGGCTAATGGCCAACTGGTGTAATCTTCACGCTGGCTACATGGAGAGTCACTTTTGTATGCTTTTATATACCTTAGAGGATACATTCTTTTTAAATAACAATGTTCTAGATTACTTTGCCCTCTTCCTGCTAGTTAGGTCTTGTTCATATTTGGTTTTCTCTATTTTTGTAGAAATTGAGCCATCTCCTGTTCGCTGTCTTGTGTCTGAAGTCACTGCTACTGCTTGTGGGGCTGACTTCACAGTTTGGTTATCTTCTGTTGAAGGAGCATCTATATTGTATGGTTTGTAGATTTCTTTTGGATCTGTTACTTGACTGTAGCTGATTTATCCCAGTGTTTTTCTATTTGATTGGATTCCAATGTTCTTATTTTGCTCCCTGATTTGCAAACATTTGGTGATTTGTAGGAATGCCGGCCTTCCCCAGTATGGTCAGCTTGGTCATGGAACTGACAATGAGGTCAGTTTGTAGAAGTTTTACTTTTACTTTTATTTTTTTCATGGTAGATTAATAATGGATTTTTGTTTCCTGGACCATTTGCAACATCTGTGGATGCTCAGAGACATGACACTTTATGTGTTTTTGCGGGTGTCTTTAATCTTGGATGGAAAGTTGGAGTAATCATCCTGCTTTAATGTTGTGGTTAGCAGGTTCTCTTTTGTCCGAAAACGTCAATCACTATTCATAGGCTATTTAGTAAATATAATCAAGATATGGAGTCTCTGAGGATTTTAGAGTGGTGGAAAACATGAGGTGTATTAGAATTATGAATTATTTCTATTAGCGATCTGAATAAGTTCTCCTGTTTTAAGGTAGGTTTCGAAGTGGCTGCAGACAATCTGGCCTTTAGGTTTGGAATTTTCTGGGCTACAACTACATCTTGATTAACCAATTTGAAGTGTGTTTGATGAAACTTGATTTTGCCATGGATCTTGACTTGAAACTATCTGTTCTTGTAGTATAATACTAAGGATAGCTCTGTGAAACTTGCGTACGAAGCCCAACCACGACCTAGAGCTATAGCTGCTCTTGCAGGAGAAACTATTGTGAAGGTTGCATGTGGAACAAACCATACAGGTGGATGATAACACCTGCTTTCTTCTCTCTCTCTCTCTCTCTCTCTCTCTCTCTCTCTCTCTTTCTTCTTTTCCCACTCAAAAATTTTCACACTGTTATCTGTCTAATTTTCTAATTTGTTTCTGGCAGTGGCTGTGGATTCCAAAGGCTATGTTTACACGTAAGTTCTCTCCATGCTGATCATTTGTTTTTATCTTCCTTCAGATATCTGATATGTGCTGACAATTGACAATAACTTGTGCTGAAAAATGTGTAGGTGGGGCTTTGGTGGTTATGGAAGGTCAGTAGTTGCTATCTAACATTAGCCTCTTTGTTGCATTTTTTTCCCCTACTACCAAGGAACATTCATATTGTTCCTTGGTCGAACATTTGTAGGCTTGGACATAGAGAGCAGAAAGATGAGTGGGTTCCACGTCGTGTTGACGTCTTTCAGAGGAATAATGTTCTACCTCCTGAAGCAGTTATTTCAGCTGGTTCTGTTAACTCTTCATGTACTGCAGGTAATGTTTCTTTATGTGTTATATTGTAGCTAGCGTATTGAAACAATTTCAATTATATAGCAGCATTGTTTTTTTTTTCTTTGCCTTTTTGTTTGTTTTCTGCTTCAAGGTGATGACATTGTAATGATTTAGCACCCTACCTGTAAAGTCAAGGCTCAATATTAAAATTATCCTGGTAACTGGTATGGGATGAGGAGCTCTTAAGCCAATGTGTTTCCTCTACGGTGTTGAATAGCAGGGTTCTGATACAGCATAATAGGCGAATGTGCTTGAGAATTAAGGGATGAAACTGGTTGTGTCAGTATAGAAAAATAGGCAAGCTATTCTAAGGTAGTATATATTTGCACCAATCTCTTTTTTGTCAAGAAAGCTGGATGATGAGTTCATTAATATAACCAGCCTAGCACCAGAAAAGTATATGAATTCAGTATTTTAAAAGTAAAAACATTTTAGTAGCATTCTGTTAGACTTATTGAAATTAGCTACTTGGCTTGCCAGTTATACGCTCACCCATAGCTGTGATTATGCTTCAGTTTCATCCTATACGAAATGGCGATGTATTATGAGATGTAGTTAGCATCTCATGTCCTTAGTGTACCTTTTCTCTCTGCTAGTTGCTTCTCTTCAAAGTATCTCTGTCTGTGTCCTTTTTCTTGCTGCTTCTAGGCTCATGTGTCTTTGTGCCCTTGCAAAAAATTTAAATTTGATTACTTTTCTTAATATCAAAGTACTAAAGAAAGTGGAGTTAAGCTTTTGAGTGAAGTGATAATTTTTCCGTATTTTGCTTTTATCCAGGTGGTGGACAGTTGTACATGTGGGGCAAACTTAAAAATAATGGTGATGACTGGATGTATCCTAAGCCTCTCATGGATTTGAGGTTCTACTCTGTTCCATACTTTGAATTGATCCAATCTCATATCTAGAATCCTATTAAATCAAACCTACAATCATATTTGCTTTAGTTTTATCTACTTGAGAAATTTCTACATTTAAGTGGTTCTTGTGTATGTGTACAGATCTTTAATCTGTTTAGCTTACATCAATTATTTTTGCTTCTGGGATTTTGAGGAATCAGTTTTGAAATGAACCGCCACTCATTTTCCATCTTTTGTCTGCATAGAGAGATCTCTACATGTAGATGTGGAACCTAGTCGGTATTTGCAGGACTTCAGAGTGAAATTTTTACTTGTATCATGTTAAGCTGGAGGCGCTGAATCTGATTTATTGAAGGTTGCTTTGTTTGTGAATTGAATGCTTTAGTAAAATTATTGTAACTCACACTATTTTCAGTTAAATAAATCTTATAATAATTTAAGGAATCTCAAATATTGTGTTTATTAACTCCTTTGGCGATGAGTTGAGTTGTCTATCATATTGACTGAGATTGATATTGCTTGTGCACCTTGTTATGATACTTGGTGTGCCTGCTTGAAACTAGTCTGCCTCTTGCTTACACTGATACCGTTTTCTGTTTTTTCAAGTGGATGGAATTTACGTTGCATGGATTCAGGCAATATGCATCATTTTGTCGGAGCTGATTCCTCTTGCATAAGTTGGGGTCATGCTCAATATGGAGAGTTGGGATATGGTCCTTATGGGCAGAAGTATGAAACCTTATCAGTATAGTAATGGTTTTATTACTTTGAAGCCTTATCCTTTATTCTCTTCAATCTTCAATTTGGTGTGATTCTGTTTTTCAGGTCTTCTGCAATGCCTAAAAAGGTAGATATTCTTGAGGGCTTGCATGTTATCAGGTGGGTACTTATTGACTTCTTTTATGATATTGACACTGAAATTAGCATTCTTAAAAAAATCTTTATATGTATCTGTATGTCAATTTTAATTTCTTTTGTGATATTGGTGTGATTATTTTTTTTTCTTTTTTTTTTTGGTTGCAGTGTTGCTTGTGGTTATGGCCATTCCTTGGTTATAGTTGATAGAACAAATGTTGGTGAACGACTTGATCAGGTAATTCTTTGAGATTCTTTGTCTGTGCTTTACCATAAACACTTGTTTACTCTTTATCTTATCGTACCCAAGCCTAGAACAAAATTTGCTAGAAGATTTTGTTACATGTTGGCTTTCTTAAGTATAATGGAAGTGTTAAAAGTGGTTTATCCTATGTAAAGAATATGCTCAAAGACCTAGAGATTGAAAGTGCCTTCTATTTATACAGTTCACACAATTTTTTGAGTAATAAAATTTCCTTATGGATGAACCAATTTAGGCTTGGCAGTTTGGATAGTTTTATTATTGGCCAGTTCTACGCATTTTTCATTTTCTTAGTTGAAACTCTCTAGTAGTTTAACTAGATACTATTGATTCTGTCAAGAGAATACCAACATACTGATAGGGGATTCTGTTTGTCGTGACCGGTTGTTTGCTTAATGCAATGCCAAATTATTCTGTTGGAGATGGATCTGGATTGATATTTTTGTTAGCTGCTGCTTAGTGTTGTTTATCTCGTCACTTTTATGTGGGAGGCTGCCTCTAATATGTGATCCTTTCGACAGCTTGATGTTTACGATGGCAAAGCTTCCAGTCAAGGTAAGTTGATGTAAAAGGCTCTAGTTATTTATGACTGGTCTGGTCCATAGGGCACTGTAGTAAGAACTCTTGGCGGTATGTTGTGGTATCCTGAATTTGTGGAATGACTAATTTTGGAAATTACTCATGCAGACAATGAGGAAATCGATAGAAACTCTACAGTGCCCCCAAAAAAAGGTGCTGCTAAAGTTTCTAATAACTCCAAGAAGAGGAAGAAATCCAAAGATTCATCAGAGGAAGAGGAAGAGGAAGAGAACAGTGATTATGAAAGTGACGACAGTGAAGAACAGGCAAATGGGCAGTCAGAGAGGAAGAAACAGGCTGGTGGAAAGGCCTCTGGTAGAGGTCGTGGTAAAGCTGCTAATAAGTTATCAGGTGATGGAAAAGGCACGGGGCGTGGCCGTGGTCGCCCTACTTCAACGAATAAAAGTTCACAGTCTGTCCAAGGGAAAACTGGTAAAAGAGGACGGCCCCGTAAGTCATAGCCCATTTACTTCCGCTTCAAATCAGAAATTTTGTTGTGTGTGTAGAGAAGTGTATCTTATTCTACATTAGCCCGGTTTATTTGCATTATTTTGTCATCAATTGTCTTTTTTTGACACATTCAAACACTCAGCTCTCAGCACTTTGCTGTGCTTGATTAAATCAGTCATTCTGGACTACAAAGTTATTTATTTCGAGGTCATGGAGAAGTGAGAAATTTTTTTCTAGAGTGGCAGCGTCTTTTACTAATGGGGTAGAAATTTTGCTGTGCCATATAGTAAATTTATTTAGGCAGGGCTAAATATCTCCCTTACAAATACCGTGGAAATTTACCAATGGAATTGGTTCGAGTCCAAGCATTAATTCCCCAACCCTCAGCGCCGCGCCCAATTTTTGACTTTGAGTTGGGTTAGCGGTCTCTCCCAGTAACCTGTGCGGAGCAGGTGTGCCCTTATAATATTCAATACATAATCTATTCACAAAGGCTGGTAGTTTATCGTCACTTGATACGAAATCGCGACTGCCATGACAAGTCAAGTGACTTAAATAGGGCGGTTTGATTGCTGACTACAAATTGAAAATGAAGTAGGAGAGATTTTAAAACACGAAAAGAAAAAAAAATCATTAATGGTTTGGATAGAAACGACTCTGACTTTGATAGCAAACCTCAAAGGTTGTCTAAGTCTATAGCTCAGGAACTGTTTGTATAAAGTGAATCTGTTTCTAGAGGTTTCCATTTGCATCGTTTCATTGACGTTGCATTTGAAAGATTGCCCAAAATACACGGCAGACTTCATTTGTTATATGACATTTTTCCACGATTGCTAATTTTGACCAAAATCTTGATAGCACAAAGGCTTCACCCTAACCTGTTATTTCTATTGGGAGATCGTGGTCTCCTCGTCAATTCATTAGTTATTTAATGGTGAAATCTATTTTCCGTGCTGTCAATAATCAGTAATAATAATAATAATAAAAGTCAGCAGTTTAATTATTGCTCATTATCAATTAATGTCATGACAGTTTAATTCGCCTTAACTCATACATTGACAAACATGTTTTTTTTTTTTGTTTTTTTCTGTAAAAGATAAGATTGATAAATATTTGTGGCAAATGATTCTACCAAACATATTTGGGACAATTTCGAAAATAGCCCAACATTTAATCTAATTTAACAAATTCAAATAAACATACTCATAATTTTCTATTTTTTATAGTCAAAACGGACCGAAAAATCCAACCTCTTCGCACATATTTATCCATTAACATATGCAATGCACATTTTTTCATTCCATCTTTCGTTTCATCATCTTCATCAAACTTTCTAAAGAAAAAAAAAATTAAAAGAGCTTTTTGGTTCATGATTTGGTGTGTAATAGTTGATTAATGGGTTAGTTGTGGTTAATTAAAGATAAAGAAACATCGCTAAAAAACTCTTCAAATAATATTTTATTACTTATTTGAAGAGTCATATCATCATTTAAGGCTCCAAAAGACACTCTAATTAAATTTTTTTAAATAAAAAATGATCATCTCTCTTTAAATTTGGAGAGTTTTTTTCTCCCTCTTCAATTTATATTTTATTAATTTTTGTTGGAGAAAGAGAGAGAGGTGTTTTAATTACTATTGACTTTTCCATTAAAAAAATAATTATTTAATTAAAATAATATTAACTCATTTTCATTTGAAAATTCTTTTGGAGAATAATATATTTTTTCACTCTTGTATTTGCCACATAAGTAAACAAATAAATATTTGAAGAGTAAAATTTATAAAGTCTTTTGCAGATGCTCTTATACTACTTAGCTGATACTTTGACAAACTCAAAGATTCTAATAAAATAATTATTGATGATAACAACAAAGCAGACACAATCAAAATTAAAATGGAAGAAAGTTAAAGCCTTTGATCTGATCTATAAGAAATTTCTTCTAGTAGCTTAGCTCATTTCAGAATCTTATGAAATGATATCGGATTTATAAATAATATGGCCCATCATTTCGGGTGGGGGGAGTAGGTCTTGCTTCGTATTTGTTAATTCATTTCGGGTTTACACGACTTCAGGCAGACCAAGCAGCAATCAAAGCTACGCTTAGCATGTGCGTGTCAATCGCGTATCACAATATAATATAATCTTACAAATGGTGGATAAAGTATTCGCAAAAAGATTAGCATCCTTTGTTCATGCGTTAAACAAAGCAATGTACGTCAAAGTAAATTTAATGTGTTATTAATTAGGGAATAGTAGTAGTAATTTCTGTGGCTAAAAATATATATTTTTTAATTATCTTATTTTTTCTTAACTACAAATAATACTTACAAGTTTATATTCTTATTGATGTGATAAATACATGACTTCATACGAATTAATATGTGACAATAAAATGATAAATAATCAATCTATACTTGACAATTGATTATGAAGTCAATTTTTTTTTTTTTTTCAAAATACACAAGAACATTTCTGTATTAAGAAGCATATTAATTGATATTGCTAGCTTATTTTTTATTTTTTTATTTCAAAATACATAAGAACATTTCTGTATTAAGAAGCATATTAATTGATATTGCCAGCTTATCACTCTGATAGACATGATCAACAACAAGACAAAGGAAACATTAGAAGCCATGCGATGGCACAATCGAGAGAGACGTACATGCAATCCCTTTTATTGACATCAAACACTTAATTATTCGATCGATATGCATGCGTTTGCCTATTCGTGGTAGTGGTACCTAGGCACGAGACAAAGCGGATTCTTCTTGTGCACCGCAAGTCCTGGGAGAGCATCAAAGTCTAGATCATCGTTGTGCATACCAAATGGCATTTCCCAATCAAATTTGTAAAGAAGATTAGCAAGAGCAAGGTCCACAGTGGTGATTCCCATTTGTATACCAGGACAAATTCTTCGGCCAGCACCAAAGGGTATTAACTCAAAGTGTTGTCCTTTAAAGTCAATAGGGCTGTCAATGAATCTCTCAGGGTAAAACTCATTTGGATTCTCCCAAGTTTCAGGATCCCTTCCTATAGCCCATGCATTTACGAAAACACGCGTCTTCTGTGGAATTTCATACCTGTCTATCTTGCATTTCTCCGTTGTTTCTCTTGGGATTAGCAACGGAGCTACCGGTTGCATTCTCAAAGTCTCCTTCACTACAGCTCTGAGATACGATAATTTTTCAACATCGTCTTCGTCTACAAAATCTTTGTTTCTGATTAATGATCTAATTTCTTCTTGAACTTTCTTCATTACTCTACAGTTCTTCATAAGATAAGTCAGGGCCCAAATCAGGGTTGCTGCACTCGTATCTGTGCCAGCAATTAAAACATCCTGCAATAAAAATAAATGATATATTAGTAAACAATAATTTTTTTTAGTAAGTTAAAATAAGGGGTAAACTTATAAAATAAGAAAAAACACGTATTTTAATATAGTGTATCATGTATTATAGTATATTGAAATTTGCGATTTTCTATCTTTTTAGCTTATCCCTCACTCTCGCAGTCTCGCTATATTAAAATAAGAAAGAGATCCCTTACTAATTAACCACTCTCTCTATATATAACTATATATATTGGTTGTGGAATTTAACCATGAGTACAGCTTTGATGTGATCCCAAGTAAGATCAACTTTCGATCCACCTTGCTTCCATAGTTGAAGTAAAACGTCAACTATATCCTCTTGCTCTGATTTGATTCTTGCTGGATCCAGATGTTCTTCGATGAGTTCTTGGTGGAATGCGTCAAATTCTTTGAAGGTTCTTTCCAGCCGACGAATCATTCCTGTGATATTATCAACCCAGCCTATGGAAGGAAAATAATCTTTGAAAAAAAAGCCTACAATCAAGGACTGAGTTTCTGCAAGTAGAGCACCAAACCTGCTTCTTTCACTTATTCCCTGGTCTTCGACTTCATAACTCTTGCCAAAACCAATTCTACAGGTAATAGAGCTGGTAAGAGACTTCATTAGCTCACTTAAGTTGACAGGTTTCGAAGCAACAGCTGATCTTGATACCTTTTCAATCAGAATGGATACTTCACCTTCTCTAATGGGTCGAAAACTCTGCACTCTATTAGAGTTGAAGAGATGAACGACACATATTTTCCTTATCTCCCGCCAGTAAGCGTTATATGGTGCAAACGCCACATCTAAGCCGTTGTAAGATACCTTTTGCTGGCTAACCAAAGCAGGCCTACCGCAAAATTGAAGATCATGAGTTTTCAATACCTCTTCGGCCATCTTTGCTGAGGAAACAACCAGGATTGGTACCGAACCCAGACGCAAGGACACCATGGGGCCATATTGTTTAGAGAGTCTCCAAAAATAATTTTGTGGGTTTGAGTAATCAAATTGATGCAAGTTGCCTATGAAGGGAAGACCCCGAGGCCCAGGTGGCAAAGCAATGCTTTTGATTGTTTTGTATCTTTGGACGTGGAGAATTATCGAGATCAGGAAGATAGGCACCAGTAAAAGGATCATTGGCAAAGCCATTATGTTGTAATTGTTTGAGCAATCGTATGCAACAGCGTTGTGTCTACGATAGAATATATAGTTCCTTGAGGCAAAAATTGGTCAAGAAAAGGGGTCCATGATGGGTGAGTGTGTAGTCTTTAGTGCTGGCGAAGATAAGGACTCATTCGCATGCTTGGTTTTTCAACCGCCGTAAAATTGCCGGCATAGCATTTGACTTCTAATCGTAAGCCTTGCGGAAGAGAGTCCGATCAATATCATAAGCATATGGTGCTCGAAGGGCATCCAAAGTAGATTCTATTTGATACGAATTTGTTTATCAAATTGGATCCATAAGAGGTGGTATTAGCAGAAGAGCTCAACCAAGAGCCCACAAGCCCAGAACCCACAGTCAATCAGCCCATGGATGAAGTTCACCATGAACCAGTGAAAGATAATCCACGGCCCAAACGAAAAAAGAAACTTCCAGACTGGTTAAGAGACTACGTCGTTTAGGATGATTCATGAAAGTGCTTTGCTTGGCTGCGTTTATTTCGGATTCCTTTTTGTTGTTTTCGGTTGCGTTGTCAAAATTAGTTATTTTCAATTTCTGTTATATACTGCTGAGCTTTGTTGTTTTTGGAGAGCATGAAATGAATGAACAATTTTCTTTCTCTCTCTGACTCTTCCTTCTCATTCTCAAATCTCTGAGATCCCTTCTCTGGAGCAAACACTCGCTCGAAGTAGTGGTAGTTTCGTATTGCTCTCGGTTTCACGAATTAAGAGCGTATCACTATTACTGCTAAAGTTCATTGGGAGCCATGGCCAATGTCCATTATGTGTGTTCAAAATTTTTGGATTCATTGTTGTGAACTCGATTATCTAAGAGCTGATGAGTACTGCGGATTCACTAATATTCCATCCTTTGCGTAATTTTACAAGATTGCCCAAAGGGTCCTATCTATAGGCTATTTCGGAAATAATCCTTTACAACCAACCCTCCTTGTAATATTAATTAGATATTTTGGTTGTGCTCAAATTGAGAAACTTATTCATTCCTGTGCCTTTTCCTTTATTATCATTTAGGGTGTGTTCCTTGCCATAAGGCTAAGAGCATCCTTCTTGTGCACGGTAACACGAGGTAAAACATTTAAAACCCAAGTCTTTATTTTTCGTTCCACCTGGCACTTCCTAATCAAACTTACAAAGAAGATTAACAAGTGCAAGTTCTACATTGCTAGTCCCATATATATTATATTGAAGGTCTCTCGTGATCTCTTTGGCCAGTTTTGCTGAGGAAAATATTGGGGTTGCCACGAAATTAACTGAGACCCAAGGGCATCACTCTTGACTCGTGAGGTCACCATGCATATTGTTTGGAGAGATTCCAGAGATAACGTTGAGGGTTTGAGTTATCAAATTGAAGGGAAAACACTTTACACTTCTGCTTGTTTTGTGCTTGTTGAGGTAAAACAAGATAAGAATAAGAATAGTGATTGAGAAGGATGATCGCAAGCAAATAAGCCGTATAAATGTTTGTATACAATTTAGAGAGCCTCCATTTAATTATTTTTATTGTGAAGTACGTAGTTATTTCTTAAACAGATAGAAAAAAAAAAAAGAAGAAAGAAAGATGAAATATGCCATGCCATGCCATCAACGTTGAATAAAGTGCAACATAGATAAAATCATCTAAAGGTGGCTAATGGGCCGGACGGCACGAGGCACGTCACGGGCACGGCACGAGGCACGTCACGGGCACGGCACCTGTCCGTACAGTACGGCACGGTACGAGCATGTCTCGGTAGAGCACGCGGCACGGCACGACATGCACGTGGGCCGTGCCGGGCTTAGATTTTAGGCACGCGGGCCTTAAAAGCACGGCACGATTAGAGATTGGCCAAATCACGGCACGCGAAAAAGCACGCAATAAGCACGTTTCATTTTTTAAGGAAAGTAAACTTAAAATTTTATGATTGTATAAATAACTTGAAATTGAATCTTTTAATATCTTTTATTAGCTCAAGTTTTTTAAATTTATTTAATTATTAGTTTCAAAAAAATTATAATTGATTTATGTTTATAATTTATTAAATAAATAATTGATATCATGATTTTAATAAATATAATTATAAATATAATGATTTTATAAATATGTATTAATATTATTATAAACTATGATATATGACTCTACGTAATTCCAAGTTAACAATTAAGTTAACCCTTTAAAAAAATTATTATTATTGTTATTGCTATGTGCTAAAAAAGAATTCTAATACCATAGAGTCAAACTTAGCAACTAATATTACATTATCTTATTATTATTAATTTATTATTATTGAATATGGACTTGAGTTTTGAATTTTTTATTCCATTAAATTAAAATAAAGGCATATGGATCCAAAAAAAAATATATATATAAGCTTGAAAAAAATAAGACAATAAATTAGCATACGCTCTAAAAAAAAAAACACTTAGTGGGCTATTTTTTCTAGGCACAGCATGGCACGCCCTATGGCACGGCACGTGTGCCGGGTTGGCACGGCATGACACGAAATGAATAGTGAGCACGGCACGGCACGAGCACAAACACGCGTGGGCTTCTTTTGACGGGCCTGGGCCGGCACGGCACGGCCCGTTGGCCATCTCTAAAATCATCCATAGTGTCAAATTTTGGGTCCAAAATGCAGACAAGAGTAGTGAGATATCACTCTACCCCAACGACAATAGCAGCAGCCCATTTATACACATACCTCATTTAGTTAAATATGTCTTTATTATGCGTAAGATAATAATAATGTTGATTATAATAATAACGTTGATTCCTTCCAGTATTATATGAGAATAAAAATTCAAATTATGGTATGATAAAATTGTTAAAGAAAGTTTCGACGAATATTAATAGAATTTAGATTGTAATATATATGTATTTGGGTATACGTAAATAAACAATAAATATTCTTCAAAACGCACGATATTTCCATGTTGCAAAGTGTGCGATGACCCTCTCTGGACAGATCTGCTCCTCTTCCATGTTATTTGTCCGCATGGCTCAACTGTGGAGGCACGTATGAAGTGGCATCGTAAGAAAATTATTGGTTTTTGCTGGGCGTTTTAATCAGACTAAACGTTAAGGTTTCCTTTCAAATCAATGATAAGGTTTATCATTTGTCCTATTGGTCTATGCTAACAACTTTATCAATTTTTTCTCTTTTTTCTTTTTCTAATGCAAACTTTTAACACTTGGCAATTATCTAGGAGATAGATAATCGTAATCTAACGTCAGCTGAGAGATTGGAATATTTTTTTTTCCCATTTTAACTTATAATTTATGGCAACTGTTAATAAGCATTAACTCATGGAATCAAGGCTTCTACAAATATGACCCTGGTGCTAACAGCATTCCGTAAAATCCTCTTATTCCCCATTTTCTTTATTAACCCTTCTCTTGAAATACTTAAAATGGTGAAGAGATCTCTTAACACATATATTTTCACTTAAAACAATGATTTAGTTGGGGAATGCATTGAAATTTTCAATACAATACATTGATATATAGGTACATTGAAATATATCAAAACATTTGAGAATTGATTCAAATTTATCCTTTTTAATAAAAATTGATCCTCAAATTTATAGACAAAATAAAGTCGTGAACTTATGACTTTGTAGTTAGGACCATTATTTTTATTTTAATCATTTGTATTGGACTTAAAAGTAAGATGATATATGCTGCGCATGCTCCATCTTATTATTGACGGCAATAACTATAATAAGGTGGTGCTTGGCCCAATTATTTCGTAATCTAAATGTTTGGAAAACAATAATTAAGGACTTCGGTGTAAATACATTTTTAATGACCGTGCTTCGAGGCCCGTAAATACAAACTTACCCATCATCTTTATCCAGCTTCAAGCCCTTTTGAAGGTTTGGTCACAACCTATGGAAAGCCAAGTGTGGGTGGCTATAGCCTATAGGTTGGTTAGGCTTGCGTTTCAGGTTAACTCAAACTAAACTGTAAAAAAAATTTAGATCCAACACAAACATTTTTTTTACTCAAGGTAAATTAAACCATTTGAGTTGGTTTGGGTTTAGTTTGAGCTTTATACGATCAAAATGTCACTTACTTTGATAAATTCAGTTATATCAAAATCGTAATAATTATTATACATAATAATAACTTAAGAATATCAACAATATTTGGGTCCTTTATTTACTGAATATTACTTATAAATTTTCTTCCATCCTCCAAAGAGGTCTTTTATGAGAGATCATATATACCATAGTTGCCTCCGTTCCACTGTTTTCATGTCGAAGCTTATGGCATTATATATAGTGCAATTTTTTGCCCCCCTCCAAATGAATTGACATATAGCACCATTCACTTAAAAAAAATGACATGCTGCACAATGCCTCCAATTATGTTAACTTGACCGTTTATTCAAACGACGAAAGGACAAATTTGAATGTTCAAGCCTTAAATATAAATTTTAAAAAATAGTCATTAAATTTTCCCTCCTCCTTATGTTCTGTTTTCTTCTTCTTCTTCTTCTGTGTCATATTCTAATTTTTCTTCTTCTTCTCCGTTTCTGTTTTATCTTTTACTACCATGTGAAGAACAATATTTACCGTGCACAGCCTGTTCGGCATCAGCGCAACGTCAGCTCGAAGCAGATCGCCACAAGCGAAGCTTCCTCTATCGCCGCTCATACCCGCTGCCGCTACTGTCGCTTACTTCCTTTGGTTTAGTACGTATCCTGTGATTAGGGTTTTCATTGGTTATTCACTTATTTGGTTTTTCTTTCTTTTATTTTTTTTTAAGAATTACGATTGAAGGTTTTGAAACCCTGAAGCAGTTAATCAAAATTAAATGCATCAACAACAAAGAAGTCATCCTTGACGATTTCCCATTCCTTCCCTGCCGAGCTGCCCCTCTTCACCATTCGAAGTACTACTACCTTTGCCTTGCCTTTCTATAGCATAACCAAGCTCCTTCTTTTTCAAGCACTAAGAAAAAATCAATACCAATCAAAGCCCTGTCTAAGTAAAGCTTCGGCTGTTGGAAAGATTTATGTTCATCCACAACTTCCTTTCAATCCACATGGACAAATTTATGCTTTCTCTACTAGGAGTCATCAAAGGAGGAATAAACATATACTGGTTCGATAAGCCAAGGAAAAACAAACAGTCATTATTACTCAGAGGGGTTTGATTTTGATTTGTAGATTAGGTTGCAGATTTTGTGGAAAGGTCTGAATTTGATTTTAATTCAAATTCTATTTTAGATTTTATGGATTGATTTGACTATTATTTTAGCAACAAGGGGAAGTAGAGTCACCATGGTCTTGCGGTCAATTTAAGAGAAGAGGGTACTACGAGCCCTCTGCCCCATGCATCTAACCTGCTCGCATGGTTCACCAGTTCCATTAACTATGCGGGAAGGTTTCCCATTACTTGGCTCACCAACTTCATTTTCTACAGGAACTGTATGTCCAAACAGGCCTGGAAAAACAATTATGATCTTGCTTTCTTTTGTTACTCAAGTCTAGGGCATCGGCTGCTTACGCCCCCTTCTTCCCTTTTCTAATGAAAGAGTTTATTAACTGCCTTAATAGTCTCATCTCAAATAGGGCGTGCAGGCCTACCTTTTTTTAGTAGGTGTTTCACTACCTAAGCAAAGAATGCAAGGAATGAACTTTATTTTGAAAGTTTTAGAATTAATGCTAATGAAGAGATTTCCTTTCTAGAAAATTTATTAGAAGTGGGTAAATTTGGATTTTTGTTGTTGCTGATAACATTGATCAGGCCTAATGCTCCGCAACTTAATTCATTGGTTTTATTTGCTTATGATTTTTGGTTATTTAATTATGCAGAGTGACAATAATCCCTTGGCAATGAAATCATTGAAGCAAATTCCTGTTACAAGTGTTAGGGCTCACCGCATTGTTGGCAATAAGGGAATTACTAATAACTGAGAAGGAGGCTAAGAAGTTATAGTGGATAACGGAATGGGAGAGAAGTTAAGCATGGTTTCCATGGAGCCAAAGATCTCTTATCTATTGAACTATATATTGTCAGCTAACGGTGATAAATCAAATTTTATTGGTAAGTTAATTGGTGATGATTATTGTGTAATTATTTTTAATTAAAGGTTTTTAATGTAAATATCAATTATTGGATTAGACTTTTAGTCATTTAATTTTTTTACATCGAAACAAGGGGTATTTTTTATATTTAACCAAACTTTAAATAGTTCCGCTAATAATAATAGAAAAACTAACGGAATTGTGGGCGTCGTGCAACACGTCATTTCTTTTAGGTGCGTAATGTTATATGTCAATTCATTTGGGGTGGGTAAAAAATACCCTTTCCCTGTAGGTTCGATCTCGTTACCATTATTCTATTTCTAAATTTGTGCGTTTGTGAGTATAATAAAATTTTACATAACACAGTCTCATGCTATAAGGAGTGCCAAACACACCTTAAGTTCATAATATGTGCATTGACAATTTGCTTGCTATTAATAATCTTGTTATATTGCACTAAATTAAGCAATTTTCTTTCCAAGAACTTTCAAATAAAATGTGTAAGAGAAATTGAAATATTCTAGATTGATCATGTGGATAATTAAGGTTCTACATCACAGAGTTGTTGAAAATTTTAGAATATAAATTATTTCCGAAAGGATTATCCTTATTTAATGGATTTAAGTTTTGCCCATGCAATATCTAAAGAATGTATGTAGTTAAGCAAATGAAAAATTTTCTTATGTGTATACTACGAAGCCTAATTTATTTTTCAATACCACAAGATCAAGCAAAATTTTGTTTCTGATATATTATATAGATTTAAAGTAAACCATTATTGGACTAATAATGATTTGGTTGCTTGCTTTGAGACTAAAATTATGTATTATATATGACTGCAAAATTTATTTCAAGATTTGGATTGTTGACCTTAGTGCCAAGTTGCTGAAAACTTATAATGATTATGCTGCAGTAGTCTTCTTCCATTAGAACGATAAGTACTCTACAAATACATATTTTAAAATACTTGTGGTCCTCAATGAAGAGATTTAGAAACAATGAGTGTTATTAGAATGCATAAGCATTAAGCTTATGAGTACAAATCCTTTGATTAATGAACTATCACTAAAGACATTTAAGACCCACAAGAAAGAATGGATCTTAGGTGCAGTTAAAAGTGATGATGTATGGATTTAAATAATGTTTATTGTTTGATACTTTTGGCTCAATTATGTGTTTCTAGTAGTTATTATTTCTAATTAATCGTGTACACTTATGACTTCTAATGTATGACAATAAGACAAGTTTATGACAAAGATATTATAGGACCTTTATAACTTCTTACTTATAGACCATGTTAGTATACTAGTGTTGTGGTACATGGAAGGGAGCATGTCGCATATAACGACATACAACCGCTATGACTCGCGCAAGTATTATACTTAACAATGGTGCTTATGATTATAACCTTTTATAAATACAAGCTAATATTTTATTAAACCATTATGCAATATGTCATATGGACCAAGAGGGAGAATGAAAGAAATTAGTGGCGCACACGACCTATTTATGACTCGTACTTATATATATAGTAGGTTTAATAAAATAAGAACATAAATGATGTGAAAAACTTATTATGTAATGAGACCCAACTTTGATGGAAAGCAAGTCAGAAGTGAAATAGGAAAGTATGATCCTCTCTTTGTTTATATAAGGAACCCTATTCCATCAATTATGATAAAGCCCAATAATTTTAACCTATAATCAAAAGAGGTTAAGAGAGAAATATAGTTTCTTTTCGATGTCGTATTCGTCAATCGAAAGCTATGAATTAAGGTGCATTATTATGTTTAATGATGTGTGAAATCATGTTAATTATTCAAATTTCTTGGATTATATTTTTTGCTTGATTGTTTAGCATAAATATTAAGGGTTTATTTTACATAAAGAGCATAGATTTGTTGCAATTTATGTAGGCCAAGTTCATTCAATTGCAAGTTTTTTCAAAAAGAAATTTAATAATATTAGGCACCTCAATATTTATGACTCGTAATACTATTTATCAATATCTATTAGATGTTGAATGTCTACAACCTCATGAAAAATGAATGTGATATCAGCGCATTACTTTAGGAAATAATGCCATGCCACAATTGAGCACGAGGAACACTGTCTATGGGAATAACATGGCAATATCTCTCTCGGGCCAAGATTCGAACTAAGCCCAGCAAGTAGCATGCCCATCTCTCACCATTTGAAGTTTGAAAGTCTAGGTCACTTTACCATACTGAATTGAATGATGATAAAACTGGTCCACACACACACACACAAAATCAATGATCAGTGATAGTGAAGAAGAAACTGTGACTTTGTGGTTAAGATAGGCGTAGGGGCCATCTCACTTGTATTTGATTCAAAAGTCAAGTAGAAAGCTGGGAAGTGGCGTCAGCAGCTCTCATTGTGTTAGTGACTTTACTCCCAACAAGTTTGTTAGACGTGACAAATAAAGGTAACATGCCCCATCTTCTATTATTCAGTCGTAATAATTATATTAATTGTATTGTGTCCAAATGGTAAGAGATCGATCCTACAATACAACTATGCCCTATCTATCTATATGACTATATATATATATGTGTCGATTGATGGTGATCACGACACGAATTTACTCATCATTATTCATTGCATTGCAGTGCACATGTGATCATGATCAGTATTTAACTTCAACCGTATAGCTAGATTATCTTTTGGATCCAACAAGAACTCCATTATGTACAGTACCAGACTTCAAGCTCATTTATAGGTAAGAACGATTTTATCTGAAAATTTAAACTATTAGATGGACACTCTCACGAAAAATATACAAAATGCGACTGCGCCTGAAAATGGGATTTGATGAATCCAACATCTACAATACTGCGACTATGATCCGATTTCTCAAAACAGACCAATTCCAACATTTTATTATTTCTTAGACCTTACGCACATACAAAAACAGCTATCTAATCAAATAAATGGTAATTAAAAACTTGTTGAAAAGAACATTTGATCGCATTATTGATGCTTCCCCATGTGAGAGGGCTCCACCGAAAATACTTTTTAAGGAGGGACGAATGGTAGACAGTCATAGGGCCGTTGTACCTAAATAATGCCCCATTTAATTGCTAAAATAATTGTTCTTCTCTTCACCCCACCTATCGGATTAGGAAGGAGCTAGGCGTAAAAATAATAAAACCCATGATGATTTATTTATTTTTGCTTCTATGATGATTCAGACTCTCAAGTCTCAAATCATGCTAGAAATCTATGAAAACGTTGTTCTACTACTAAAAAATTATTACTACTATCTTATAAAGGTTGGTGAATTAGTCTCATCGCTAATTGGATTAAATCGGAAGGATGAAATAATCATACAGTTGACGTAACATAATGTTGCATGAGAAGCTAAATTCGAAAACCCAAAACGGAAGCAAACATGAGTGCTTACAAATCTGTGTCATTCATAGGCCTCACCATATGTCTCGACTTGATATATTTATTGATCTCTTCTTTGGAAATAAGGAAAGAAAGAGAGATAAGTCCATTAATCCATGCATGGTAATGGCATTTATTCGTACAAATTATTGTCTAGAATACTGTAGAAGAAGGGTCAGAGCAATTTCAAAATTCACTATCGCATACAAAGATTATGTAAAATCTTTCCTTAAATTCCAATGAAATTAACTAAAAACCTCCTCAACAAAGTAATTAATAATTAATAGAGTTGAACTAATAAGACATATTCATGTGTATTTTAAATTATGGGCTTGTACATGATTGGTGGCATTTAAACAGTGATAATTAATGATCAATTAGGTTGTAAATTATTTCTTTTGTACCTACGTGAGTAAGAATTTAAGAACTCATGTGCACAAGCGAAACATTTGAGTTCACCATAATAAAGTTATTTAAACAAAATTTAACAATATTGTGATTAGTACACATTGTAATGTCATTTAAACAAAAAAAAAAAAAAAAGTAAGCCATGGTCTAGTATTTGGATAAGATATTGCTGATTTGACCACTAAAATGGTTTGATTGCTGGATTTTGACGCGAAAGACAAATAATTAAATTAATCCATAAGATAGGAGTTGGTTAAATAAACTTTGAGCAGTTGTATCTACGCTCGAACTCGGAGATCATGATTGTAAATCTGGGACCCACGTTGATAGATTCACGGCGTCCCCACCTCCGCCAGAGAAAACATGGCAAGCCTTGATCATCCCATAAACAGTGAGGTGGCCTCCACATGATTGTACGTGTCACGAGTTCAAGAATCCACGTCATGTGTGAAGACAAAAGAGCTGTCAAATAGTTGGTAACTGGTTTGGTTTGGTACCATATTCGTAGTGGCGTAGCAACTGAAGTGAATATATAAAAACATTATTTGACAAGGGGGATCCTTCAGACAGACAGCCTCCGTTTGCCTCCGCCTGCGACACGCCGTTTTTATTTTTATTATCCCTCATCCCTCCCTCACAACATGAATGAAAATGAATGCCGCAGCTTGGGTCCCCCACTCTCCCCTTTTCCATTTTCCTATTTATTTTTATTCATTTATCTTGTTTTTGACCTTTTTCAATTTCTCAATTATGATACTCGTATCATGATAACTTCTATGATTTAATAAAATTAAAGTGTTATTTAAAAAGAAAAGACACCCTCGTCCCACTAACAATCAATCGGTAATATAATCTATAATCAAAACATGAACATGTTATGAATTAAAGATCAATTACTTGTTAATCATGAAAGTTTAGGCTTATACTCTTTATCTTTTTTTTTAATTCACTTTTTATCATTAAACGAAAAAATATTACTTTAACTCATTTAAATCATTAATGAGCCATTTTTTATATTTTAGTCCTCTACTCTTGAAATTAATGGGTCTTTGGTTTAATGAGAGAAATCTTACACTTACAATGTTGAGTGTAAGAGTTCGAGTCTCGATAAGAGTTTTATGAGCGTTAATTTCAGTACTCCTTTATGTTGATAATTGAGTGGCGACAGTCTCTCCCTTATGAAATGTGAGTCGAGTAGACACTTCTCGAATATTAAAGAAGGTTTAAAATATTTAGGGAATGTGAGTCGAGTAGACACTTCTCGAATAATAAAGAGGATTTAAAATATTTAGGTAAGTGTTTCAATGTGTCAATGTATGACAGTAGTCCCAATTATATAATATGATTGTAAATATTAATTATAATGTCTGATTTAATGTTACTAACATCTCTATATAATAGACTTAAAAAAAAAAGGGTCCTCCGCTCTTGAAACTCCACCGTTTTAAATTAATACACAAACATGTCAAGATTAGAAAGGAAGGATAGAATTAAGTCAATTAACAATAGCTTTGCAATACGAAATCTAATTTGTTGTCTAGCAAAAGATTATGTACAATGGATAAAACGGCAGAATTCACCCGAGTACGAAAAATACAACTTCTCGCGAGTCTCGTGACGAGCGGGCGGGCGGGATACGATATTTACAAAATGAAAAGCCAAAAAAAAAAAGAAAAAAAAAGTAGCGATCTGACAGCTTTTCTTGGCCTGTCTCAACGGACAGGGCAAAGGAGGCAACGGATTTTTATTTTAAGTGGCGGACTCCAACACTAAAGTTAAAATTCATTTAAGGATGGTTTGAGGTCCGCGGTCGCTTTTGTAACAGTTTCCAAATTACAACACAACAATATAGGCTGTAGAGTGTCTTGTCTCCGCGAGACGGAGTGAGGTGTGTGCGCGAGGAGGACCAGATAAGGAGAACAAACTAACCAAACAAAATGGGAAGATCAAATTCTTGTTTCAAAATTATCACCTGCGGTAGCGACTCAGCTGGCAACGATGATCTTGATGTCTCCGAGGTATCTGATTGGTTTTAAGATTCCTGTTTTTGATTACTCGCATTGCTATTTGACTTTTCTTTTTCTGTTTTACTTTTTGTCCTACAACCTTGTCGTCTCGATTTGCATTTGACGGGTTATGTTTAGTTAATGCCACTTTCAGTTGTTATCCATTTAAAACTTGTTAATCCCAAGATCTGTGGTCAATTTGAAGTCCACAGCTGAGTGTTGATTTTATTGCTTCCAGAAACAACGTCACGGTGATTCTTCAGTGGTTTTATGTTGATTAGATTTAATGGCGGCTAAACAAGGCATTAGCGATATAATGTTGATGTGCGTTATGAATTCATAAAAGATGTGTATATGCAACTTGCGGCTGTTTGCGTTTTCTATTTACTGAACAATTATAATCTGATAATTCTTCAGTGCGGTGCGCATTTTGTGGTGTTCTCTGGAATGTTTGATGATTAAATCTATTTCAGGATCAAAATTTATTTATCTTTTTGGTCTTTCAGAAGCTTCCTCATGCTTCCGTAATATAGCTCTAGGATCTCCATGCAAAATGTTGCATCCATGTCCCATTTAGCTGATAAGATTTGGGTTTTGCTCAGGCTATTTTAAGACTATTTTAAGAGCAGCCTGATTTGTGGAGATTGAAGTACATTTTGGAGGTCAGGACTGGCATTTACAATTAGTTACACCATATTGCGATCTCATCATTTATCAGATATAAATTGCACATTGAGGCAATGCAATTATGTGGAAGATTTGTTTATGTGCTTTATCTTTTGACAAGTTTGATACATTTCAGATCTAAATTACACTGTAGTTGAAAGATTTTTTCCAATGGTAAAATGCCCTTATCTTTATGTGCAAATTAGCTCGTGCTCGTCTGACGTTGCAAAGTCATTCTCCTTTTGAAACCTGGGTAAAAGTTTGGGGTGAATAATAGTCTTTATTCATTTGTTATACATTTTTGTTATATTTGTCTCGGTTGGAGGGTGGGAGAAGATGATTGTTCTCCAGTTTCATTTGTTTCTCTTTTAGGGTTAATTAGTATTTGAATATCTTTGTAGAGCAAGAGCTCAAATGACAAACGTGGGTGGAGTTTCCGGAAGAAATCTGCCCGGCATCGAGTGCTAAGCAACAGTGTGGTAACAGAAACTGCTTCATCTGTAAAGAAAGAAAATCTGGAGACAGCTGATGTTAACTTCCAAACCCCTTCATCTGTAAAGCAGAGTCTGGAGTCCACTGATGTTAGCTTCCAAACTCCTTCATCTGCAAAGAAGGAGAGTCTGGAGTTGACTAATGTTAATTTTCAACCACCCAATATCTCCAATGTTCCAGAGAAAATCCCCACCATACAGTGCATTGATGAGAAACCCCAGTTGCCAACTCCTGTGGAACCGAAAACATCTGAGACCATTATTGAGACAGATGCAGATGATTCCCCCCTAGATGAGTCTGTTGTTGTTGTCATCCAGGCAGCTGTCAGAGGGATCTTGGTATGTTTTCTTGAATATGTAAGTTTGAATTTACTGGTTAATATTATCTTTAACCTTTCCTTTCTTAAGAAATTCCTTTTTTTTTTTAGGCTCAAAGAGAACTCTTAAAGCTTAAGAATGTGGTTAAGTTGCAAGCTGCTGTACGAGGACACATGGTTCGGAGGCACGCTGTGGGAACCCTACGTTGTGTTCAAGCCATTGTTAAGATGCAAACTCTTGTTCGTGCTCGCTATGCTCGTCTTGTAAAGGAGCCAGATTGGAAGGCAGAGAAGGATACCTGCAATTCTGTAACCTCGGTAATGCAACTGTACTCGATTAAGCATATGTTAATATGTTTCTTGTATTTTTCTAGTTGACATTTGTTTGGCAATCAGGTTGTATGCTGGGTCAATCCCAAGCAACCCCCCTCCTGTTAGTAGTTAGCTTGTGGTCTGAAAAATTCATCCCAAATTCTTATAATAAGCAAACCAATTGAAATAATTATCTCAATCATAAGAGAAAAAAGTAATTCTAAGCAATTATTTTTAAAGTAGCGCAAACTCTTTTGAAAATTTGTGTTGTATTAATTTCTTTGAACACCCATGTGAATATCATTACATGGCAAACACCATGGAAGGATAAATAATAGAGGGCAAGATTTTGCTATAATTTATCGAACTTAATCAGTTAGGTAGTTTTTGAAATGGAATTGCCTTTGTTCCCTGTGCATGTTGTAATCACCTTCCTCCTTGCACTTCAATTCGCCTTTGTCGTAGTGTTTTGTGATTGAGGATGAAAGATAAGCAAATATGCAATGCCAAATCATCATGCCTTACATCTGTGTTTTAAATTGTTTGACACTCAGATGTTATCTGTTTGCTGTCAGTATGTTGGTGACATTTCCTTTTCTTAAGCTTGAAATTTTCATAAGTTGTTAGAGTTTTGTTGTTTGTGCTACGATTATAATAAGCTTTGGATTCTAATGCAAATTCCCTGTTGTTTCTTGACTTGTATATGGTTCTTTATTTATTTTTTTAACAGATAGTGAACATTATCTTCTAAGCTTTTTGATGAAAGAATCTTTTTACGCAGTTTGTAGACCGCAGTTATTGTTTCTTCACCCTCAAAACAACTTTTCTTAATCATTCTTTCTTGTTTCAGAAGGGAAACTTAGTAACTAAACCAAATGCAACTCGCACTTCTATTCAGAATCTGCTTAGCAACAGGTTTGCTCGTCAGGTATGCAAAGTTACTGTCTTATTCTGTATTTTTATAGCTTTATTGTAGGCTTTGGATCTTTCTTTACATTTATCCAAGCCGAGCTGATACTTCCCTCATCCACCAAATTAAAGCTAATGGAGTCAACACCGAAGAACAAGCCTATCCACATTAAGTGTGATCCTGCAAAACAAGATTCTGCTTGGAACTGGTTGGAAAGGTGGATGTCTGTTTCATCTGCAAAACAGACTCTGGAACCAGGGTCAAAGATAGAGCATTCGGAAAATGGGAAGAATGAAAATTTTGCCTCTCCAGTGGAAACTAAGATCCCTTCTGAAGTTTTATGTGATTCAGCAGATTCAAAGTCAAGAATAAGGGAAACTGATGTACTGTCCAAAATTGAAGAAAATCTCATTACTCATGATGCAGACAAATTTAACTTTCAGCAGAGCCAGCCAACTTCAGTGGGAGATGATTTGGAGCTGTCTGAGCCAGAGAACAATGGTACATCTGATGTGAACAAGATCTCAATCGAGACAGATTCTCATCAAAGTCAAATCGTGCAATCTGATGCACCTTCTCAGCAGGAGCTGAAGTCTCTTTCCAATAAGCCTGAAATGGAAAGTGAACTACCAAAACGTTCCATGAAAAGGTTTGCCTCTGAAGATCTTGAGACTGAGGGGAAGAAGTTTGTATTTGGATCAAGAAAGGCAAGTAATCCGGCATTCGTTGTGGCCCATTCAAAATTTGAGGAGCTTAGTTCATCAGCCAATTCTGGCAAATCAATCAGTTCGCAGCACCAGGATGTTTCTGTGGATTCAAATGCCAACAATATTTCGTCTGGGGCCGATTCTTTAACCAGGACAAAGAATCTCAGCATTGGAGAAAACTCAGTTTCAAGGATCCAATATGGTGGCTCTGAATGTGGCACTGAACTTTCTATTTCTTCCACTCTTGATTCACCTGATAGATATGAAGCTGGAAACACAGAGCATGAACATTCAGCTAAAGTTTCCGAGAATGAAATTTGTGACCCTAAAAGCTTAAATAACCCGGATGTTAAAGCTAGTGATGCATCTACCATCCCAACTTGTGATGCCTCCCACTCTATCGTCGGTCAGCCTGAGAAGGTTGATGATGTTCGTAATGAATCTGTTAATTCACTTGTAGTTATAGATGCCGCAGCACAGCAGAAGCCAGATAATAGTGCTCCTGATTTCCATAAAGAACCAGACTTACAAACTGGACATCAAATGTATAGATCATACAGGTCATCACCAGAAGCTTCTCCTAGAAGCCACATAACCGTTCCAGAATCCCAAGGAACACCTTCAAGTCAGGTCTCAGTGAAAGCTAAAAACAACAGATCCGATAAGAGTGGATCTTACCGAAAGCGCAAGCCCCTCTCTGCAAGTAAGGGTTCTCCATCAAATCCAAGTCAAAACTCTGGTGCAAGAAGTAGTACAGAACAATTGCCAAAAGATCAGAAAAACGGCAAGAGACGCAGTTCCTTTGGTTCATCAAGAACTGATAACATTGATCAAGAACCAGGAGATAATAGTAGTAGCAGTTCTCTACCACATTTCATGCAAGCCACAGAATCTGCAAGAGCTAAGATCCAAGCAAATAACTCACCGAGGTCAAGTCCAGATGTGCAAGACAGAGACACCTACATAAAGAAACGGCATTCTTTACCTGTTGCAAATGGAAGGCATGGTTCTCCGCGTATTCAA
Source organism: Citrus x clementina (assembly GCF_000493195.1). NCBI lineage: Eukaryota > Viridiplantae > Streptophyta > Magnoliopsida > Sapindales > Rutaceae > Citrus > Citrus x clementina. Next base: position 41,697,674 of record NW_006262201.1, read on the forward strand.
CGGTCTCTGTCTCAAGCACAGCAGGGTGCTAAAGGAAATGGTACTCTTCATGGTATTTTCTGAACTTCCTTGTGTTCTTTTGAAATGGTGGTCTAGCTGATAGATTTACATCTGACTATCACATTTTGCCCAGAAATCCTTCACTTCCTGCCCATCCTCCCCCTCTATCACACATAGATAAAAAGGAAGATAAACACTGTTAAGTTGCATTATTTATATCAAGGGAGCTCTTTATTGATGGTATTCATAATTAGCTTATAGCTGAATGACAAAATCTATAACTTTACATACTGGATTTTATTGAACATATGAGTGTGATGCCGGTGAATTATCTTTATTTTGCATCTGCATGTCTTGTAACACCTTGACACATGGAAGAGCTCAAGAATTATGGAATTTTCGAATGACATGACATAATAGGCAAGGCTTTTGATAGGGCGGGGTGATTTTGTCCTCGAGATTATTTTTTAATGAAAAAGAAATAAAAGCTGAATGAGGATTCTTTGACATTAATGATTTTGGTACTTCGCTGTTTTGCTTCAGAGAAAAAATGGCAGAGGTGAGCGGATAACAAATTGTTCTTGGTCTGTCGTGGTAGTAACCTGTCCAAATACAGACTTGGGGACGGTTGGTCTACTTGACGTCACTGTCCATATTTTTAAACCTCAGTTCTTCGAAACTTTGATGGTACTTATAGTTGATATATGCAGAGAGCTGGAGTAAGGTTTTGATGTATATTACTATTAGCCAACTCAATAATTTTTAGTATATTTTTCGAACTTTCGGCAGCTGGGAATATGCTTGTCTGTTTGTTCAAGAGTGTCGTGTGATTATTATATGGGGCTTGTAACAAATGTTTTGGGATGTTGGTCTGAAAGTTTGACACATTAGCAAGCTTCCTCTGGCCTTTTGCCACTTATTTTGTAATAAATTGATTAGTTTCTTTTATGCATTGGCTGCATGCTTCCATGAGCTTTGTTTGAGCCAGGAGTTGAGTTCAGTAATGGTACCTTATTGTTCATAGAAGATGCGCTGTCACACATCATATGCTGGTTTAGAAGTTAGAAGATACCCATACCACAAGTGTAACGGCTGTGGATTTATTAGCGACGAATAGAAAAGCTATATCATACATGACTTGCAAACTGACAATCAAGATTCATAACGCAATGACGATAACTCTACTTCATTTTTAGGATATTATCATTTTACTACTTAATTTTTCTGGATATATTATTTTATCACCTAAATTTTTAGACACTTATATTTGAACTTTTATTATTTTATTACTAAATTATTGAAAATAATAGAAATTTTAACGGAAATTAGGGTAAAAGTCTATTTTACTCTTAAACTGTATAAATACAATTTAATCTTTTGAACTAAAATGTGTAGAATATTAATTATATACAAAAGATAATGTTTTAATTAATTAAAAAAAAGATTAAGATGAAAAAAATAAAATCATAATCATTAGATGAAAAAAGCAGTTTTAAAAAAATTTTGATAATAAAGTGAAATGTCAGAAAAATTATGTAGCAAAATGGGGAAAACTTGTGGTGCAACTGTAGAGTGGTACCGTGCCACAGTTGCACCCAACCGTTGGATGTCAGTGGACCCTATTAATTCAAGTGCATCTAACGGCTGGATGCAATTGTGGCACGGTACCACAGTTGCACTGTAGCCTGATCCAGTAAAATGATAACATCACTTAATATTTTCTTAATTTATAAATCAACTTTTTCAATCTCAATTAATAAATATTTTTTTCATTCAATGCGTGCACAATAAAGAGAACCGAGTCTCAGGGAAGTCAAAGTCTAGAAAATTTGTCACCAAAGATATTTTAAAGGACATATATAATTTTGAAATAATTTGCATGTGGTAAATAAAGAAAAAAGATTAAGTGATTTGTAGAGGGTTGCAAAACCTATTAAGCATCATCAGGGCAGCCCATCAACAAGTTGCAGTGAAATTGTTTCGAGATTGCTAATATTTGAACCCCTTGATTTATATCGCTAATCTCACATCTCAATTGATTTAAGCTATTTCCCAAAATTACCATTGTTCAAAATTAAAAATAAATATTAATCTTTTTTACCTTTTTATCTTCCTTCTCATCTACACAAATTTCCCTTTTCAGGAATCATCATCAAACCATCTTCATCACCACCAAATCTATCACCATATTTTTTTTTATTTGTAAAACATAGTAACTTATGGCTGTACGGTTTTATAAAGTTAGCCCTGTGTCTCTAGACTCTCAGTTTCTTTAACCAGGAAAAAAAATAATGCAAATAAATAAATAAATAAATACTCATCGTCATATTTTCAATTTTTTATTTTGGATCCTTCCAATATTTTTAATTTGTAATTATCCAACTTATTTGATTATTTAATTTGTATTAAATAAAGAAGGGTCCCTGTATGAAATTGTAATTTTTTTTTCAACATCAATAATGTAAAATATATGTGCCTTTAGATTTAATCAATGACTTATATTTTTTTTAAAATAAAAAATTCTAATTATTTTAAAAATAATATAGGCGGTTAACAAATCGGTTAAAATATGTGGTTTTAAATTTAAAATAAAAATAAAAAGAGATATGATAAAATATAATATAATATTTCAAATTCTTTTACTTCAAATTTGATTTCTTGTCGAGCATCACTGATATGCAATTGTTTTTCTAGTTGATTTGATAATCAACCCTTGTGAATTTGAATATATTGGATATAAATTTCAAATATAATTACTATCCGCTATCGCCTATTATGAAACAATACGAGAAGTCAGCGTATTGCCGTAGCCAGTGTCCATGAGTGGTTCTGATCTACTGCAAGAATTCCAGGCATCATTATAGGCCGCTGGCAGGCGGTGCTCGAGGACAAGCCTATAATATACTGGGACAAGACAATCACAGTGGGGAGTCAGGCTGCAATATCTGCGCATAAATCATCGTAGATTTTTGTGGCTGCGCTTAAGAGAATGAGGGCTCCACCGTGGATATAAAGTATAAACTATGAGGGGAAGCTTGGTCTTGGCGGAAGAATCAAGTGCTTGACGGGGCAGGAATACGCGGACCCAACTGTTGTTTAATTGGTTGACGGGGACATCTTTTGAAAGAGAGCACTTTCGTGGTCATTTGGATCGGGTGTAGCTGCGGTAATCGGCTAATCGCTGTAATCATGAGTGATCATGCCGTCGGCGTTGACGATGAACGGTCTGTAAAAACTAAAAAGCTATAATTAACTACTAAAAAAGTGTCATTACATTTTTTTTATTATCTTTTACATTAAAATTGTAGCACACTGGCACTTTATAAATGCAACGTTTAATTTTTAACAACTTCATACAATATCATTTTCTTAAGTACCGTGTATGATATAAAATAATGCAGCACTTTAAATATGATTTAAAATTAATATTAATTTAAAAAAAAACTAATATTTACTAACAACCTGAAAGTTATCTGTTATCTTTTAATAATTAATTAATTATTTATCTATTATATTAAATGAATGATTAAAATAAAAATACTTAAATCTAAGACTTCATAAAATTTATACTCTCAATGCTGTAGAACACATACAACATTATAGAGAAACTTGAAAAAGAAATGAAAAAATCCAACTTTTTAAGATCATGTGCGCCGTTGATTTACTTGTTGAATAAGAGTTGTGTTTTGTTATTTTTTTATTCATTAAACTATTTGTTAATTGGATTTTAAAAAGAAAAAGAAGTTGAATTTAAAAATAAACTTTGTTATTGATGGTTTTAGCTTTGAGGAATATGTATATGGGATGATTCATAAGAGAGAGAGAGAGAGAGAGCGAAAATAAAAAAGAAGAAAAATTAAAATAATAATAAGAGTAATGTTAAATATATTAATTTTTTAAAATTATTTATATAATATTTTATAAGTTTATTAATACGGTAATATAATTTATTTATTTAATTTTTATAAAAAAAATTATTAATCACCCAACAAACGACACATTATTTTAAATAAATTTAACATATTATCACTTCTCAAATACAAATATTTAATAACTTCCATAAGCCTACGTAGGCCCATGAAGTGGAGACGTGGCAGAGTGCCTGACAGACATGACTTTGTAGCTGGTGTTGACTGGACCATTACGTGATCTTTCGATTTTCGTCAACTATTCAAATATTGTCCTTTCATCGTTTATCTCGATTAAAAAACTGTGGTCAGATTCTCTGTCCTCATGACAAGTTAAATTTCTATCCCACTTACATTCACTGCGCGTGAACAGCAGCTCCACTGCACTGTCCACGCGCTACAATGTTGCCGTTGCATATCTCGTACGCGTACAACAGAGATAAAAGGACGACAGGAAATGGGAGTGACAACATCAGGGTCTCTAAAGTTTTAAGTTTTTCCTATTTGTACTACATAGGTATCAAAATGACTGAAATACCCTTAACACAATTCTAACATTGTGATTAAAACAAAAATGGAAAAAAGAAAAAATAAGTTTTATAAGCGTATTTTAGTCTTTCCGTTGGCAGTCCGAGACCTATTTCATAAAAGTAGATAAATTTACGCCCTTTCTTTCAGAACAATAAACCATTAGGGATCTAAATGTTATTAAGCCAGATAATATAAACAAAATGGAATATTGGAAATCATAACTATACGGTATCACATATTGAAAACGGCAGAGCATAGAATACGGAGGATCTAGGGTTTCCTGGGATCTCTCCGTTACTAGTAATTGCTCAATACAGATATTTATAAATCTATTTATCTGATCACTTTTTGTGCCTCTCCAATTCGATCTTTTACAATTCTTTTTAAGTTATTAGGGTTTTCAAAAATCAGCAAGGTATTTAAAATTCAGTAGTGATAAAGAGTCTAGCTAGGCTTTCGAATCGGAGATATATTTCAAAAAAAAAATCTTCAATTGAAAACTGCTACAACTACTACTTGCATTATATAACATTTACTGAGAATCGAAGCTGGAAAGAAGTTATTTTTGAGAAATATTGTCCAAATATGCGAGGATTGCACAAATCGAAAAGGATTTCTTGGGCACCAGATGTAAATCTTTGTCAGGTAAAAGATCATTAATTTCGACAAATTCGATGAGTATTTTTTGGAATTAAGGTAACATAGAATCGAATTGATGAACAAAACTGTGGGAAAATTGGGGGGGGGGGGGGGGGACTGTCGTCTGAACCCCGATTGTTGCGCTGTTAATGGGGCTCGGTTTTTCATACTCTGGCGATTTTGGGGGTATAATTTTATTACTTATCTGAACTGTTGCGAGTACATGCAGTAATGGGAGTTTTGCAATAATGGAGTTTCTGTAAATTGCATCAGATTTGGGTATGAGTTTTCTCAAAATGAGTGTTTGTTCTTTGTTTTACTATGTGGATGTTAATTGGAAATTAAGTGCTTTGTATTAAAGCAGTCATTCTAGTCAAATATGGATTGAGAAGTATTTTCAAATTATATTAAGAAGGATTTTTTTTTCCTCAACACCATCATAGGCACAAGAAAAAAGCATTTTGATTTCTGGTATTAATTTTGAACAGATTAGTACAGAATTTCCTGCTAGAAACATGTTTGGCAATGCTTTCTTTTGATTCGGTGAGGACATGTTTGGCAATGCTTATAATTATGCATTAATTTCCTTTAGTTTTTCTGTGGAAACTGGAAGTTTGGATCCTTTTATGGTTCTTAACTGAATTCATATGCTAGATTGAAGATATGAGGACAAGTTATATAGTTGGTGAAATGCTGGATTCAGAATAAAATAGTGGGCCCTGCATAAATTGAATTGGAGGGAAAATGATTGCCTGAGCGTAAATTGAAATCGTTGTTAGTTTTGAATTTTACCTTGAACCTTTGATATGAACTCATGGAACAATTAGGTTTTTTTATTTTATTTTATATTTTAAATTGCTATGAACTTAGCAAGTATCTGGTACTACATTGATTACTTCATCCTTTTTGTTATTTTCTTGAAGTTTTTAGCATTCTATTCACATGATTCCTAAGTTTAGAAGAGGGAAGTATGGAAGCTTTTTCTCGTAAAAGATATTCTTATATTCTTGCTGTATTCATAAATGTTTATCTAATTCATTGAGAGTTGAAAGTGAGTCAAATGTAGTTTGCTAGGCAATGTTGTATTAAGTTGCTCAATTTTGTTATATGCATTGGTTAACACAACTGAAAGTTCTGTTCTTTTTGGTATTTCAGATAAATTATTGGTTGGTGATTTTTTCCCCCTTTATTGCATGTATGTCAAGCAGTTGGGCTATCTCCTTGAATTATTACTCAATTTTCCCTAGGCAATAAATGCTGGATAGCTGCACTCATAGAATTGTTGATTTTATAGTTTGCGTGATGACGTACTCAAAGTGTGTTCATAGATTCTGTGTACTGAAAGCACGCTTTATAGGTAATGTATTTTGTAATAGACAGATGTGATTACCATTGCTGTTGCTATATGGAATGATTGAAAGTAAATTGAGAGGGTTTCCCGATCTTTTGTTTTGGGACAATTGTTGTTGTGTTACGGTCATGCTTTAGCATGAAATTGGTTGTGTCTAAAATTGCTTTTTCTTTTCTTTCTGTTTCAAAAAGGGAGTGGCTCCAAGCATATGCTGCTTCCTTCAATGGAGGGTCAACTTCTAAAATTATCATAGGACATAGCTAAGTTACACACACCACCAATGAGGCGTGCAAGAGAATCAGACCACAGGTGACTGAAGTCCTTGAACAGCCAACTGATTAAAATGGATGTGCTTCCAATTGCATTCTCAATTTGTCTTTGCTGGTGATGATTTCTAAAGCCCATATGGCAGCATTGGGACTTGAAGGCATCGGCTTATGCTGGAAGCTATGTTGAATCACTTTGTCATTGGATTAGTTGATTTGATTGACCTCCAAAGTTTATCCATTATTTCTGTGGCCATGAAATTAATGCCGAAAGTTATAATGTACAATAGAGCCTCAAAATAATTATCTGGCTATGGCTTGCTAGGATTTTGAGTGTTATGATTAGGTTGATACTCCCTGCCTCCAAATGCTGAGAGAAAATGGCTTTTTCTCCGGGAAAAGAAGTTCACGACCCATGGGCCTTCTAGCTCCATGCGGCATTGCTCCGTCAGGCCTTTGCCCAGTGAAACACTATTGGTGCTGAATCAAGGGTTATTTCCAGAGGCATTAGAAGATATTATGTGTATAATTTAACTGCTCTAATGACTGGTTAAAGTTTCTGTCTGAATTATTCAACTCAGGATTGAGGAGTCTCTTTCATGTTTTATTCTTGCAATGAGGGACATATGCTCATTGTATGATTATGGGCCCATATCCACGTGGTGCAGAAAAGTTGGTAACTCGACAGTGATTGAACATTGTGAAATACCCTTCATTAGGTTTTATAAAGAAACCTTTGTTGGTCACTTGCTCGTGATTGAACAATGTGAAATACATATCAGGCTCTATAGCGAAATCTTCTCTTATAATTTGGCTTTGTGCGAAATTTTCTAGGATAGAGATGTGGAAAACACTATATTATACTGTATTTTTTTTTGGCAGCAGAGAGTTAGGTGCACTTAGAGGAAAGCTTAGTGATTTGTATTTTTGCAGATTTTTCTCTTGTTGCTGTGCAATTGGATTTTATTGTCACCCTTCGAGTTGTCATTGGAGGTTTTGCAGATGAATTGTCATGAACTATTAATAACTTTCAGTTATGCCAGATAAAATTCAAATCTGACATATATTTTACATCATCTGTTTCCTATGTATATCCGATTTAGAGCAAAGATCGAACTGTTGTATGATTATGTTTTGATGGATTCATAAACTTCGGTTTCTCTCTTTTCAGGAAAGGCTGTTTTTGTCTGAGGAGTCTCCTTCACAAATTGGATTAGGTGCCCAAGATCACCTTCAAGCAAAATCATCATGGTTGTCCCATTCAAATGGCGTTGGCAATGATGACATTCTTCCTCCTGGTTTTGAAGGAGGTCATCCCCCAAACCAGTTCCAAGTTAACTTGTCTGAAATTCCCCTAATCAAATGGAGATGTCCTCCCAGGGTGAGTCACGGCTTCATAATTTGATTTTGGACCATACCTTCCACTTAAAATTTTAGTTGTTACCTGGATTATTAATATGAAGCTGGATTTGGTCATTATTACAGTTCCAGTTGGACATTACTTGGCAAGTTGTTGCTGGGGAGGAAAGCCAAGAAGTGGAGATTGAAAATCAAAGAGAAAGAAGAGTGCTTGAAGCAGTTTATCCGCGCCCATCTGCCATTCCTCCAAAGTTTGATTCCTGGCTTGTTTTCCCAATTTTTCTTCTCTTGGCTTGCACTTTTTTGACTTATCTTTTTCCCGTGTACAGCCCCTCTGTTTCAATGGACATAGAGCAGTCACAATACAGTGATCAGCAAACTCCTTTGATACCCATTACTCCCATTGAAGATGAAGAAACAGCCTTAGATGCGCCATCTGGTTTAATAGCACCATTTAGCATTTCCGTGAGCTCACAGCCACCAGTTTTGGCTCATGGAGTTCCGCTGCCTTCTCAGGTCAGCATACCTACCACTGCAAACAGTCTTGTCAGCGAGAAACGAGCGTCTGGAATGGCCCTTGGTGTCGACCCCGATGTAGTTGCTGCTGCTTCTGCTGCCTTAACTCAAATTTCAAAGAGCAATGAGCATGGTAATTTGATTGACCATGATTTGCTTATTAAACTCCTCAGCAACCCAAAATCCATTGAAAAATTGGTGACAGACTATGGAGGGGCCTCCAATGCACAGAACATACCCAAGGCAACATTGCCTTCTGTACCGGTGTCAGATCATCATCCTCCTCCAGTAGCAGTATCAGATCCTTCTTCTGTACGCTTCAATATGATGGAAACCAGTTCACCTTCATTGGTGGCTACTACTTCAAATGGAGGTTTTTATGCTCAAGCAAATGGTGTTGGAGTAGGGCATCATCCTAACTCATGGATTAAACCACCTGGGGTTGTTCCAGCTTCAGCATCTCCTTCCTTTGGACCTTCTCAACCAAGAGACTTGAACTACTATAAGAACTTGATTCAGCAACATGGAGGAGATAGACAAGAAACCTTGCAGCAGTTTGGTAACCGACTCAGTCACCAACAACCGGGGACAAGCCAAGAATTCGTAAATAATCCCAAATCAAGAGACTCGAAACCCAAAATAATGAAGCCTTGTATTTATTTTAATAGTTCAAGGGGATGCCGGCATGGATCCAAATGTGCGTACCAGCATGATACATCGTCCCAGCAACGGAGCAATAACATGCCCGAGGGCCAAAATGCAAAGAGAATGAAACTGGATAGGCAGATTAGCAGCTGACGTTTTGTTCCTATTGGGTGTGGGCATTTTGAGTGAGAGGCTGATTCAGTTTAAAGAGAGAATAGTAGCACAAAATTCACTGTTGCCAAATAGTGTAATTTTGAGTGTTCCCTTCCATGCTTTTCCTTGCACTACTGATGATGGTCTTCGAGATACGGGTTATGGGAGGAGCTATTTTTCGTCACAATCTCAGCCGAGGATTTTGATAATTGTAATGACCCTGTCCTTTTAAAAAATTTTCTATTCTACCCCTTCAAAGTTGTAATTTTTCTTGAATGCTGTTTTTTTTTTTTTTTTTTCTTATACAAACGAAATCCCTCTGCAAAAATTCAATCCTCTAATCGAAGTGAACTTTCAGCAGAAAAAAATGGGATTCAAGTAATCATTTATTTAATTATATACCAAATAAATATCAGATATTTCTTTCAAAAAAAAGAAAATCAGATATTTCTTAAGGTGGGCCGGCCATTTGAAAGAATAAAATGGGCTTGACTATTGTTATTATTGTAATTATCCTATTTCATTTTAAAAAGTAAAAGCCCACGTCACTAGATAGAAGAGAGTGGGCAGACTCAGTGACTCGCCCCTTTTCTTTCTCTGAAAATAATAAAACCCCACCTGCCGTAGACTGAGTTGTTGAAGGCAAGCCGAATTAATCAATCCCATTACTACTCACGATTTCCTGAGTTGTAATAATAATAATAACAACATTTAGAGTGGAAGTGAAAGTGGAAATAAAAATGTTGAAGTTCTTATCAAAGGTACGGATCGAGTTCAACGCATTGGACCCACGCATAGCCTCGTGCATGGAGTTCTTAGCTCAATGCAACGCACCCAAGGCTAAAGAATCCAATCCCGCCTGTCAAATTCAGGTCAAGCGACGTACCGACGACCACCCTCCCGAGATCAAGGTCACTTTCGTCACTGGTGCCGAGGAGGTTTTCGATGCCACTTCCACTTCTGCCCACACCATCAGGAACATGATCCTCGAGAAGGGTCAGATGCTTGAGAACGAGCAAATGTTCCGTGACGCTGGTCTCAACTGGCCCGTTCTCATTCCGGACGAGGAGCTTCAACGGCCAATGGCTGGTATCAAGGTTTGTTCTTAACTCTTCTTTGAGGTATTTCGTCGAACGAGTGCTGTTGCTCTTAATATTGTAGATTTTGATTCTATGGTTGGTTCGTTCTCTAGCTCTTTTTTTCTTTTTAGCTAGTCACGTCACATCTGCCACTTACTTCCCATTAGTTCTCCTAGCAGTCTCTCTCCGTTAATTGATTGTGCTCGGTATTGGAAAATGGAATTGAGTACATTCGTAGTTTCTTTCTGCCGCATTGGTATCTCGCTATTTCTGGTTTAACTGATGTCAGTTGCAATGCTTTAAGTGATGGCTAACTCTGTGTCGTGTCTGTAACTCTAGTTTATACTAACTAATGGTTAATTCATTCTTTGAAATGAACACTTTTTAGAGGCATTGCCTTTTCTCCAGGTTAAAAAATATTGAAGAAAATCATGTATCTATCCTTTTACTTGTGTCTGTTCACACGACAAAATCATGTATGCATTCAAAGTGGTGGAATTTGATTCCTTAATTAAAGAAACTAAACAACTAGCTTTGTCTAATGAATATTTTTTTAATTATAATGATTAGATCTAAGTTGGCAAACGACGTGATAAAATTGCCTTTTCTTCAGGTTTTGTTATTTCAAGTTTCAACTATAGGTATTATCGTGCTTTCAAAAATGCTAGTTAATGGTAGTAGACTGCTTTTAAAGGGCATTTTAGTGCTTTCTACAAGTTGAACAATAATTTTCCTTGCCCAAAAATTTGTTAACTTCTTAAAAATTATTCGATCCACAGTGCAATTGGATATGAAATTGCCGTAATTACTGCTTCTCGTTTTCGGATGCTTGAGAATAGTTATGCAAGAGAAGGAAAGTAAAGATGACCAATGTTGTCTTGGAAAGACCTGATCCTATCATCTACCTTACCATCCTCACTTACTGTAGTCTCCTCATATGTAAAGTTGTACGATATGTATGTATGCAGAAGGATAAACTTAAGAGTGCTTTGCTGATAGCTGCTTCTTATAGATTGTATTCTCATGTCCTGTCAGAATTTTTATCAATTTCTGCATTTTTATATTTGTTTTTTGTTTTTGCAGCCAAGGTATGCAAAAGAAAAGAAAGGCTAATTGTAATCTGTGTCTTATCTGCATGCTTGGGATCATTGTGGATGACCAACTTTGGAAACTTACATTCTAGGGGGAAGAAAATGTGAAACTTTTTTATATCTTATATTTGCAACTAGCATATGTTTTTGCCACATTATAAGCATCTAGAATTTCAGGTTAAAGTGGTTGGTTATGCTCAAGTTGTGGTTCTTGTCAATGATTTGGTTTTGTTTATTTCTTTTTAGAAGCGTAGTTCTGGTTTGCAAGCTGGTGCAGATAATCAGAGACTTACTGAAACAATTTAAATAACTGGCAAGGCAAGAAGATACGCAATAAGATTAGAGTGGCAAACCTCACAAACACCACCCCCCCCCCCCCCCCCCTTTCCCTGGGTGCATACTGTTGTCGAATTGTGTATCTTGTTTTCTGATCATTTTAAGTTGGTTTGGTTTTGCTTGCAATCACGAATGAAAAGATGCAGTACATTGCCAGATCTTTATATTGGGTACGCGTTTTTAAGATGGGAAATACTAAGTGCCTAGATTATAGATCGTGCTCTCAAAATGGATTGGAACTAGCATATCCAGCTAAATGAGTATGTTTGTCCTGGTGGCTCCGAATATTCAATTCAGCTTCTGCCAATCACTGAGCTAAGTTCGAGCATAATTGGATTCATTGCCTTTCGGCTGCTGTCATGGTTCTTGCTCTCGATTAGGCAGCTTCCGGCCCAAGGCTCTCGTTATGGCACCCGTCCATGGATCCAAAATCCAACACGTCTCCCTACAGACTCCAATCAACATTGTTAAGACACAAATTACAGCCATTTGGAAAATGGAGGTGTGCCGGACAGTCACTTCCAAAAGTAACTAGCCGCATAACTGTTACAACCGCATGGAAATGGCACCAAGTCTCTCAATTTGAAACAAATAAGAGTCCCAACCACTTTAATTTTCATGGCATGATGACAACATTAGAAACTGCAAGCAAACCTATACAACTGTTAATTACAAGACCATCAGGCACAAGCACAAATCTTATGTGACAGAGGAGGTTTGGTAAAGTTCACTTCCTCCCACGGTTCAGTACAAACACAACCTACATACAAAAGGTGGCCAGATTGACACTCTCTAATAACATTTGCACCATTTCCGACAAGACACAGAAGCAGTGGGGAGACAAAGTCTCATTTGATCAACAGAATACAACTGAGCTTAATCCATTACAAACCATCTTAGCGATCTTCCCTTCTAACTGCATTTGGATCAGACATCATGTCCATCATCATCTTCTCGGGTGAATCTTCCCAGCTAGCAAATTTTTTCAAGTCAACCTGTAAAACAGACGGACAAGCATTCACTGTGAGCCATATACGTGCAAGTCATGAATCCACAAATTCACAACAGCATCCAAGGTGATCTAAGCGAATTACCTTGCGTCTTTGCTCGGTGAAAAGTTCCTCTCTTTTCTTGTATGACATCTGCATTTGCTTCGCTGACCTCCCACCTATTCCCCAAACTTCAATTTCTAAAATCAGAGATTCAACTGGGAGAAATCCCTGCAGTATACAAGTTGAGGTATTAAAGTCTGCCAGTCAATCTTTCACAGTAGATTTGGATTTTTTTAGCATTCATATCATGCAAAGAGTTCAAATACATGCTGAAGAGTTTCCCAACTCAGTCCATATTGTACCTAATAGAAAAAGTTTCAGTTGAATATATCATCTACAGAAGTTGGTATCGACCAGATTAGAGATTGTAACAAATTCTAGGAGCATCCATAATCAATGCAATCAAGGCACGGCTCAAATCTTAAAAAATTCATCATATTACCATTCAAAATTTGAATTGATGTGAGGTAAAACTTCAACTTGGCGAGTGAGAACAAAAAATAATTGGCAATAAGCAGTCCTATAGATTATTAGTTTTAAGTGCTGCAAACAATGATACCTGATGTGGAATAAGGGAGCCGTGTTGGTAGGTTCTGTCAACTGCATGATGACGAACAGTAACTCTAGCAAAATCTTCATCAATAAAGATCCTCTCGTTGCCCATGGTTCCTCCAAATGCTATTCCCGCGGGCTTTGGATGTGGCTCATAAACTCTGCCACTAGGATGTAAATGGCTGTACACAAAGTTCTTCTCCTTCCCTATTTATAATTGAATAGTTAGTTTCATGACAGTGAAAAAATAAAAAAGGCTCACAAAAAACATGACTTTAGCTCATCAGTTTTGGACAAGAAAAGATATCAGAAGGTAAAAACGCATGGAAGATGGGACTTATACTATAAGTTACATACCAGAAGGTAAAAACACATGGAAGGTAGGACTTATAGCATACAAATTTCCTGAGCTTCCATAGAAAACATCCTTATTTTCTAAACCTTGTTGTGTAAGTGCACCTATGATCCATTTCCTAGCACTGGTTTCATGATCAGAGGCATCGCCAGAATTGGCAGAAACCAAAATCAGTAATGGACCATGATAACCTTCAATATTAGACCAGAATCTGTTCAGGCCCCTGCCATGAAGAGATGACCTGCATGGTAGTATTAAACAGATACTTAAATATAAATTAATGAATATAAGTTAATGAGGTAGACAGTTCAATAGAGTCTTCAAGTGAAATCATTATAAAGAAGACCCATCCAGACAGACAAATCCGCAATCTCAATGAGAGGAATTTTTTTTTCTTTTTTTTTTTTTGTGGGGGGGAGGGGGAATATCAAATAGGAAGAGAGTACAAGTGCCAACGCATGAAATAAAAGGGAAGAGATTCCATACCTATAGAGGAGATTTTCCTCAGCTTCTTCACCGTCAACAGGACAGCATAGTTTCAAAAACTCTTCACTGATTGAACTTCTGAACGTAAGGGAAATTGTCCACGCCCTTCCGGGGGATAGAAGATGAGTATCCTGAGCCTTCGTTGAAGAGATATCTCCAAAGGATGAAGTAGAAATTTCCGATGGATTCTGCCATCAGTCAGGAAATAGTCATCACTAGCAATATCTTAGAATGTTGGATACAATTTTTGGCCATAGATTTCATTGGGAAGGAGTGGAGGAAAAGCCCTCCAAAATCACTGATGAAATACAAAACAAGGAAGCATGAAGAAATAGCCAATGAATTTATAAAGGAACAATGGAACTTCAACATCAATCACGTATAAAGAAAGTCTCATTCTTTTGCTGAAAAATCAGTAACTACATAATGTCATGTAAACTCTGTCCAGAGAAAAATACTCTCTTAGTAAGTGTGCAAGGGCAGGTTTCCTTTATCAAAAAAAGAATATATTAAATAAATGCATAATACAGAAAGAACATCTTAATAGGATCTTAGTCTTCAATACGTCTCAAAAATGTCTAGCAAAATCTCTAATCCATCAACTCTTGTACATGATCGTTACATAAATTAACACTCATAACAATAATCATGTTATTGACAGGACTGCAGTAGAAAGAAGCAAGCCAACAAATAAAGATAGCTGGATGACAACAAGTCATAGAGGCTAACAATCTTTAATCAACTTGAAGAAAGGAACTAGATACCTCAGAGGTAACACAGCTTTGGAGTCTTGCATAGACAAATTGTGTAAAACAATCAGTGAGGCTTGGCACTGTTGTCAAAGTCCAAGTAAGAAACTTCCCCACAGGAAGCTGAATTTCCAAGTCTGAGATGTTACAATCCCAAAAATTGACATCACTACCAACTTCAGCACATGACTCGACAGCCGACAACACCAGATGATTAACATCCGGCAGGAAAATCTCCTCTTTCCCTTTAGAAAACTTTCTTGTTCTAGCATCCCACCACATAGTCCAGCACATCCAAAAAATCATTAGCACATCAATGGGCCGAAGAAACCCACTTATTTTACAATCAGCATCACCAGATTCAAATTCCAATTTCAAAGTCAGTCCTGCTCTAGCAAATGTTGTGGCAAACACTCTCAACAATGTATTAAGCAGCATTGAAGCAGGCATCCTTCCACAGCACTTAACAAAACCTCTCAAAAACTCAATCCAACTTAATCCTCCGTTTTCGGGTACGAAAAATAAGTCAGCTATAGATGGACCCAGATTATCCAACAACACCCTAAAGGAATCAGCTACCTTGGGTGTTTCACAAATCAAATTGTCATAATTCAGACTAAAACATTGCTGGAAAAAGAAAAAAAAAAAGTTACATGTCAGCATAGTATTCAAATCTAAATCAGACAATTGGGTATCCTAAAGCTTAACTAATGAAAGGAAAGAATTTTTCAAGCAAAACATATAAATGCAACAGAGAAGTAAGAAAATAAAAGGATGTGAAATTGAGCATATAGTGGACCTGAAGAGACTGGAGAGGAAGTGTATTAGTTTGAGGATGGGCAAGCTTTGAGAAAGCGTTCCGAAGTAAAGAAAGTGCCCCAGTGGACGCTGCCAAGCTTTCCACTTCCCTTTGTTCACTTGGAGGATGTTGCTGTGTTGACGATGATGCTCCCATTTTTCCTCCGACAACATCAAACACTCAGACTCTCTTATTTTTTATATTCATCGCTCGTAAATATTTCATGTTCAAGGCAAGGCATCGACCCATCATCCTCAAATGCCAACACCTGTCTCTCCACCTTAGTGAGTCACCGCCACAGCCGCGCCACGCGTTCATTTCGTGCGGACTAATTTGTTACTTCTGAAAACTGCAGGGAGGATTTTATAATAACACGCTTAAAAATAAGTAAGCATGAGTTAAAAACGACGTCTGCTGTCTCTTCACGTTTTTTAGAAAAACTTGAGCCTAATGGGCCTCGAGATTGGGCCCAGTTATTATATAAACACAAAGCAAACACGCACAGGCCCATAAGAAGTTAGAATCCCGGAACTCAGTCGGATACGTACAAAAAAAAGAAGCTGGAGTTAAAAAGAAGTTGAGATTTGAGATTTTTTTTATAAATGCAATCTCATCAGCAAACGCAAAACCGTAGACTGTGATCGAGGGATTGATTGGCGTGCTGTTAATTTCTGCCCTTAGATCATCGTCCAATCAAATGGCACCACCTCCTGGACCTTACTCCGGCACCAGCACTCTCGCTCTGGTACTTGCTTTTGACCTTTGATTATTTAATCGACAAGACATACAATTGAAACACACTCAAAAGTCAGGAAACGCCACTTTTCGTGTTGTTTGGTCATTTGTTATTGATCGTGGATAATTTTCTTAGGTTTATTTATTTTTTTAATTTTGAAAAAATAATCGTTTCGGTGGTAGGTGGCGCGTGCATCAGCCTTCACTTTTGGTGTGGTTTATGGTAACATGAAGCTCAAGATTCTTAAGGTTGTTTTTCCTCTTCCATTGACTGTTTAAGCATTTGTGATTTTCATTTCTGATATTGTTTGGCTAGATCCATCCAATTAATTATGTTTCTGGCTTCTTTTGTTAGTCTATATTGTATTTTGGTGTCACTGTTATTGGCATTGTTTAGTTTATTGGGGGTAGAGAACCTTTTTCTTCTCTCGTTTTAGAATTCATGGAAAGGTTCTTATGGACTGATTTATATTATGAGCACAAGCACATTCAATGACTGCTCCCGCTTTGGATGATTGTATAGGACTATCCAAAAAGAATAAATAGAAAGAAAACTGGGTTTTCCTCGAAGAGCTTGTTGAAGCTTAATAGTTAGTACTTCTAGTGTAATGTGTAAAATGGGTACAAAATCACAATATTGGAAAATTATTTTGTGTAAACATTGCAGTTCATTTGATTTTAGAATGCCTAATACTGGGACCAATGCACTGCTTCTTAGATTTAAGATCTGAGAATGGTAAATGCAATGCTAGCTTTCGAGGAGCGCTTTCCTGTCTCTCTAAAATTATTTATGAAATTGCAGCTACGCAATCTTAGCATCTCTACTGTATTCCATGATCATAAACAATTTGTATGTTAATGTGTCATTTAGAGGAGATAAGACCAATCTATGGCTGATAGTAGCATGAATTATCATTCTTCTTCATATTTGATAATGTTACCAGTACGAAGAAGCATATTAGCTTGGTATTCAGTACAATGAGTTCTTCTACAGTTCTCCATGCATGCATTTTTAAGGTGTTAATTCATGTGTTATGATGTTTGGAGGCTCTTCCTTTTAACGATTCATGTGTTTGAATCACAATGAGAGACTCATCTTTCTGCTTATGCAATTTGACCTTTTGTATTAATATCAGATGAAGGCAAAGACACATAGCAAGGCTGAAGCAAAGGCACATCACTGAAGGTATGCTGTTTGAATGAAATAAGTAGTCTTTGATTCTTTGAACGGCTCCTATGTCTGTTTTTATACATTTGCAGAAAATAGTGCTTCATTCTAGTGTTCTCAGTTTATAAAGGTTTTGTTTCATCATTCAGACTATTAGAATGCTTATTATTGCTTTTACATGGTGTGGAGAGAGAGAGAGAGAGAGAGAGAGAGAGGCAATTGTATTTTTGCGTAGAGAAGAACCATGGTTTAGTTTTGCAAAGGGTTTTCTTTCATAATTTTCGGTGACTGTTGATTTGATAGTTCTCCCAAGCTCCAAGCAGAATTTCTTCGTAATATTCTGTTACGATTCATATTTAAAATGAGTGCATGCCAATCTTTCCTAGATATCTTCCTATCGTTAGCAATGAGCAAGGACAGGTGCAAGAGAGGCTGCTCACGTCTTGGGAGTGGTTTTGGTGTATTTGGCATTGTCAAGGCGGCCTTGACATGGGGGGAAAAGTTTATATGATTCCTTTCCGAAGTGGCTTTCATTTGTTCTTTGCCTCAAAATTATGATTGGTGGTATTATTATTAGAGCAACGCTAATGAACAAGGTTAAATTGTTTTTAATGGTTTGATCATTCTCCTTATTGTTACTACCTTTGACAAAATTTCACGGAGACAGCAAGATTATAGAAATTGGAGACCTCCCCGAATATTTATCTCCGTTTGGAGGAATAAATGGAAGACGGTGAAAATGCTTTTTTTAATTTTATCCTTTACTTAAACATTGAAATTCAAATCAAATCAAATTATAGGAACAAGTGATTTAATTCCTCATCTTTTTAGGGGATTACTCAATCAACCAAATTCGAAACAATCAGATGTCAGAGAAGTTGAATGCAATCATCCATTTGGCACACAATATCAAATCGTGCACAATTATCTCATAACCTACCTGCCCCTCCCTCTTTCTTAAAATATTCATTTAATTTGTTCTCATTTCAATTTTCAAATTACGGCTCTTAAAAGGAAAAACACTCGGGTAAATGAAAACGACACAGGACTCTCTCGGATTATTATTCTCTCGGGAAGAGTCCCTGCTCCTCTCATGAAGAGTTTTTGCTTAGATTTATATGAATGGAATCATAAGCAACTACCAAAATGCTGCAGATTCTCTGATTTTTAGTAGTTTTGGGCTTTTGTTCGCTGAAAAGCCGAAGCCAAGTCGCACTTTGGATGGCAGCACGTCTCTCATTTACAAGATCTATTTTTTCTGTTTAGAGCATTTAGAAAGAAAGTACACCAATTTAAGGACATTTTCTTGGCAGGTGCGCAACATAGAAATTAAATCTACGCAGGCAACGAGCCACCACTTGGGCTTTTGGGATATAAGATCCGTACTCCGAAGACCAAAGAATCTGGTAGTTGATTGGGGCTTGATGGCATTCGTCTTTGTCCGTGCTTGTATTCACTGTTAGCTGCTGATGGAGGCTTACATATGTTTGAAGAGCGCGAAACAAGCAGAACTGCAATCCATGGAACGCTCTTCCAACTAAATACCGATGCTGCAATCAGCAATCAGTGTAGATGGAAACAAGGCTGAAGCAGGCTGCATTATAAGAAATTCAGCCAGGCAGGTCATGGCCCCTGCAGTGTGTACAAGATGTTGATATGGAAAAGGCTGAGGGTGAAGCTTGAGCAATCTATGCGGGGTCGAAATTGGCCGAAGAAGCCGGATTTTTTCCCGTAATTGTTGGAACAGATGCTGTGAATTTCAGTGGAGATTAGGAGCGTCCTGATAAGAAACAAGCGTCTGGATAACATTTTGTTTAGTTGTTTCATTGTTTGGCAATGAATTTTTCTTTTTCCCCACTCCTCTGAAACTTGGAAACAACGAGGTTGCCCCAAAGCTGGATCATGAATTAGATAGATCTTACATTATGGAAGCTTTGACTCAGAGGTGGGGTGGTTAATCGTCGTGGGTTGGTTGACTATCATTATTACGTTCCTTACCGAGGATGTCTTGTGGACTATTTGTGGTACGAGCGAAATTTAAAATATAAAAAAGCACTTATGGGTCCACTTTCCTTGATCTTCACACGTTTTACAGTCCCCAATCCAAACTCTCGCTTAATCATCTTCCACAGTTCAGTCCACTTACGTTTGATTTTTCGTGTCACGATGTCTCAAACCCAATTAATAATTTATCAAAATTTTAACATAAATTCATTCATTCACTTTTAGGAGTTAAGATTTCGAGAAACAGCAAGGCCGCCCTTGTTCTAGCACTCGCTAACAGCGACCGACAGCACCAACCAGTGTTAAAATTTTCTTATCGCTCTGTTATTATTAAAAATAAATAAAAATCGCAACTTGCTCCACTACACAAATCTCTCTTTTTAAAACCCCACGCCCACCCCTCACTCACACTGTTGACGCTAGCAGTAGCAGTGCACAAAATGGGTTCAGTTTCACTGAAAATCGGTGATGGAACAGCGAGATTCAAGAGAGCAACAATATGTTCATCGGCATTGAACATTCTCATGCTCTTCTCTGTTGTCACCACAAATCTTTTTGCTTTATACGCCTTCACATCATCCCCTAAAGATGGCCAAATCCACTCACTCATCCACAATCACAAAAACATTTCTTTAATCTCCGAACACGTCTCGCTTATTCTCAAAGAGATTGATTCATCTCAAAAAAAGCTTGCCAAGATGGAAAAAGAGCTTTTGGGATATCAAAGCATCGATCTTTCCAGACCCAATATTGCAAGTGAGCTCAAATTGTTTCTCCAACACCACCAGCTTCCTCTTGGTAAAGATTCAAGAACTGGGATCACTGAAATGGTGGCATCTGTTGGCCATTCTTGTGAGAAATCTGCTGATTTGTTAACTCAGTACATGACTTACAAGCTCTCTGGGCCTTGTCCTGACGATTGGAGCCTTGCCCAGAAGTTGATTTTGCGTGGATGCGAGCCTTTGCCTAGAAGGAGGTGCTTTGCCAAGTCTCTTCCTAAGGTGGGTCTTCAATCTTTTCCTGTTTCTCTCTGGAAACCTGTTAGTGATAAGACTGTTACTTGGAGTGGTCTTGGTTGCAAGAATTTGAATTGTTTGATTAGTAAAAAGTTGAGTAGGGAATGTGTTGGTTGTTTTAATTTGGATAATCCGAACGAAAATCAGAGATATATTAAGGCTAGAGGCAAAAATGATTTTCTTATTGACGATGTGCTAGCTTTGGGAAGTGGAGGAATTAGAATAGGATTTGATATTGGAGGTGGTTCCGGTACCTTTGCTGCTAGAATGGCGGAGAGAAATGTGACTGTGATCACTAACACGTTGAATGTCGATGCCCCTTATGGTGAATTCATTGCTGCAAGGGGGCTTTTCCCCTTGTATTTGAGTTTAGATCATAGGTTCCCTTTTTATGATAATGTGTTTGATTTAGTTCATGCATCCAGTGGATTGGATGTTGGGGGCCAACCAGAGAAATTGGAGTTCTTCATGTTTGATTTTGATAGAATTCTGAGAGCTGGTGGATTGTTCTGGTTAGATAATTTTTACTGTGCCAATGATGAGAAGAAAAGTGCTTTGACTCGTTTGATAGAACGATTTGGGTATAAAAAGTTAAAGTGGGTTGTGGGAGAGAAGGGAGAGACGGGCAAATCTGAAGTTTACTTGTCTGCTGTTCTACAGAAGCCAGTGAGGGTATCATGATTTGAGCTCTCCCTACAGACTGGAAAAAGTGGAGAATACATGACCCTGGATTTGAATGAGTTCATCATCTCAAAGACCCTTATGAAATTCATTTCAATTCCGAATAAGCGCATCTATTGTTTCTTTTCCCACTGCAAACTGCTGTGTGGATGATGTGTACTCTGTAATTTAAAGCTGCTATATCTGTTGTTTTTTGTACTTCAGATGATACAAATTATTTCAGGTATTTGGTCAATATAATGTTAGTGAATTTGTTTGTTATTTATAATCTACTTCATGACGCTGTTTAGAGATTAATCTTGTTCACTTTCTATGGATAATATTTTTAGCATAATAGATGTTCCCTTATTTATCAAAACAGCATGATTCCAACTTGACAATGAGGTTGCTGGATACTTGGCCCCATGTTTGGAAGCTTCCAATTATTCCATCTGCTTGTGCTAAGCAGAGTGTTCTTGTAGTTATTGTCTGGCGTCTTCAAATTTGGTGATGCATAAATTTTTTTCAATCATTTCACCAGTAGTTGCCTTACTTCATACCCTTTTCTGCATGATTGATGGCTGTCTTATTTTACAATTGATAATCTTCATTCATTGATTTTGTTCCCATACCAGGATTTGTGAGCCTACCAAAAAATGATTGCACTTAGTTTTACTACCAACCGTAATGTCACAGTATTTCAATGGGGTGCTCTGATTTATCATTCCATAATCCACATAATGGAGGGTACTAACAGCATTATTAAGCATGCGTGTTTAAAATGCACTAAAACCACCGGCAAAACGGTTGATGATATTAATATGTTGCGTTAAATTATGGTATAACATATTGAAGCATGGTCTTTAACTCCTTGGATGAATGGGAAATTTACACTAATAACCATAAAAATTTTAGTTTTTTTCATCTTAACCCCTCAAACAAATTTCTATCAACATTAGCCATAAAAGAACCGTTGAGACCAAATTACCCTTCTCTCTCATCTCCCTTTCCTCTTCCTCTTGCCTTCTTCTCTCCAGTTCTCTATTAATTTCAACATCCACCTCTTTCTTCTTCTTCTCTCTCCTATAATCCTCGTAATCGTTCGGTCTAGCGGGGTCGTGCTCCTCGATTACGGTCGAAGTCACGTCGACCAATGCCGGTTGCGGCAGCGCTACCACGTCGTCGGGGGAAGGTGCGATTGCAGGTGAGGAATGGGGTCTAGTCGGGAGAGAATTTTGGGTGGTTTTGGGTTTGGATTGGGGCTTGAGGATGGTTTGTGGTGGCGCGAAAATTGACCAGACAGTGGTGGTCGTGTTGGTGGGTTTGTCCTCATCGGAGGGTGGAGGTAGGTATCCGTACAGCCCGCCTAGCATTTCGCAACGTGGCTTTTGATGGAAAATCCCGGGGAATTTGAATTCCGAAATTGGATTTTAGAGAATTAAAAAGTTGATTTTGTTTTGTTGTTTGGGTTGTCTGATGAGATTCGATCTGAGGTAGAAGAAGATATTACATACGAATAAGAAGAGACGAACAAAGACGAAAGGACTGGCGAAAACAAACAAATACTGAGGTAGAAGAAGGCAACCTGTCGCACCATGCCTTGGTGCGACAGGTGCCTGTCGCACCAAGACTTGGGCCTGTCGCACCAAGTTTCTTTTCGTTTGTAAAGAAGGGTAATTTGGGGAGAAAAGCGTGTGTTTGGCTAATGTTGATAGAAAAAAGTTGAGAGGGTTAATTCGAAAAATAGTAAAAATTTTATGATTATTTTCGTAAATTTCCCATGAATAGGACCGAAAGTGATGAACTTGAAGTATCACGGTGACAGTATAATTTAATAATTTAATGATTAAGGCTACTTTAATTCAAGCGGCTATGATTTTGGCCTTGCAACCACTAGTTCCGGTCCTCTAGATATTGGTTCCTGTTAATTGTTATAAATATTTTGATTCGCTCCAGCCCCTGCCAGTTTTGCATTTTTAAATGCCATTGGATTAATTGCGGATTTAACAAATTTTTTTACAAATCTGCTACTTCTAATCTAATGGAAAAAAGGGTAAAATTATCATCTCATAATCTTCAAATTACCATACATAAATACAAGTACACTAACAGGGTTTGCCGATCCTAGTTTCACTTCCTACCGAACAAATGTTACCTCCCCACATTTTCCCGTCACAGTTGGAACACTTGGAACTTTCACAATTAAATTCTAAAACAAAGGTGATGGCTACTAGGCCTCACTTGGAGTAGTATTGATAGTAACGTCGATCACCACAAGGCAGCGTGGAAGAAGTCTAGTTTCACACGCGATCTATTGTGATTAATCAAGGGTCAGTGCTTGCGATCACCACAAGGCAGCGTGGAAGAAGTCTAGTTTCACATGCAATCTTTGTGATTAATAAAGGGCCATTTCAAGCACGGCCACCTTCTGGCTTGGTACAATCAATGCCTTGCATTGCAGCACTGTTAAGAAGCTTCATTCCCTCTTCACTCATCTGCTGAACTTCTTGAGGTGAGAGAATCCTGATGCAGCGCACACAGCCAACAAATTCCCTATATGCAGGTAAAAGTGAAATGAGAAATTTCTTTGTAGCAGATGTTTTAGGATTTGCAGCCCCTCAATTTTAAATTTTAACAGAGGAGACCGCACAAAATAGTCCACGGCTAATAGCAATTGATGCATTTTATTTCTTGGTTACGACTTCAAGAAAAAAGGATAAAGTAAGAAGGCAACACTTACTCCCAAGGATCATCCCCTACAAGTAGAACGTCATTTTCATAATCCACATACACCAATTTCCACTCGGTACCTCGTGGATCATTGAGTAGTCCCTCAAGCCCAAACATGCGTTCTATCGCAGAGCATAGTTCATCATAATTCTTAAAATTAGTGACATCAATTGACCTCCCAACAGACCCTGTCTTTTGAACCTGTCAGCCAGATATAACTCTAATCAACATTGATCAAGTATCAACAAGATACAATATAATAACGACAAGAACTCTGATCCCTTATAAACACGAGGAAAGCATGCTGATGGTTGTTTACAGATTGATGCATGGCCAGTGGCTCAAAACAGAGATTGTGCTCCCATTCGAATGTCAGCAGGCGGTCTTGCCCACCTGCTGTATTTAAAAGGTGCATTTGAATACCATAGAAACTGATGATGAAACCAATAATAGGTCTACACTCATCAAAGCAACCAATATGGCTAAGGTTAATCGGGTCACAAAAAGTTATTGAGTTCCTTGGCTTCTAAGAATTTTCATTTGAATGTGCAAGACAAATGAGTACCTTTGTATATGTCCTCATGGGTGGAACAACTGGCTGCCATGAGGTATTTTGAAGTAGGCTGCTCTCGTCAAAATCCACATTACTCGAAGATGTACCACCAGAGTTGTCCGGGAAGTCTTGTCGAGAGAAAGCCTGAGAATCTGCTAGGCTTGCAGAAGTAATCTGAGATTGGACATCCTGGCTAGAGCTAAAAGTGTTCATTAAACAATCTGGAGGATTTTGGAAATTCGCATCCTTCAATGTACAAAATTCATCTAGAATGGCACTAGATACAGAATGATCAATCATTGTACTTCCACCATTACTAACATCAATGTTAAGACAGCTGTATATCCCACTTTGATTATTGCTCTCATCTGACAAATCTCTCAATCCACTGGAATTTAGGCTACAGTGGTCCTGCTGAGTGAATGAAGTAAGTGGGTCAACTGGGGATAAGAACCTCAAATTGTTCAGTTGATGATCCCACATCTCCTGACCCGGGAATGACAGAGAAGGATTAATGACTTCAGGGAGCATTGTTGAAGGTTCTTGCAACCCAAACATCGGTAAAGGCCCAGGCGACCTATTGTACGTCCCAGCAAGAGAATTACAAGAAGTGTGTGACATCCATTCATCAGTGTCTAGGATAGGTAGTGAGCCACTGTGGGCAGTAGAATCAGACTGAGGTACATTTATCTGTTGTGCTTGGAATACTGATTCCAACTGTGACTGCATCGGCCAGCTGCTTTGCAGTTGCAGTAGACCCTCATTTTGGTTATGGAATGCATGCTGGTTAACAAGATTTTGAGGATTTAGAGGACCAGACGGTTTTTCCATACTGCAGTCAGCAGCTGAAGTTAAATTGCTTGACTGCTCTATAGATTGCCTAGGTTCTGATTTCAAATGATCAGTGTTCATTCCAGGTGGTGCTTGCTTTTCACATTTGCTTGGTGGATGAGGCTTTTCGGGTATATGTATCCTTGATAAACTTGAATTGACAGTATCAGCTTGGTTGAGGCAGATTTGGGAACAATTTTGGTTGTCAATCCTATTCATTTCAGACGGGACAAGCCGAGGTTTCTGATTGATTGTAGACTGCAAGGTCTTCACCTCTTCCAGGTGAGCTCCTTTAGCACCAGATGTTTCTTGTAAGCTAGATGCTGCAAAGCTTCCCGGATTATTAACAAGTTGAGGTTTCAGCATCATCTTGATTAATTGCTCTGAACACAGGTTCGAAATTGAAGAGTATGGCATAACTCCAGGTGCAATTTCTGGACAAGCCAGGGGTCTTTTTATCAAACTTCCCCACTCAGTTTCTGTAGCTGCTAGCACAAAAGCCATGGTCAAATAAATTTTTAAAATGTAACAAGCATGACATAGAAACTAGTAAAAAGATAACGGACCTAAAATGCCAGAATGAAATGGTCGTTTGAGTCCTGAAGTCAGAGAAGGAAAAATGAAGAGGCTTTCAGGAGTCTCAATTTCCCAAGGACTAACCCTTTTCTGCTTGTCGCTACACCCAGGCTCATCCCACTCAACCTGCATACCAGGAAAATATGTGGAGTTCAAGAGTTAAACTGGAAAACTACAAAGAAAATATCAGCTTCAACTATATATCAACAGAAGACCCAACATCAAATCAGAATAGGACGCATGTAGATTCAGAAGTAATTACTCCACCTGAAGATTTCGCCACTTCGAACCAGGCCACCTTAGTGGATCTAAGTCACTTATACCAACTATTGTACCCATATATCTGCAGAAAATATAGGAAATATGGTTAATTAGAGTTAGACGTTACCACAAACAAGCAGTTGAGCTAGCTTTTAGATATGTAAGAAAATAACAACAAAAGTCTCAGCGTACTATTTCTAACAGAAGAAAAGATAATCTAATCTTTTTACTCTATGCAGTATTTGACATAAATCAGAAACAATGATTAAATTCTGTAATTACCAAATTTTCAGAGATACATCTGAAAATACCTAATGCTAGGAGGATACAGGAGAATTCAATCACTGAGATCATTACCTGCGTTTACCCGACTCCTCAGTTTCAAACATCATCCCAAAACGCATACCAACTGACATTTGGGTCCCATATACAGACTTTCTGTATTTAGCCAAAGGAATAACAAAATCTGAAGGGCACGCCCTACAAGATACCATGGTCAAGGATCAGATTCAACAGCCACATACAGGGGCTGGAGCACATGGGGGAATTGGGAATGAGGGTATCAGAGGAGAAAGTAAGGCAAACAATCATTTGTTAAACAGACCTTGGGTTGTAGAAAATTAAGGCAAACAATCATTTGTTAAACAGACCTTGGGTTGTAGAAAATTGTAAATTGGCTTCGGTTTGAGGCAGCATGAGCCGCAGCAGCAAGGACACCAATGTGCATACTGTCAGCAGAAAGAACAGATGAAGGTAATGCTGTTTGTTGGCGATTTGCACGCCTCACACCCACCATTAACTGTGATTTTTCATCCCTTGTGACAAGAAGGAAAGAAAACAATAAATGAGAAAATCATATCAATTATAACATAAATAATTTTTTAAAATTCAAAACTACATGACTTATCTTGCACATAGTAACTATTTTTGGTCTGCTGAGGTTCAACTCAACATACAAAGACATTCAGTCATCTCGACTGAAGCATATATCCAATATTACTTGATTAAAGGTTTCCCAAAGGAGAAACTGAAAGGTTTGCAAATACCCAAGGCGTATTGATCCCAATGAATAAGTTATGCCAAGTTAACATTTTGAATAAGTTAGAAGCGACAATCTATTTATGACTCGTACTAGAAGGAGCTACAGTTCCACAGCCAAGAGAATTACTGAGTGACATGGAATAAATAAATATCAAATACACAGCCAATGGTGAAAAGTTGTGTACAGTGATAAGGTTTCTGCCTCCCAAAACTTCACTGAGAAAAGCATTCAATAACTGTCAAACCATTATAACAGGATGACTACAAATTACCTGATAAACAAAACAGAATCACCTGCTCTAAGTCTTTTAGAACCAACAAACAAACTCCAACCAGTGGTAAGAAGGTGTCTCTTTGGCTGTCCTGCATACAGGAACAGAAATAGAAGATAAATACTGTGATCCTGTCTCCATGGTAAAGCAAGATTAAACTGAAAAACATAGAACACTTGTTCTAGTCAACACCAAATTGATCATTGAAGTTAGAGATATTGAAAAAGAATAAATTAAAATAAAAATCAAACTCACCGCGGTATATATGACGAAATGTCCAAGTATTATCATGCAAGTCTCGGACAACAAGCTCTTGAGTGGGTGGTTGCATTGTGTAATCCTGAAACAGTAATGCAATGAGTAAACATGAATATGTGTAGTCCACTACAGGTTGCAAAATTATCCATTTAACTGAATTGAGTCCCACCAGTGGAGGAAAGAGCTTTTCTGCTGCCCTACGTGGCACTGAGAAGCCGCCATGTGTGCTTGTGTCGCTTGCAGTCAGAGTTTTACAGAAAAATTCACTTGGATGTTTGCTGGGCTTTAGTCCAAAGTCTGGAATAGGGAACACATCCTTTTCCTGATCCAAGGAGAGGGCATTTGAAGAAATAGCATCGAAGGGAAACAGTTCCTACTTCTAAATTATATGAAAGAATTCATGGCTTTCCATTTTCAATTTCTGCAGTTCCAATACAAACACTATAGATCAACGTATTACTTTCAGAGAAAAGTCTGAATAGCATAACTTACAGAATTCACAGGTTGAAGGCTCATTTGGGCATAAATTTCATCTGTATCTTTGTCTGCCTATAACATATTGTAAAGCATAAGTGAATAGATGTTTGGATGAAGTACAACTAGTAACAGATGCCAGAAAATCATTGATCAGCCAAAATTTACATACATGTAATGTAACATTATGAACTTGGCACAATAGCTGAGATGGGAGATTAGGATAATTGGGAATTTGCGAGGTTGCTGATCTTTTAGTAGATGCTGCAACCTGATCAATAAAATGAACATGGTAATTAGTTTTATAGATGATGATGTAATAATTGACAATAAGATGATAAGTTATAATGGCATGTGCTACCAATCAACAGTTCTAATATGGTTGAGGATGTTTCTTTCTGGAAAGAAACTAAGACATTGAAACTCAATTGGCCACACACTATGCACTATTTGAAATTTAAATCAAGATCAGCTAACTCTGAAACTGCCAGTTGCAAAAGAGGCTAGTGGTTTTCACTCTAATAACTGATTAACATCTGATAGCATCGTAAGACTCCTTTAAGATAGTATTAGTTCTAGTTTCTTACTCAATATATTTAATTGGTTATCACTGAAAGGTTGCATAGAAAATGAATGAAGAGACTCATCTTTAAATGAGATATTTGAGAAAGATTTTAGTGGCAAATCTAGCCTCAGCTTGGTAGTTTGAAAGTGGATCTCAGGTAATGAGGAGGGAATCTCAATATCTGAGATACCAAAATTAACAGTTTTATAATCTGGCATTCAGAACAACCCATGGCAGAAGCACAATTGTATTCAGAAAGAGAATGATTATTAAAATGTTAAAAGCAGAAAAGAAAATATAATCAACATGTTGAAGGTAATAGATTAACCACACAGCATAAGCAAATGCTATCACTATGTATTCTTTGAAGAAGCAATAGAAGAAGAAACAAATCAAACCTGTTCACTGTGTCCTTGAGGGAAGTAATACACAAGACTCCCAACCTGAGGGAGGAAAACAAGGGGACCTGCACAGGCATGCCACAGCTCGGAATTGATTGCTTTCCTGGCCCCTGAAATCAACCAGAACCATAAGTCAATAAGAGAAATGCTTCTTCAACGACGCGTCAAATGAAGAAAACTAGCTGAAAATTTTATAAAGACCAGACTTAATGTGCTCAAACACAGACATGAAAGCTAAGATCGAAACTTTATTTGCTTCGTTACGACTCAGGCAAAAACCAAACTTTTAACGAACAAGAGTAAAAGTAGTTTCTCATCAACTTCACCAAAACCAAATCACCAATTTGGTTTATATAAAACTCATCAAGCGGTACTTAAAAACAAAACAAAGTAGGAAAATTTTCACAACAAACCAGATTGATCCTGCATTTCTTTTAGCAACTTCATTTCCTCAAGCAAAGTTGTTTGTGCTCGAATAACCAATCCTCCAGCTTTGATCTTCTCTTCAACAGAACCCATTATGTGCTTATCTCTCCCTCCAACCAGAAGAACTCAACACAAAGATTCCATCTTTACATCAAAAGCCAGAATCCCATTTGCGAGAACTCTTCATTCGTTGTTCGTTTTTGCAGAACTTGCAAACACTATGATCGACCCATGTCATGGAATCTCAAGAGCAGTCCAATTGAGCAGAAAAGCAAAGTCTTTTTAACTTTCAAGAGTCCAAAATCAGGGAACAAAGCCGGCTGCTAGTAACCCAAAAAAAAAAAAAAAGAGTAGTATAAACTGTAAAAATCTGGCTTTTTCACAACAAGAAACCCATCAGTTAGCATCAAGGCACAATAACCAATGAATGAGTGCTCTCCCTTTTGGGCTACTACCGAGCGTTATTCTTGTTTTTATCTCCTAAAGATACCGACCTTTCGATGAAACCAACTCATCAGTCATCAACCATAATAATACTCTTCTGATTCCTCCCTTTGCCTTCGCCTCTGCTCAGCCTCAATCAGTCTCAAACAACAACCTTTTTTTATTTTCCCTCTCTACATAATCTGCATGAATTGTTAATTAGAAACTGGGAGGAGTGTGCGAGCTCTTTCTTATCCTACGCCCGCACACATACACTTTCTGTACAATCAGGCGATTCCGTTGCAGCTTTAAACTGTGTAGGAAAATTATAAAGAGAAAAAGAAAAGTTACATATATATGTGTATATATATATATAATAATAATAATAAAGAAATGTGGAAAAGCAGCAGAGCAAGACTAATCGAACACGAAAACACAGCAGTACTTATGAGGCTGTGCAAAAGAGAAATAAGAGAGAGAGTGTTGGGTGTGTTTTTTCAAAAAGGGAGGGAGGAAGGTCTGTTTCTGTTGTATAATGTCAAGAGGGCGCATTTTAGCACGTGGATTACGAGGATTTGCTTCTCTTTATTAGCTTTTGCCTTTATATTGGATAGCTTCATTTTACACCAGCTCCATCATGCAAAATACGTTCTTTCTCTTCTGTCTTTTTACGTTTATTTTAAATGGAATCTTTTTCATAAAAAAGAAAAAAAATCTTTTTTTTTAATTTTCGACTGATCAAAACACAAGTGATTAGACCACTTGGCCTTTAGTGAGTGGTCAGAGTTGCGAGGACAATAGTTCGTTCGAGTCCTCACCATGTATGTAGAGACTTATTTACTTTTTTAATTATGATATATAATTAAGTAAATATAATTTTTTGTTTTTAAAATGTGAGTGCAGTAAATATCTCTCCAATATTAATAAGCCACTTCGGCCTTAGTCGGCTTGTGAGGGCAGCGGTTCAAGCCCCCACAAAAGTATTTGTGGGGACTAACGTGCTTATTTGTTTAATATTTCAAAATTTTCTTCTTCCTCGTGCAATACGAGTGGAGTATGGACATCCCTCTTCTGTAAGGGATTATTTGTCTGGGCATGTACTTCACAGAATTTAATGTAATAATATAAGTCTCAATCATGTATTTCTGATTATAAATATCAGTGTAATATATCTGCTATAATAGCAGTTGTAACTATCTGTGTAATGCAGTAATATGATGATTAATCAGTATTAAAAAAAAACTAATTTTAATAATTATCTGATTATAAATATCAGTTATAATATCATACAATATGATTTTTAATATGTGTATTAGTCTCATATAATTCAAAAAAATAAAAATAATTAAAAAAGAAAAAAGAAAAATGGAATAATAATATCGAGTTCCCTAACTTTTTAAGTAAAACCATATGTAAGAACAACAGTTTATACTTTATATGTCTTTTCACGTAAGTCTCTGCCTTATATTAGTGGAATAACTTAACATATTTTAGGTTTAGAAATTAGAATATGAAATTATGGACTACCATTACAAAATTAATTTGGAAAATTTCTGCAGATATTTTATTATATTAATATATTTCTAATGCAACATTCAAATTTAATAAATAAGAGATCATGCCATGAGTGCAATCATATATATCATTTTTAAAATAATAGCATTCACATAAATAAAACTTCAAAAATGTGTAAGAATGATGTTTACATTGGAAGAAAATCTTAAATTACTTACCGATCAGTTCAAAGAACTTTCTTTTTCAGCGCTATTAAGGTCTAGCTCGAGACCTCCCCCCATAAATGCGTATCATCACTCTATTGTTATCTTATATGATTTTTCTTATAAAATAACTAGCACTTAATGATTCAAATGGTCTTTATATTCTATTAAAAGAATGGATTTTATTCCCTAAAAGTTTAAAATAAGTTTGTTCCTATGATTAGTAAAAACAATTTATTGATCTATGAACCAATTGTTAAAAGAATTTAAAAAAAAAAAAATGACGGCAACGCCGCAACGGAGACCTGTGTAAAAATAAATTTCAAAAATATGCTCTTATTGTTATTTTATCCTAAATGAAGGGGTCTGATGTTATTACTCTCACAAGATTGTATACTTTTGCGCCTGTATTTGACCGTTCATCACGCGTGCAGTTCACGACAAACAAATGGTGGCAGAAGCGTACGTTAACAAATAGTGAAACGTGTCGCGCCACGCCGACTGCTACCGTGGGGCCACGGCGCCGTTTCCATTTTTCCTTTTTTTTTTTTTTTTAACGATTCAAACTCACTTATTAGTTTTTTTTTTGTTGATGTGAACACACTTGAACTTCGCTGGCAAAACAGTGAGGTACCCCACGATCCAAATCTTTGAAGCAAACCAAAATTAACTCAATCTGAACATTTTTGCCTTGCAACTTGTCACAATAATTTATGATCTTGTTCAACTTTCAAGAGGGTCATTAAAGAGAGAAAATCATATGAGTATCCTAATTGGGTAACAATATCTTAAACAAATAATGCATCCATGATATTATTTGCTTCAAAAAAAAATTACCCTCTTTTCGTCTAACTCTAATCAATTGCAAGAAATGGAGAAAGATATTTTGCTTGGCGCAGCACTCTTCACAGAATCCACTAAGAAGAAAAAGTGACCACTTTCCATTATAGATGACTCATGCCATGTACATGATAATTAAGAATGATGTCTTTTAGCCACTGTTGCATGGTTGAATACGCATGGCAAAAGCATCAAGCACGCATCCCCATCCCCATTTAAATTTAATAAATATATAAATATAGAAACGGAGGGTAAATTTTCCAGTGTAACCCGAACTATCGCATTAAAAAGCGTTCAATTAAAAGATAATTTACATTTACTAATTCACTTGGAACTGATCTTTGTCAACTTTTTTTTTTTTTTCTTTTCTGATAATCAGCAATCCCCAGGGGGGCACGTTACGTTTAGAGAAAACATGTGCCTCGCGCTCGCGCTCGCGCATGCATTTATGTGGATGTGGGTCGTGATCGAACGGTTAGGATTTGACTCTCGAATCGAGCGGGCACGCCGGGGCTGGGGCTCATCAATTCTCTATTCTCGCAGCACATTATTCAATGGCTTTGGAACTCAGACTCGCCGTATTCTCAGCTTAATTCCTAGCTTTGGCTTTGATCCTCGAAATAATGCGTATAAATCCAATGACCATCAGATAACTCCTTTACACGTTACAATCATGCAAACCAATGGGTCTTAACACACTTTCCTTTGACCTGAGCTTAATCAAAACATCTTAATCTCCAATGTTAGAACTAAGATACAGTCAAAAACGAAGAAAATTGCATTAAGATCTTTACCGCTCATTATTGTCATTGCGATAGTGGTCCAGCTCACCATCCTTTAAAGCAAACGACATCGCAAAATAAAGTCAAGATAAGCTTTATGAATGCCAAAATGTGCATAAATTGAGCAATCTTACATATTGATAGGTGGGTCCTTTCACAAATATAAAGTGGGATCCGTATTTTTGCCAATAAATCATATGGGGGGTCAATTCAAATAAAGTGAAAAAGTACTGGTACATGGAGGGCCAACGCCGTGCTTCAAGCCTTCACTTCATTTGATGCTGTCTATTGCTGTATCGCTCAGTTTCTTAACTCATAATTAATTTCGAGCAATGCGTAATGATTCTTATGCGCTGCAAAAGCAGAGAGAATCAAAAGATTGCGAGCAATCATAGCATATTAACATGCCATGCCAATAGTATATGCCATGATATACAAGCAACAAGAGACAAAATAAATAGATAACAAAAAAAAAAAGGCCTCAAAACTTGACCCTAAAGCTAAAACAAGAGACTTGTTGCCTAATTCATGGCCAATTTAAAAACACCAAAGGCCTAAAAGTGTTTTTATCAAAGTTGATTAAAGATCGCCAAGATGCCATTGACTACTTACTGGCTAATCTATACTACTTTCAGGTACTGACTGCACAAGCTCTGCAGAAGACTGTCATTTACAGCTATAGCCTATAGAAGATTATTTATTAAGGTAAACATCAATACGAGGTTCACATAGTCAAATGTAAATAAAATTAATTCATTCTGAATTTTAAATACGCGCAGGCTAAGACATCACCACCAAGCTGAATTAAAAGTTTTGATGGGTTTTTATGATAATAATTTAACGAAAACAAAAAGCAATAATCGGCACTAGAAGCAAAAGGACAGAGACTTTTCCATTAGATTTCATATCATTATTCTAAGGGAATCGGGGTCCACGTATGATAATTGGAAGTGAAAGGAACAAGAAATGGGCGTGGTATGAGGGGAACATTGGAGCAGTAATAAGCTGTAGGGATGTAAGGGGACATCTTGCTTCTGAATCTTCTGACGATTTTGAACTCCCAATTTGTCTCTAACTACACCAATAGGCTCTATTTTAATCGCTTTACTTTTGTCTTTATGGTTCTGGGCCGAGATTCAAGGCTGCTTTATGGGCTTTTTCAATAAGGGACGAGTAAGAAAGTACTTTTTTTCCTTTTTCGCCCTTTGGCATTCTTCATCTCTCTCCGTGATTGAGCTTCCACTATTGCATTAGAATTTTTTTTTCTTTTTTTTTTTTGAAAAGCGCTACTGCACTAAAATTGAGAACACGTGATACGAGCTTTCCATCATTGAACTAATGCACGTGCCACGTGATGCTAAGAGGGATAAAATCAACACTCTACACTCAGCCCACTGTGGAGTGTTGGGCATGGGCCTAACTCCCCGTCATTCAGGGGAGAAGGCATTGGGCTGGACAAAATGTGATACTAAACGTACTCCCGTATTGGGAGATAGGGAGGTTATGATAGTGATCAGACATTCTCATTGGAGTGGTGCTATTGGCACCTTCTTCAAACTCACTTGAAACCCCATTTCCATTTTTATACCTTTATTCTTAGTTAAAATTACATAAAAGGACAAAAGAAATTTAATTAAAATCAAATTTTAATTTCTTTTTGTTACAAATTCTTCAAACCCAATAAATTACTTTATTGGTATTTTTGTTATTTTTGCCTTTAATTTCTTTTTTTAAAAGTAAAATAAGTGCCCACTTGGTGAAGAAAATCCAATAATTTGATAAAAATCCGATAATTACTTGGACCTTTTTTTTCTTACTTATTTCAAATTATTTTGGAACTAAAAAAAAAAAAAAGAATCCAATATACATTAGATACTGAAAATAAGAGTTTATGATGTATGGGTATGAATTGCGAAGAGTCAAAAATAGGGATGGCAAAACCCCGGGCCGGGTCCGGGTATTGCAATGACCGAACCCTGCCCGAATGCAACCGGTCCAGGTCAGGTTTTAATCTGGGTACCCGAATTTTATATTTTTTAATATTATATGTATTTTTTTTTAATTTTTGGTAATTTTATAAGTTTTAAATTTATTTCAATAAAATTTGACATGAAAATATAAACTTTAAGTGTTTAAAACTTTATATATGTATAATAAATGAGTCAAATAAATATAAATATTTAAAATAATATATGTTTTATAATTTTTTTAATAAAATCCAGGTTCCGGGTTTATCAAGTGATGCTCAAGACCGACCCGGCTTCATACTTGGGCCGGGTAATACCCGACCCACAACGCCTGGGTACGGTCCGGGTCCGGACTGGGCGGGTATTTTTACCACCTCTAGTCAAAAAGACAATACGTATATGGATTGGGGTTTAATAATTTTGTATTTGTAGTTTTAGGTAATTTTCTCTTGTGAAAGAGCTGTTAATGTGAAAACGGTGTTTCACAAGGATATTGAGGGGTTGTCAATAGTATCACTCTTCTCATTGTGGGTGTAAATTAACGCAGCAGACTTGGGCCCCTTTCTCCTCTTGGAGTCTTGGGTCAAAAATTGAACCCAAATATGACCATGCGCGCAGGTGCAGCCCATATAAATTTCAAGCGACCTTGTTTAACAAACACAATCAAAATTTCATATCAGTTGTTTTAAAACCCTAAAACGAAAGTTGAAGATCCAAAGGGTTTAAGAGTTGCAGAAAGCAGCAGCTTTCAAGAAAAGCAATAATTTTTTCGAGCAAGAAAACATTTTCGTAATTAGGGTTTAATTTACAGCTGCTGATGGAGGGACTAAAAGTATCAGATGCTGATATGGAAGTTTATTTGCACCCATCCAAGAGTAAAAAGGTTTCTCAAGCCATCCTCCGCGAGCTCAGTTCTCTCCTCTTCAAGTTCGTTCACTTTCCATTTACTTCACTGCATCATTTGTATAATAATAATTATTATTATTATTATTAATATTATTATTACTACTACTTATTTTGTTAATTATAGCTTAGAGCGTATGATTATTTTTTTGGTCACCTTCGGGAATGTTGGGTATTAAACATTAGCTTCCAAGTAAAAGTGGGTGTTTACCAAACACGTCAGCTGCCAAAAGCACAGCTCTTACAAGCATAGCCTTTGCAATTATTTGTTGGCTCTGTGTTAACAATGTTCAAAATGTGGTCGAGTATACAACTTTTAGATATGTGGAACTGAAATTTTTGAAACATATTGAAGTCAATACTGAGATTCACATAGTGGCAATTGATGTACGTTTGTATGTACATTGGTCTTTACAAACCTCTGCTTCTTTTTATAATATTTCCAATTTGGTTTGCCTGGCAGGTTCAACGAAATTTTTGAAGGTGTACTGTTGGCTTATGATGTCAACATTTTGGATAAAAATGGAAAAATTCTTTTTGGGATTCATCCCTATTTTGGTGTGAAGCTTAAAGCAAAGCTCTTGCTTTTCTCTCCAAAGCCAAATATGCTCGTAGGTAATCTTTTCATGATCTTTCAATCTTGGTTTTATCGCCTTACTATATAGACGAAAAATTCGTTAATGATTTTCAATCTGTGTTTACTGGTTATAATGCTCTCTTAGGTAAATTTGCTTTTGGGTTAAATTTAAACAATATTAAAATTGTATTTATTTCTATCTTTTTTTCCCCCCAAATGCCTTTCAGAAGGGAAAGTTGTGAGGCTTACACAAGCATCCATTCATGTCATCGTTCTTGGATTTTCATCTGCAATTATAACAGATCAAGACATTCGAGAAGAGTTCAATTATACTACTGTAAGTACCACTTGTCCATTTTATTTTTGATGTTCTGCCCATTCCTCATTCTTGTCTCTTGATTTTTCGACTGTATATGTTGAGAGTCATTATAGAAATTTTCTTTTTCATGAGATAGAAATATGGTGAGGAAGTATTTGCTAGTAGATCACACAAGCGGCACGTTATAAAAGTTGGAACCATGATACGGTTTTTAGTCAAGAGGTGACTTATTGCTCTCTTTGAATTTATCATATCTAAAAATGAAATAGATTTCCATTGAAATATGTGAATTCTAACATTTGATTCTTTCAGTTTCGATGAAGAAATTCTGCACATTTCTGGATCGTTAAAACCAGCTCATACAGGAAGTATCCGTTGGTTGGATAAGAAATCAAAAAATGTTTG
This sequence comes from Citrus x clementina, assembly GCF_000493195.1. Lineage (NCBI taxonomy): Eukaryota > Viridiplantae > Streptophyta > Magnoliopsida > Sapindales > Rutaceae > Citrus > Citrus x clementina. Next base: position 41,735,446 of record NW_006262201.1, read on the forward strand.
CCTAGCTGATAGGTTTGAAATTGTACTTGGAATCCTAGAATTTCAAAGAGGTTTTAAAAAATTAGCAAATATAAATACTTTACACCTGTTAATGTCCGACCCGTAATGATATATAATACTGCAGTAGCACTACGAAGAGGCGGGAGGTTGAAGGGAAATCAGAAATGCAGGACAATGAAACTGTTGGGGCTGCAGTATCTTCGGTGAGCAATGATCATCAAATTAAGAAGTCAAAGAAGCGTAGGTTTGCCGAAGATCATTGAAGTCTGCTGTGTGATTTTAATTTTTGAAGGATTTTCTTGGGTAATTTTTCAGCTCTTTTCTATAATAACGGCAAAGTCTCTAAAGGTCTGCAGAAGTCTTGAAATACTCTTTTCTATATTAATTCTTTAAGGACTTTTAATCATTGACCGTCAATGACCATCTTATTTATTGGTTTTCCATTAAAGTTTGGCTTTATTTTATTTTCATCTGTTTCCAGAAATTAAGTACATTTTCTGCTTGCAGAGTTGTGCATTCTGGGAGATATTTGATGAAATTGCAAGGCAACATGTGTTCTTGTAAGCAAATGGCTTAGTTTCCTTTCAAATCTTTTGATAATCTTTTGAATGGCGGTGCTGAATTTCCATACCTAGAGATGGAGCTTTGTTCAGCATGTACATCTTTCATGACGATGATTGTCCTGCTTTTGATTTTGACAGGTGGATATATAAGGTTCACACATCATTCAGTTATACATTTCAAGGATTTTCCTCATCCGGCAATTTAATATAATGGTATTTTGTAATTTGCTTAGAAGATGAGAGTATAGTGCTGCAAATCATTTTGTCTTGTCACTGACTCAAATAATTAGATTATTGATTTAATGCTAGATATTTCTGTTCTATTCTTTCTATTCTTTTATCAACTAGCAATTCACCTGGTTAATGATACTAGAAATTTGAAGCAGTTGTGTTACAGCTTAGTCTGCACAGATGTCATTACAACTCAATTTCCTGTGATTTTGCTTACCTAGTCTTGCTTATATCTATGTAATGTAATGTAAATGGAGTTCTTATCTCTATTCTAGTGATAGTTTATCCCATCAATTTGACTGTGGAGTTGGGTGTGCAGATGCATTTTAAGAATGGCAGTAAAGCTGCTGCAAATATATATCGGCGGCTCGTATTACAAAACCTGATCCGTACAATCATGGTCAATCTCTCAATCATAAATTCATAATTGGGTATGGGTTTTCTTCTCACAAACGCCTCATTTATTTTTCGTTTTGGGTCCCTCGCATCCAATAAAATAAGAGCAGATTATGACAAAATTTTCATCTGTATAGAATTATCTTTTAATCATGTATATTAGTAAGATTTTTAATGGCAGCAATAGGGTAAACCCTCAGATAACGGTGAATGCGGAGGTCCAAATTATGATTGTAGCATAAACTATTCTTCATGTTCAAGTTTTGAATGTATTTAATTAATTATTTACTAGCCTTGAAAATCGCCTCCTCTCCATGTCCATGAACAGCAGTTGGCTTTTTGGTATTTGATTATACAGTAAAATCTTTTTATAGTAATGATAAATCATAAAAATTATAATCTCAATTTGGGTTAATTAGGAATGAGAATAAATTCCACTTTGTAAAAAATTATAAGTTTTAATATTATTTATGATCTTAATTTGGACCAATTATAAATAAGAATAAACTCAACTCCCATTGTAATAGGTATTTTAGATCCTATATTAAATAACATGTTTCCACATGGTAATAATTAGGGAGATTGTCAATTTTCTTTCTACTGAAATTAATATATATCACTTACTCCTTATTGTTTTCATAATAGCGAATAACCCTCACCAGCATAATTTTATAGTGTGATTCTTGTTTTTAAATATATTTTTATTCATATTTTAATTTTTATTTATATAATTTATAATAAATATAAATAAAAGTGTTTTTAAAAATAAGAGTAATAGTGTAAAATTATGTTGTCATAGGGATTATTGGCTATTATTAAAACAGTAAGGGATAAGTGGTATATTCAGTAGGTTAAAATTGACTCCTCGTAGTGATTATTTGTTATTACAAAAATATAAATGTTATATTAAAAGTTTAACAAGGGATAAAATGCTTTTAATGTAAGAAGATATTTTTTTAAAGTTGTTAGAACAATGATTTATTTTTTAAAAATTATTTCCGCACTTTTAAACTTGTAGTTACATAATAACTCTAGAATGTGTATCTTATCGTTAAGTCAAAATAATTCTACCTTCTCAAGAATGGTTAGAGATTCATCGAATTGACATGCTCCATTAATTAATTATTAATATATTTACCTGCATATTACTTACACTAAAGATATTTTAAGTCAATGATAATTTTCAAATTAAATCTTTACTAAGTTATAACTTTCTTATAGTGATAAAATTAATTGGTCACAACAATGAAGCTAAAGAGATTTTATACGTACTGTAGGTTGGGATCGACGTTGCCCAAAGCTACATAAATTTTCTTCATACCGTTGCATTTGCAGCGCCAGTTGTATGGGCCGTAGCTAGCTAGACTGGACACGTGTCAATAATCTATACGCGACTCTTATCCTAAGATTTGATCAATCTAATCTTGTTAATCAATCATTTTAATAAATGGATTTGGGTGTGCAAAGTACATTCCAATTACGCCATGTACTTACGACTGGCATATAATTTATATGTGCTGCTGCTGCTGCTGCTGCGAATATATATATATATGTATGGACGGCTCATATGACAAATTAAGACAGATCATGATGATCGATTTCACTTTCATCATCTCATTGGGTATGGGTATTGCGGATTCTTTCACAAACACCTAATTTTTATTCGTTCTGGGTCCCTTCAAATAAAACTTATTAACCTTATAATTATAATTTAGGTGTGTACGTTTGCATAACGATTGGACAATAGAATTGTTTATATACGAAAATGAGGGAGAAGAAGGGGGTTCTCGAGTTTGGTAAATGACTCTCTCTGGCATGTGAGATTGAGTTTATTTTAATTGAACAAAAGACAAAGAGAAGCTTACGACAAATTTTTCCCGCATAATCCGCGCTTCTAACATGTTCTACTTCTCTCTCTCTTGATGAATCATCTAACAACCAAAATCTTTGGGATGGGACTGCTTACACTCTTTGATCTTCACACACACACTCTCTCTAATTACGAGGAAAAAAGAGAGAGAGAGAGAGAGAGAGAGATTAGTTATTGAGCATCTTCGAATCTTGTTCGGTTAATCTTTCATTATTTGTCAACACTTTTCTCTATACATGTTGATAGTGGAGGATTTTCGAAGATATGCTTTATATATCGAGAAAGATGATATTTTATAAATATTTCATTGACAATTATTAATTAGATGCCATCATCTTAAAGTAACCTTTCACCTTTGTTCTTATTTCCAGGACTAATGAGATTGGTGGTGTATACTGAGATTTTAATTATGTCTTTCACTATTTTCTTTCTATGCATGTTTATTAAAAAGATGGAGCATGCGTTCTCATATTTATGGATAGGAGAATGGGTAAAAACTTATTTAGTCCCTATATTTGAATATTAATATCTATTTAGTTTCTATATTCTTAAAAATACCTCGAAACATCCCTACCGTTAAAGTATTGATACCCATACCGTTACTTTTTATTTTTTTGGCTTACTTTTACAATATTACTCTTTTTATAATAATTTTTTTGTTTGGACATTAATAAAAAGAAAATAATTAAATTATCAATTTAACCCTCAAAATAAAAAATAAAATTTATATTAATTTTTTTGCAAGCATCATTTGCACACTTGGTAGTTTGCATATAATTTTTGACAATTAAAAATTAATATAAATTTTTTTTATTTTCATTTTTTAAGGTTAAGTTGGTAATTTAATTATTTTCTTTTTATTAATGTCCAAACAAAAAAAATATTTTAAAATGGTAATATTATAAAAGTAAGCCAAAAGAAATAAAAAGTAACAGTAGATGTATTAATAATTTAACGGTAGAGATGTTTTGAGACATTTTTAAAAATACAGGGACTAAATGGTCACTGATCTTAAAATACAGGGACTGAATGAGCTTTTACCCTAGGAGAATTCAACTATTGACTCTTTTGATAAACTTAAGATTATCGTGTAACATTTTCACTTAGTGGGATTAAACACTAGTTTCCATTTGTAACAACCTTTAGAAGATACTTGAGGTTTGGGGTGGCCGCTGACAATTGGCAGTGGGCTCTTGGCTTCGCCATTGAGAAAAAATAAATACACCTTTTAGTTGGGAAATAGATTTAGGTGCGTTAACATCCTTTGTCTTTGTGAGCTTAAAAATTAAATACACTTTTTAGTTGTAAATTACTCTCGGCTGGCACTCGGCAGATGGCTATCGGTTTGGCAGTAGAAAAATATATGTAAAAGTACCTCTATAGTTATTATTCTTGTAGTTGTTGGATCTCACTTTGTTAAGTGTAAAATAATATTTATGTCTAACAAAATATAAAATTCATACGAATTTAAAATATAATATGTGAAAAATAAATAATAATTAACTTTATTTATTTATTTATTATATTATCAACCCATACACTCATTGAAGTTCGAACCCAAGACTTTAGTCCTAAGATGAAGAAAGATTAATTATTATTATTTTTTTGCGCCACTCCACTTTTTACTTTGATAAAGTACATAATCAATGATAGATTTTTTTGTTCACCATCAATTATATATATTATATATATATATATATATATAGAGTCCGATTCTAATAGGAGGTCACACGCTTTAATAAAATGTAGAAGCGGCTTTAACGACGCTGTCAAACATTTGATAACATTATAAAACCTTTGTATGAGTGACTGTCGATAAATAAAATGCAGGATGCGTATTCGATAAACCACTATTCTACTTGTGAAAAAGCTGGAACAGATGCATGGGAGGTACTTACTTTAGAGAAGGTGTTGACGTAACTAAAGCCAAAGTTGGTATTGGAGGAATATTATGATTAAAACCAATAAAGTTGGTGATTTTCTGCAGCAGAGGGTGGGTAGAATCTAGTTTATTATTGAAATATAATGACCCCTTTTGAAATATATGTAAATTTAACTATTACTCTTATATTCCGTTCTTATTTGAAATTGATCAATTATTAACGAACAAATTTTTTCAACGGTCCAATATGATCAGTTATGAGATTAATTGAAGAGCTAGCTGGTTGATCAATGAGCCCAATTGGATAATATACCATATAATAAGACTAGCTAAAAAGCATATTTATATTCCAATAATAAAAATCATTATTGTTCAAAATGCGTGTGTGTATCTTCAAACACCAAATGTGGATTTTCTACAACAAACCGTTACCTTCTGCATTACGCTTATTTTATGTTATTTGCGATTGTGGGTTTGAATTCGAATCAAATGAGTGGTTAAATTGTCTTTGATCAATCAATTAATGTGGGCTTTGCAGTCAAGAATTAACTCGGATTTACCAATCTAGATGGACCTATATGAAAGAGACACTCTTATTTTATTCGAGGGAAATTATCATTTCACTATCAAAATTATTCTAACATATCATGTCATTATTATAATTTGCCGAAAAGTACATTTTCCTACCAAACGGTTGCGCCGTTATTAATTCACTACTATTCCGTTAAGAAAACATTAATATTTAACAGAAATTGAGTTAAAAGCCAATTTTACCCCCAAGAGTTTAAAAGACAATTTTACTCGTTGTAGTTTAAGCATTATATGTCAGAATAACTTTGGTAGTAAAATGATAATTTCTCTAAAAGCTTGGTAGTAAAATGATAAGTTATATATCAAATTAACAGATAATTTTACTCTTACAGCTGAAAATGTCTTTGATGCTCTTATAACATCAACAAGATATTAGTAAAATTTTAACGTTCTTAACAAAATAGTAGTGAATTGATAACGACATAAACGTATAGTAGTAAAATATATTTTTCGGCAAATCATAGTACTGACATGATATGTCATAATAACTTTGGTAGTAAAATGATAATATCCCTTTATTCAACCTCACAATTCTATAAATTATTGCTAAGAACTCACGACAAAATAGTACTAGTTGATGATAATTACTTCAAAAAATATCAAAAGTAAACTAAAATGGAGTTTTGTTTTGATTATTTTCCTGATCCACAAAAAAAATCCAAGCAATCTTTTCACAGGCATTTGCTCTCGATCTAATCGAAGGATTGAATTGATTATAGAAACATGATTTTAATAAGTTAAATTTCTATGGAGGATTATTGCTCATTTTTGTACTTACTGTTTTATTTTGCAATTACTTCTTCAATTAAGAGAAGAAAAGAAAATACCAGAAGAATCCAAAACATTCTTCATAACGTCGCGATTGGAGCAGCTATGAGTTACAGCCAGCTGGAAAAATGTCAATAATCCTGAGATTTTGTCAATCTAATGACTAATCTTTGTTTTTATACATAATATAATAGTATAAATGGAGAAATAATTAATAAGTCTAGAATTAGTATATCAAAAATTCTAGGGTGTGGATTTGGGTGTGCAAAAAGTACATTCCAATTACGCTATATATATACTTATTATTATAGAAATTCATAACTCAGTATGATAACAAAACTAAACCTGGTATCACGGCCAATTTCACCTTTATCATCAATTCGGCAGTTCCACATGGCTATGGGGTTTTCTTTAACAAACACCTCATTTGTTATTCCTTTAGGGTCGGGTCCCCCACGAAAATCCAATTCTATTTAAGAATATATTTTTGCATAACTATCGGTTTTTCTTTCAAGCTGGCGTCCTAGATGATTCTGAGTTTGCATGTGAGTTGTGAGATTGAGTTTATTTTATTTCAATTGAGCTGTCAAAAACAACAACAGGTTATGACAAAACTTCCCCTCATAATCCGAGCTTGCAACAGGCACGCTGCCGCTTACCCCCCTTTAGTCTTAATGAAACAATCAAGAGCCAAACATCTTTCGGACGGGACAGTTACCTTCTTCGTGATCAACTGATCACATGCATGCTTGATACTAATTACAAGGGGAAAAAAAAAAAAAACTTAAATTAGGAGTTAATTAGCTAGTAATTATATACATATAGGATACTAATTAGCCAGTAATCCTATAATATAGAATTTTTAATCTATAGATCATATTCTTTAGGTCGATGCAAGAGAGAGATAATAGATCATTGTAAGAATTATCTCGATAGCAGCACGTTGTTATTTGATGTGTAATCTTATAAAAATTAACTTTTGCTCTTATTCCCGTTATCGCATTCAGGAGCTTCGTGTGTTAATAGCTTGAAGAAATTATTTGCTTAGCATTTTAAAGCTGTTGCTAATTAAAAAGCGATTATACATGCAGGGCTTTGAGCGGGAAAATTCTGGCAAAAAAATTAAGTTATTTAAGAGCTTTATCAATTCTGCCAGATTTTTTTAAAATTTTCGATAGTAAAGCAAAAGAAAAGAGATGATAAAGTTACGAAAACTGAGATTATTAACATAGCCAAAGCATCATCATTAAACAATTAAAATATCCAATTTCTGATGCTTCTTGTTTATCGTATTTTAATTGTTTTAAGTGTTGACCATAAATGTGTAAAATTATCCCATGGATAACAAGGTTAAGCGATCTTTCCAATCATTTGAATCAGCTAAACATATTAGGCCGTTTAAAAGGAATCATTAGCAATAAGTTTAAGTTTGACCCATAACTATACTACTGTCAACTGCCCACCAAAATTTGCCAGTCAACAAAGCAGCACCATTATCATTGATCAATAACAAATATAAGGTCGTTTACTAATATCATTGCCTCGTCCACTAAAACGTAATTATCTATATAATAAATACTTGGTTAAATTCCTTTCAATCATCATTGAGTGAGAGAAGAGAAATACCAAGTGCTAGCCTGCTAGACAGCTAGCACCACAAGTTTTTTTTTCTTTTATTAAATGTATTTGTACCACTTGGTACATACACTATCTCGAAGGTTTTTTTTAATTATTATTTAAAGAGAGAGAGAGAGAGAAAAGAGAAGATGAAGAAGAAGAAGCAGCAGCTGTGTTGATAATTGAACGCGAGCACAAAGCACGGATTTCTTGGGAATGACACATCAAATTATAATAATTATCTTGTTAATAGGAAAATTCTTCAAAAATAATAAATAAATTAAATTGGGGTTTTACCAATTGTATATCAGTATATATGTAGATGAGGGGTGCGTGTATATATATTAATAAATACACTGGCACACACTTGTGTATGTATGGGTTGGCAGGTACCAATTGGGTTGGCCCTTGTAATATAAAAATAGCTGATCACTTGATTGAACTAGAAACTAGTTATGGGGCTTGGTAATTAGATTCGTACTTAATTAACCGTCCAAGTTTATTTATGGTTCTGAAAAGCTGGGGGAAAAGGGGTGCCATTTGCTGCATGCGTTGACATAATGATGAAAGCAAAAGTTGGGATGAAAAATGATAAATTTTGTGACTTTTTCGCCATTAGATACGTAAGGGGAGGTGGCCTTTTATTTTCTCTGCGTTTGCATGTTGTGTACGTGATAGTGCAACTCTTATCTGTGCTGTCTTCTCCTTTTGGTTGCGCACGTAAAATTACTTTTAAATTGTTAGTGGGTTACAAGTTGTTCTGCATGTACGGTGCTCATCAGCTCATCACATGGACATTGAAAAAGATACCTCAATGTTTTCAACCTTTTTTTTCCCCCCTTTTTTTCAGAATTTCCACTCTTATATGTAACCATACGAATATTTGTCTCTTTTTTCTCGCACCTTTTTGTGTATCAAAATCTTAAGTATGATGAACAATTGAACATTACTACATAAACCACCAATTAATGCCCCTGACAATTAGCCGGATAATTAACATTATCATGTATGAACATCTATACATTTTAAAATACGAACTTCGGGCTAGTTATTGTCATTTATCTCTAATTTAGTATTGTATTATATATAATTAAACAACCGGTGCCTATGCATAGGATAACGACTTATTGACAATTAGACGGTGAGCAATGGCGCATTTTCAAATGTTGATTTGATTATTTGCCTCAAATTCTTTTCCTATACGAAACTGATAAAAATATGAGAACAAATTAATTATGCCGAGGACGACATAATGATGAGCTTTGACCTGGTTCCACTTCCATAGCCAGCTAAATTGATTACTAAATAAGCTTAGTTGGAAGTATATTAATCGTACCATCTCATCTAGGCACGCGTATGTTAGATTTCAGGACTTGTTAAATGGCTTACTTGGAATTAATAGTAGAGAAAATTAAAGGTCGTTCATTTAACATATATAGCACGATGGACGGGACTTGGACCAACATTTTGTTAACTAAGTTCGATCATTTCATTCGAAAATAAGTCATTTAGACGCTCGAAAGATATACAACTCTTAAATAAATCAACTTTAAAAGCAAATTTGAGGTTAAAAAAAAATATACGTGTATATGCCTGTTTTGTTTAATACCCAAAATTATGGATTTAATTAGCTGTGATTGTACATGTACATGTACATCCTCTAAGCTAATAAAGAAATTGCGTGTAATTTATTTATATTAAAATACGCATATAAATGCCACCACTTGGAACAACTGATGGTCTTTTATTTTGGGAGGACCAATTAGTTTATAATTTTTGTACCTGAAGGAGCCAATGACTCATTAATCCAACTGGTTACAGATATTGCCTTAAGCTTTCGAAAGTCTACAAGCATCTAAATTTGTATCATTAATTAATTCACCATTCTTCTCTTAAGAGCTTGTTTGCTACTACAATTTCAAACACCTATAATTGTGACTTTTAAGCTAAATTGATTTTATCTCATAATTGTTTGATATGAAAATTAAAAATATATATACTAATTTTTGTTAAAAAAATATTATTTATAAGTCATATTCATGAAATACTTTAATAACACAACTATAATTTTTTTTTTTTTCATAATAGCAATGAATTAAAAGATACATGACCTCAGCATCAAACAAATCCTAAGAGGCTAGCCTTGGAAGCTCACTATCTGAATACCAACCTAAACTCTTTATCTAACACCAAAAACTTTTGGCAAATTGGAACCCTATAACAATCTATCATCACAATGCAAATTATAAATTATATTTATGTTCAATGAGCAAGTGGATATTTATCAAATTCAGAACCAGCAAAAAGTTAGAAGTAATATATTGTCTTTGTCACTTCAATATATCTCACGGGGAACCAAGCGAAGAAGTTGGGTTAGTTCCTTGTTGGGCAGATTTGAAACCAACAAGTTTTAATTATTTTCAGCTTATTGGTTTTATGCAATGCGTACAAATTATGCATACATTTCACCATCGTGTTTAAGTTTTAATTACCTCACTAGCTACACAATCAGAAAGAGCCAGAAACTGGCTCCCTCTAACAAGGCAACTATATCTCTAATCAATAATTATTTTTTACAAATCTAATGGATTAGATTAGGATCAACGTTATATGAGTACTGGTACAATGTTCTGACATGGAAATGAACAGGAAGAAAGCTGTCAAAGAGCACATTAATTATCCGGCAAACCTTCTCGCGTTGCAGAGTAATTATCTCTTGATCAATTAGGTTGTAGTCCGCGCTGCAGGACAAGCTCATGCACGTTTGCATTATCTGAGAAACTGATACTTTTGACCCGCAACAAGAAGGAAGAAAACACATCAACCCGTGTAAGAATGTAATTGGTTAGCCAAGTGTCAGCATCTAAAAGATGCTTTGCACACGCCGAAAGTTGGTGAAGAATAAAGCCAAAGCATAAACCTGATAAAGAAAGCTGTGCTGCTTATTTTTGTCTGTAAACAGAGCTTGTCATGTGCCAGCTTTATATATGTATATTTATATATCTATATATATATATGATGTGTGTATGTGTTTTATTAATAATTACTTTTCAGCAATAACTGTCGGCCTTAATCCTAATAATTAATTAATTAATTAATTAGCTAATTGGATCAAAAGCGGATAATTAAAGAGATTCCCAAGGCAAAACACTACCACACTGGTACAAACTAGCTACGAGCAAAAGTTTTCTGTTGTAACTAAATTACAAATCAACAACACACGTCTTCTCTCCACCTTCCAAAGGTAATGAATTAACAATTATGCCAACTTTGTTTAACTCCCTAATCCTGTTTCCTCGTTTCTTTTTTAATTTAATTTTACTTACCCAAATAATCTAATGTTCGCGTGACCAGGAAAATAGTTGTGGTCCTAATGTAAAAATCTTAGCAAAGTTACATAAGATGTCAGGTTAATTAAATATGTGTGTGGCGATAATAGAGATTTCACTGAGTCCGGTTGATATTCCCAATCCCAACCAATTATATTTAGACACTTAGAATAGAATGGGTGAGGCCGTGAGGGAAGAGGCAACAGGATTTTTCTTATTCTTCTTAGTTCTTACTAACCCAACCCATTATGCGTGTGTTCTACTTGCGCGGTTTATGATTGTCCATTAGTTGAGAATGGGTGTCAGCGAAATACACACAAGGGATTGCGATTTCACTTTTAAAATTTATAAAATCTAAAACAACTCTACGCCGTACGAGAAAGGAAACGAGAGAGCGTGGGACCGTGAGGGCCGAGGCCCGTGACTAAGTGTCCACGAACCTAGACATCTCCTTTTGTCAAACAAACTCGAAAGCGCTCCCAACTCCCCAACTGGCAACTGATAAATATACTATAACAAAATAAATAAAGTGAATTGATTAAAATAAAATCTTATTGGCCAATTCCTTTGTTGCCTGTCTGTCTGGACCCATTCACCACACCTCCGAAGATATAAAAGATGGTGCCACGTCAGCCCCTTACACTGACGTGGAATAACGGCATTCCTCGACCAACGTGCAAAATTGAAGCTTAATTAACGACTGCTGCCACGTCATGGCGCTTCGTGGGGTCGAGACCGCCCTTGATAAACGAGATTTTCACATCTTCGAGTGAGTACTGCTTGATCCTTGGTCAGATAAAATTCTCGGCTCAAAAAATATACAGAATCTTAATTGGCCTCGAATTTGTTCTGTAACTACGGCACTGCCCCTCCCCGAATTATGCATGTATATTCTCCAAATCCTCCTACATTTTTGTCCCAATAATAACAGAGAAAATGAAATTAAAAAATGAGAAAGAAAACAAAAGGAGGGGAAATAATTAATGTGTCATGAAATCTAATTGTATAATATATGAGGATCTTGTAGCGCTTTATGTTGTCCAGAAAGTTATTTGAATGTATTTGGATTAAAACATTGAACAATGAAAATAATAAATGACACGATCCTTAAATCTTAACAAGTGGGGGTAAGTAAGCTAATGTGACGTATTGGGGGGATGCACCCATATCTCCCTTAACATGCAGGTGGACCCATGAACCGAATTGCTCCGACTATTCAAATTTGTTTTTTAGAATGAAGATAAATCTTTTAAGCAAGAGTATCAATAGATATGACGAAAGTAAGGGTTTTGTTAAATTACATCGTTTATATTTTACATTAAATTCAAATGTAATTACATATAATTTTACAATTATCTCACATGTTGTCATTTTTATTTTTTTGTATTGGTTGGTTATTTTGAAGTTACTGTAACTTAGGAAATAATTGATCTTAATTATTTAATGGTCACTTAAATTACCACGCTCAATATATTGCAATTATAATTAGAAAAATAAGCGAAATTTTGATTGGTTAAGATGATGATGGTTATTATGGGCAATATAGTGATTAGGGGAACATTTTGGCCGTTTGTTTCGGCATTTTAAAGAAATGGAAAGATGGGGCATCCTTGCACATGGGGGACGGTCAGATTTGGAGATTATAAAATCAATTCCTCCTAAGAGAGTTTAAAAAAGAATAATAAAAATTAAAAATTACAGAAAAAAAAAAAAAAAAAAAAACAAACAAACAAAAGCATATCGAATAGATAGACTCAACCACTTACAGAGAAAGAAGCTTTTCCTAATTTCTTTCTTCAAACTTTGCATGTGGTGGGTTTATGAGTTTCATATTTCGACTTGTTGCGTGCTAAAAAGGAAGCCGCACGGGCAGCGGAAACTCTGTTTTTTTTTTTTTTTTTAAATAATAATAATAATTTCACCCTTGCTCTCTTTGCCCCGGCGGCTCAGGGGCTATATATATAAACTCTTCTAAATATTTATGTCATAATAAAATTACAGAGATAAATGTGTACGGCTTATTCATTTTTTTTTTTTTATCAAGATTCATGATGCTTCTAGGTTTAGCATGCAATTAATTCATAGAATAGGTCATAAAAGCTTTCAAGAATAAAAATGTTTCAGTTAAATTCATCATCAGAGATCAAACACAATGGTGACCAATTCAACATAGCTTTCCTCTTCGAAGATTTGACACTTAAATGAAAGAAATCCATCTTAACTAGCTAGGAAAGAATAAACCATTAATAACTCTAACCAAGAATATTTTGAGCCAATTAATTAACTTAATTACGATAAATTAATAATCACATGGTTTCCTGATAAACATCTATATTGTTTAAAATGCATGTCCTCCAAAGTATATTAAATACATTCTCCTTCTCAAAAAAAAAAAAAAAGGTACATTGACAATTGATGAAAAATCACATGAAATCTAATTCTTATTCCTCAAACGAGATTTAAATTTAAATTAATAATCATTACTAATTTTGTCCATCAAGCAAGATTGTTTCATTAGTCACTACAGTGTTATCCAAAGTTAATCCACAACCTGCCCGAAGCCGAAAGCAAATACAAAGCATGTTTTAATCAACAACAGACACAATATTGTAATTATCCCCAAAAAATGAGGGCGCTTTCTCAGCCCTCCCTCTTTATAAACCCTCTCCCTCCCACGACTTCGATCCCCCAAAATTTTTCATTTTCTCTTAGCAATCATCAAAGCCAATCAAGAATCTTGAGAAATCCCACAAAGCCAAACAAGGCTCGTTCTATTTTCTCTCACTTTCTTTTCCGGGAAAATGTCGGTTGGATTCGGAAAATGCAGCAAAATCCGCCACATTGTGAGGCTGAGGCAAATGCTAAGAAGATGGCGCAACAAGGCCCGCATGTCCGCGGCTCGCATACCGTCAGATGTCCCAGCCGGATACGTGGCGGTCTGTGTAGGCACCAGTTGCAGGAGATTTGTAGTGCGCACGACGTACCTGAACCATCCCGTTTTCAAGAAACTTCTCGTTCAAGCTGAAGAAGAGTACGGCTTCACTAACCAAGGTCCATTGGCCATCCCATGCGACGAGTCACTCTTCGAAGAAGCGATCCGCTTCATTTCGAGGTCCGAGTCGGGCCATTCAGCCCGGTTCGTTAACTTTGAAGACTTCCAGAGGTACTGCCACGTAGGATTTAAGAAAAACATCGACTTTTGGACAGAATCTCGACCGTTGCTTCATGGGATTGCCAGTAAAACCATTTGGTAAGAAAGGAATCAAGACATGGACAGAAAAGGGGCAAAAAAAAAAAAAAACTTTGATTCTGAGCCGGGATTTGACTCAATCCGAGTTAACTCGCTCGGCTCGGCTCGAACAAATACAAATACAATGGAATGGAAACAATGACAATTTCCCAAAAAAAAGAAAAATTTGCCCGAATTATGTTTTACTAATTCTTAGGAATTTTACACTTTTTACTTACCATAAATAAAGGTAAGTTTAAGGGGTTATTTTTTTTTCTTTTCTTTTCTTTTTTTTCTTGGAAATTAAATTATTAAATTTGGGGAATTGGGTTGTGAGTGAGTTAAAGCAACGAATTGCTCCGGAGAATGCAAAGGAGATGGCAAAATAGGTGGGGAGTTATCCGCCGAGTCGTCCCGGGTTCGAATCGGAGTTCACTCGTACTTTGAGACAATTAAATTGAAGAAGGCATGATGAGGAAGAAGAAGAAGAAGAAGAAAGACATCATTTTTAATTACTCGCTCACTCTTGTAAAGTCTGTGATTTATTGATTGGATTTAAGGAAATATTGTGGAGAAATTCTGCCCATGATTTTCCAAATATCATCTCCATAATATCGTACAGGGTTTTTTTTTTTTTTATAGTTTTTTAGAATTATTAGCAATAAGTAAGGACTATTATTATTAATAACACCATCTTTTATATACAAATTCTTTTTATAAGGCGTTTCAATCATGATAGCCGTTGTGGGAGTTATAATGGGCACCAAACCACGTGAAGTCTGAACACTACCATTTGCTCTGTTATTTCTTTCTCGCCTAAATTTCACATTATCAAAGCTCGGAACTTGGGATGTCACAGAGCATGATTCTTAAGTTCTTTGACACTTATTCTCTTTTATAAGATTAGAAATTCTCTAAATATTAGGGGAATAAATTTTTAAATTGAATGTTTAGTATATTTTTACGCTATGTTTCTATCTATAATCCTACTAAATTTCAGGTTATATATAAGTGAGATTAAAATAATTTCTCCTTTTTTTTTTTTACAATTTAAAAGTAAATGTTGTGAAGGAGGTCCATTTGTTTAAGCTTTATAGTAAGATTCCTGAGGTTCATAATTCAGTTGGTAGGGCAACAACCCCAAGCCACCCAAATCCAAATGGAAAGTTATGCTGATCCACCACTAATCATAGCCAACTGAAATGTGGATTGATATAATAGAACATTGACTGATCATAGCCAACTGAAATGTGGAATGATATAATAGACCCTTGACTGATCATCAATGAATGAGACTTACAGTAAGTCTGGTATGCAAGTTTTTAAACCAATAACTGCTATTTTGTTCATTCATACCACGTTTAAGCTCTTAATAACCATTTTAGTTACCCATTAATTCTAACATTTGAAATTGCGTCTCGTATTTGGCTGTTTCATCTGGTCTTAACACCAAAAGCCAATTGGTTATTAGCAGGGCTGGTAAAATTTAGCATGATCCGATTATCTAACACGAATAAATAGTTATAAATTGTCAAATTTGACACAATTGTTAAATGAGTTAGATCCGAGTCAACGCAATTTCTTTCATTTGAGTAAGGATTGAAGCTTTTGACCTTTTACCCGATTAATGACACAATTATATTTTCTATTTTAAACCAATTTGTAGGTTCTCGTTATTAAAACTCAATTAGCAGACATAATTTCCCCTCTCTCTCTTTTTTGGAAGGGTGAACATATACATAGTATTTTATTTATAAAATTCTATGTAAATTTAGAATTTAAACAGAGTAAGTGTGTAATATTTTAGTAAATATATATTTTAAAACATCAATAGATAAAATTAATATAAATTTTATTAAATATACATATTAAATGGGTTGATGGATAACCCATTTATTTTTCATATCGGGTTTAGATCTCAATATTTTGAGATCATTATTAAATGGGTCGCATTTGGGTCAGACTAAATTTGGTAACACGATACGAACACTACTCGATGACTCATTTTACTAGTTCTAATTATTAGCTCATCCCAAAGTAAAACACATGTTGTTCGTCGATTAATGTGTGTGTGTGTGTGTGTGTGTGTGTGTGTGTGTGCGTGTGTGTATACGCGCGATCTTAAAGTGAGGAAAAATCCAGGAAAACTTAAAAATCATGGAATTTAAGAGGCTTAAAATTTTAAAGCGCTTAAACAACACGATTTCTGTGTTTTTTCAGATTTTCTCACACTTTAAAATTCAGACTTTAACTGGCATATATATATATATATATATATATTTCAATCCAGGATTTTTAAGTGCGGAAAAATTCGTGAAAGTTTTAAAATCCTGCGATTTTAAAGCATTAATTTCATAATACTTTAAAACTGTGTGGTTTTAAAATTTTCTCAGACTTTTCTGTATTTTAAAATTCAGTAGTTTTATGGTCTAGAATCTTAAAGTGCAGGAAAAATTTAAAAAAATTTTAAAACCGCGAGATTTTAAAAATTTATAATTGAAACCGTTTAAATCACAGGATTTATGTGTTTTCCCAAATATTTCCACACTTTAAAAATGGAGGATTTAAACATATCTAATATATATATATATATATATATATATATATATATATATATGCCAGTTTGTAATCGTTGAACGTTCCCCATCCCAAAGTTGATTCATTGACTGACGGAGATTTTACCGGCCTCAAAAAAATGGAAAAGACTTGTCATTTTGTCCAAGTCAATACTCATAATTTAGCATGCATTTTGCACCGATGAGGCTCTGCATGTGCTGCCGTTGTGCATACATACATAAATCCACACTATATTAGTATATTTTAAATAAATTTATATTAAATGACCTGCTAATTGTATTAATAAACACTATGTTATGATTCGGTGGACCGATTGACGAAAGTGACCTGCTAATTTAATCTGTTGTTGAAAGTCACCTGCTAGTAGTATTTGAACACAACAAAAATGAGATACAGTGTGCAAAAACTATTGGCTTAAATTAATTGGGTTGTTTGTTTCTTAGTCAATCAATTATTAATCAAACAAGCCTACCTTTCTAAATGCTTTTTTCTCGAGTCTACCCACCAAAGGGCTAGGCAGAGCCTAGAAAGCGATGGTTAGGAAGTGTTGATGAACCTGGAGGTCAATTTGTTAAAGAAAATATGAAATTATGCTACTGCCATTGCCTGTGGTGGCGGGTTGGGTTGATGAGGCCCGTGAGGGGAAGAGATTAGGCTTTAGATTCTCTTATCATCTCACAAAAACTTAACAGTAAAGCATTTTGATTAGTCTGCGTAATTTTCAAGTTTCACGTCAGCCCAATCCTTCCTAAGTTGCAACTGTTAAATATTCTCTCTTAATCACAGACCCCTCATTGATTTTGGGGGAAACCTTTCTGTATGGATCTCTCCTAGACACGTAACCTTTATATGTCTAACTTATCATGTTAGTCATGAACCAAAAAGTCCAAAAATCTGAGCCTGAATCTTCTCATTTCAGCCCAAATCAAGTTCAGCAGGCCGAACATGAAAAGAGACCATCACGTTTCTGCGTGGGCTTGGAGACATGCCTTGGGGCTGCCACATAACAATTTTCAGACTTAAAACTTGAGTTGAGAAACTTATTCAAACAAAGAATTGGTTGCCACTACACCACCAATTTGCAAAGGATAAGATAAAGCTATCCTTATTTTACAATCACAGCAAGGACGACAAACAATAATGAACATATTATTGTGAAACAGGGGCAGGGACAAGAAGAAGAGGAAGAAGATACTATTAATGTTAGACATCATTAATCACACTGCCGGTTGTTGGTGACAGCAAGGTTGCAAGAAAATCAATCTCTAATCTGCTCCTTACAGTTAAGCCAGTACTGGTACTACACCAGCATCCAAAAAGATAAAAAAATAATAATAATAATGCAAGCTCAATTGCTCACGCTCATCGTCATCATCGTTCTGTGAGGGCAAGGGGCAATCGAATGGAAATCAAAAAGATGAAAGAAACCAAACAAAGACAAATGAATGATATTGTTGAAGTTTGAGAAAAATTTTGAAAGTGGGGCGCATGTGAATTATTACGTACAATGGGGCTAACTGCTAACTAAGATTTGCAGAGCAGGGCACGAGTAGTCAAACCAATTAACTAGACAACAAATATTGGGTACGTTCTGAATGGGAACGCGAGCTTGGCTTCTACATCTACAAATATTATAATTCCCAATTTTTTTTTTTAAAAAAAAAATTATTTATGCAATAATTTTGGACCACCAACGTAAGTAATTGATTTCTATTTTGGGACCTTTTTATCTTCTAGGATTTTGCCCATCTTCATCATGTTACTTATATATACATACTTTACCATCCAACCACACTCTACCATAATGTTCCATAAATATTTCCGTTTACAAGAACAATTTATATAAACGAAAGCTTTTACTACCCAATATTAATTTTTTTTTGCTCTTACGTATCTTGGCGCGAATCTTCTCGTGTTGTAACAGAAAAACTGTAAAAAAAGGAGCACCGTGACGTGATTCTCTGTAGCAAGGTAGACAAAAATACTAAGAATGTCTTAACTTCAGCTCCACTCGTTGCAACGACCAAATCTCCAACTAAAGTAATAAGGCTGAGATATGCATCAAAATTAATATGTCATTTTTGTACTCTTTTTGTTTTTCTTTGTTGGTAATTTGGCTCTTTTTTTTCTTTTTGGTTTGTCGGTACTCGGTCTTGAAAAAGGAACGACCCAAATAAAAATGAGGGAGAGATAATTAGTTTCATTGGATCAGTGAAAAGTTAAAAAAGAAATAAGTTACATAAAGTAAGATGAGCACTTTTCATTATGAGTGAGATCTCTCAGTGACACCTATGAAATTCCCTTAACCCCACCTCTCTTTTGTTCCAAAGTGAAAATGGTTATGATTTAATTAACATTATGGTTTGCTTAAGAGTCAAACTCAGATCCGGTGTGTCTAAATTAATCGAATTAAAGGTTAAACAGTTTTAAGAATTTCACTCCTTTTTCACTTTTTTTTTCTTTTCTTTTCTTTTTTTGGGTCCATCTTAATTTTGTCGTATTCTTTTTATTTTCAACTGAGCAATCGGCATTAATGATTAAAAAGAATGAGAATTTGATATGGGATTTGTTACTTCGGTCGCTCACGACTAGGGGGTGGAAGGCTTGCATTAAATCTTATTATTAGTTTCTTTATTTTAAGATTATGAGATGCGTTTTCTTTTCTCATTCGGGTAACCTTTCGAGTTATCAGACCAGTTTCAGTATATCGTCCTCAATGAAATTCGAAAATGAAGTAACAGCAAACAAAATTCAATTCATAAAAGTGAATATTGAATGATTTCGTTAAACCGTGATTACAAAGTCACGACGGGCCCTCACAAGCCCCATTACTCAATTAAGACCAATTACGATTTGCGAGCTACAGAGGGTCCAGCCTTCAACAAGTTCGGTTTTGTGTCACTTCGAAGCCATAAATCATTCCATCTCATAAAACCCCAAACCTTTCCTTTTGCCTTAATAGAGAGCACGTTTGCATCTGTACCTTTTTAAAATATCGACCACTGACCCTATAGAAAATATTATAAATTCCAAATATTCAATCGTCAGTCTATGTTGTATAAATTTTTACCTTTAGTATGTATATATAATGAGTGACGTTACTCGTATTGTGACATGCAATATTTTCATACGTTGGTTTTAGGTTAATCCACGTCACAAAATTACAACATGCGTAAACTCACCGTATTATAGGCAAAATTTAGTACACTATTGATATGCATTTTTGGAAAGTGTAAATATCACGCACATGGTTTCATTGGATCCACAATGCTACAAATGACAAATGATAAGCAGCTCGATAAACCATTAAGTAATGCTAATTAATATGCTGATTAAGCCAATAAGATTTGAGGACAAATAGTTGAGAATGTGATAATGATCGGCATAGGGGAAGCCAAAAAAAAAAGAAAAAAAGAAAAGTGCAAGTGACTTGGAGAAGTATCAAAGGCTCAAAATCGAATCCAAAGATAAAACCCCCTTTTACTTTGGGTGGCATGAAGCTGTCTTGTGTTAGGAGTGGGGTCCTTGAAATGGGTATAATTTTTTAGGTTTCCATTCATCTCCGCCTATGATATTTTATTCCATCCTATCTCTCTCGACATACATAAAAATTCTATCGTACCAGCAAAGCAAAGGTTGAAAATTCCCCCAAAAAAGTATTATTAGGCTCCACGTTAGCAATCATTTTCATCCTGCCACTGCCAGTGCCCTTTTTTAGGATATTCTGAGGGTTAAAGTCATTCGCCATTCACCCTATACTTGGAATTCTTCGGCGAAACACTTGCTCTGATCATGACATAATTTGAAAAAAAAATAATAATAGAGGGATAGAATACCGCACGATTTCAGAATGAAAAATATGAGTCGACACACTGCTCAAGAGTTCACGTACGCTACCAATTCATATTAATTTGATGTGCGTAAAGTCAATTGACCGATAGAAAAAAAACGAATTATAATTCTAATGAAATTTGTTGTATTTTTCCGTTATTATGTAATAATATTAGCGAAACAAAATAAATCTTCATGGGTATTTGAAAATATTTTCACACAGTAACATTGTCACCCATCTATCACTGTATATTTTACTAAGCTGAACTCTTGTAACATTTAAGTTATCTTTCGTGTAAAACAAACAAGAATTGGAAATAAAAAAAAAAAAGCAGCGACACCAATAAAGTATTCCGCACAACGATTTCAATAAGATTCAAATCGATGATATGTGCGTAAATCGTTTCAACACACCTTTTCAGATGACACGCACAAATATACATTTCCCAAAGCTGAAATGTTTGGCTTTGTTACACGTCTTTTTACATAATTAATAGTTAGTAAAAATCAAAATAACACACATATATATACATGGGTGCCCGTGCAAAATCTGGCTCTAATTAAGTTTTGTTGGTGACAAAATTTGGAGCAAAAGAACAAAATCGTATGTTGTGTAACGAATTTAAAAAATTTGGCCACAAGTAGCCCGTCATCGATGCAATTGGTAACAGCTAGCCAGTCCAATATTACTAAACTATTCGAAGATGCTATCTCTTATCATTCTAGCTGGCAATGGAATTTCCCTTTACAATACTTGCCAATATGGAATCATCCACTGCCCTTTCCATCCCTTCCTTTATCCTTTTTCTCTTTACATATACAATTATTATATTTTGATATCTTCACTCATACTCTTTTGTGTTGCAGTGTCATCTTTGCCTCTAACATGCACTAAAATTATAACACCATAAAGATGCCTCAAAGAGTTGACATGATCTGTATGGTAGTGTTTTAGTTTCCCCGGCTACGTTACCACTGTTTCTAACTCAAGTTTATTTTAATTTCTCAATTTGATGTATATCCTAAATTTTAAACATAATTTCATGCATATGATGATAAATTTGTCAATAGTAAAAGAATAACATTGTAGCATGTTACTATTGTAAGAACTATTGTGAGATAGTTTCTTCGATTCTCTTTTTCAGACTTTCATTTTAATGAATGATTTTTCTTTTAATAAGGTATTTTTGTGTGGAGTTTATTTACAAGTCTTTCTCCCTTGCGAAATGCGAGTGGAGTAGAGATATCTCTCGTCTGTGAGGGTTATTTGTCTGGGCATGTATTTCATAGATTTAATGTAACAATATAAGTTCCACTTATGTATATTTGATTGTAAATATAAGTGTAATGTTTGCTGTAATAGCAGTTGTAAATATTTGTGTAATTCACAATAATCTGATGTATAATCAGTTTTAAATAAATAAATAAATAAATATATATATATATATATATATATCTTGAATACATCACAACAGGTTGATTGTAATTATGGATGAGCTAATTAAAAGGGACCATTATGTATTTATAATACTGGTAAGTAAAATAGACTTTCTTATGACTTGACCATGTGCATTTAACAAATTGACATTATATTTCTGAATGTATATATTCCTTTTGTACAGTTGTGGCTTTGAAACTCTTACTGTTGTATTGCAATAGATCGTTTGCATATCGATTCTGTGTTTGAATTTTATTTATTTATTTGTAATTGTTAGGGCTGTTTATCGTTTTTTTTTTCATTATGTTTTTTGTTTGTTTTAATGAACTCTTTATATGCATTTCATTATTTTAAAAATAAAAATAAAATAAAACAGTCTGTTGCGTAAACCCAAACGATCTTTGCATATATATTATTATTTAGTATTTGCGTTTAAAAAAAATTTGGCTAAGTACAACTGTCGCAATCTACTCATCATTAATTCTTTGATTACAGTTGGAATTAATTTAATTTCTATTATATTTTTCTATGGTTTGATATTGATGTTTTCAATTGTGAAATTATCTTATGATGTAGTTTCATACATAATAAAAAGTCCAAAAGCTCAATAATGATCATTAAAAAGACAAGTCGGATAAGTAATTAGAAGCTAATAATTCAATTAACACCAATCAATTGATTATACTTTGTTTTGAGAAAATGACTTGGGGCCTAACTTCAGGCAGTGGGTCAGGTTGGTGACAACTACACGGGCATGACAAGATTGAGTTTGTTTAGATGTTAGTCAAATTTATGCTGGAGATTGAAAGTAATGTTATTGTCCTTTTTATATGTAAAACGGTATTACAAATAATTGTCAGATTAAAGGCCCGTTTGAGATTATTTTTATAAGACTCAAGAGTGATTTTGAAATATCAAATGTTAATTTTAGTGTTTGAGAAATTTCTTTATAAATCACTTTTCACAAAACCACTCCATTAAATTCTAAAAAGTAAAGAGTGAGTAACTTTTCAAAGTATGATTTTAAAAAACTATTAAATTATTAAACTACCCCTAATTCTTTGATTAGTGGGTAATTTAGTTGATCCAAATTATATAGTTTGCTTGCTATTTCAATTGTACGACTTTGATGCTCTTTAGTCCCATTATTCTCTTGCTTTTCTAGTGATAGCACTGTCGTCTGTCGGTCGGTTCGGGTACTGTTTCTTTTTTTTTTTTTTTTTTGGTTGCAATTGCACCATTTGTAATAATCTCAAACGGATGTTCAATGGAGAAATTGAGAGTATCCAACGGGTTCGTTGTCATTTTGTTCAGAAAATATTTACGCAATGACATGATTAGGAACATCATAACTCCTTTTCGTTCATATGCTCACACATTATAAAATAAAATAAAAAAAGAATTTGACCATATATATCGGGCAGACCGTGAATCTAAAATATTTATAGCTTTTCTTTGAATAATGGCAAGTTACGATACTATAGATTAATTATATTATAACATAGTCTATATATTAATCATCACTAGTATTATGATATTTAATTTTTGTAGTCTACTTATATTTTATAGGATAAATGTATGCTCCTACTCAATTATTTAATTGAAACCTAAATGATTGTATAAGAAACTCAGACCTAATTTAATATTAAGATTTTGTTATGAGAAAAAAATTATAATTATAAAATAAATATTAATTGTGTGAGTAAATATGACTTTTAAATTATAAGTTTGATGAAAAAATAATAAAATATTATAGATTTTTTTATCACATCAGTGGTAGATCAAAATACGTTAGTTTTTAAAGTATGATAACTAATATTTATTAAATACTTTACAGTGAATTAATTTTTATGAAGTCGAAATAAATTAAAATTAAGTTGAGGAATGAAAAATAAAATAAATTATTTACTCGAGAACAAGAAGATACCATCTGTAAACACATGAGAAAAACAACTCATGCATGCAGATGCAGGTTACCAAAGCCCACTCACGGGATTTTATAAATAAAAGTGGTTCGCTTCGCCTTTATTCATTTACGACAACGATTGATGAGTACCTCGTTGTTAAATAATACACCCGAATTCAGGCGTGCACGTACAGTGACCAAGTGCTCAAAACTTGAGTTTCCGAAAATAACCCTATCCGTTTTGCAAAACGCCCTGGTCTCCGTTCCGGGATACAAAAGGTATTCTGGAGCTTCTGTTGTCTAAACTGGTCAGATAAATGTAATGATACTTTTCGCTAGCATCGCTGTTTTATTGCATTTTTGTTTGGGGGTGTTTTAATGATGATTTGTCGTGATTGGGCAGGTAAACGCTGCACAGCGTTCATTTTTCTCTTTCCTTTTTCTTTTCTTCGACTCTCTGCCGACGCTGTCAGCTTCGACAATTGGGGCCCGGGCATCCGGTTTTAATGAAACGTGGTGGCTTCCTTTTGACACGTGTAAGTAAATTGCAGGTGGATCCCACTTGATAAATAGGCTATCGCCACACAAAAACGTGTGGAGCGTAGGGACCACGTGTCTCTTTTAAGTATGTATTTTTTAATTTTTCTTTTCCTTGGATGCTACTCTTTCTTCTGCTCCACTATTAAGGATCTGGCCCTCTTACATCATGGGCCGTATTTCAGACGCGCTTCAATGTCTGTGAGTATGCACGTGCGAGTCTTTCTGGTGGGGACCATATGCTGCGTCTTGGGTCTCACACGTCGCACCTAATCTATCTCCTTTCTCCTCTGCCTGGTTCTCAGTTCTCAGTTCTCAGTTCTCAGTTCTCACTCTATTGACGGTGCTTTACAAACCATGTTTGCTCTTTAATTAACACGAAAGATTACAATAAAAAAAAAAATTCCAATTAGCGTGTGATTAGTTTATTAACGTTTGCATCATATAAAATTCGAGTAAAACAAAGTTCGGTTCATTTCATTATCATTAGTTTTTTGTTTATTGAACTATACGTACTTGTTTGATTAAGTATAGTTTCATTAGGAATTAGTATTATTAGAGATTTTCAATGGTACGTATATGACGATTCTCAAGATAATATCATTGTCTATATATATATATATATATATTTATTGGGTTATTTTTATTTGGGATAAAACATCATTGTCTATGCTACAATAAAATAAAGAAATTAGTTTTAAAACCGGAATATTACGTCACCCGTTGGTGTATGCATTAAGAGTGCTGGGGCTGTACACGCGCCCCCATGGATTGATGGGACTCGAAAATATTCATGCAGTTATTTTCCGGGGTGACCAAGCATGCTGACATGTCGTCGTGTGGTTGGCTACTGGACAAATGTAGAATAGTTGCTTGATTTACTCATCCCACGTCACACATTCCTCTTCTTTGAAGCCAAGAATCAACATTCAACAGGATGAAAGCAAATCACGGCCGTCCAAAGTTATTTTAATCAGGAAAAGAACGAATAAGGTTACAATGGGAAAAGTAACCATGTGTTTTCTGGCTGCAGGCTTTGCAGCTGTTTATAGTCAGAAACAAAGGTCAGTCAGATCCAAAAAATAAGTTTGACTTTAGAAACAACCTAGGAAATGTAATAGTACCCATACATTAGCTTCACCTCCGTTCCTGTGTCCATTTCACATTCAATTTCGTCTATATATTTTAAAAATTTGAAAAGATTTTTTTTTGAAAGAAAGAAAAACTCACCAGTAGTTCCGTCACTTCATTCTTCATACATTCTATACAATTAAAAAAGGGAATTACTACGGTACAACGACTAAGGTCACACCCTCTCAAATTTTATTTCAAACCCTCAATCAAATTATGACACATGAAAATTTGTTGGTCAATTAGGAGAAAAAATTTAGGTCATAACGAAAAATAAGGATACTATGCATACAACAATTTTACTAGATATGCTTAAAAGGGAATTATTATGTCAAAAGATTTGATGGCGTGACTTTAGATATAGCAAATTCTGCCTGCGTCCTTTTTTATGCTTTGAAGAGAAACATGACCATATTTTTGCTACGCCCACCACGAAGGCTTCCTGTTGTTTTCATTTCCGATGACTTTGCTTTAGAATCCAAAGCAGATTGTTTTGCTTATTGGAGGAAAAATCAAACTTCAATACATTTGGAGAGGTAGAAAGAGATACTTATTAGCTTTGTAGAAAACGACATATACAGATGCCTAGCTTCTTATTAGATACTCACAATCTACCATCAAATCTCATTGCTCCAAAACTAATAAAATTTTCCGTATTACTTTTTTATTTTTTCATTTCCTTTTGAAAGCCATTATTAGCTTATAAAAATCGTCATGAGTGTCAAGACAAAAGCGTACAAAATGTAGGGATTTGTAAATGAGGACCACAAAGACTCAGCCCATGACATGCAACACAATCGGTCAGGGAACAGTAAAAATTGTTAGATTTTGAAGAGAGACTCTTTTACTGGACTCTGTTACAATCTTTTTACTTACTCCACTCTAATTGAGTCACATGTCTGGTTGCTAGACTGTGAACTCCCCAATAACCTTTTTATTGAAAAAGCTGATTATGAACCCTGAAATTTCCTCTTATTAAGTGGAATTGTCAGTCGAATGATTTAATTATTTTTATTTATTCTTTTGTTGGGGAAGATGATGACTTCATACAATATTTAGCAACTGACATATAACCCACAAGATAAAATATAATATGTTTTGCTTATGCTTTAAGTTGTAATTCCAAGTTGATTATTGATTATAATATGTATTTGGTTTATTGGGAGAATTGTGAGAGTATGTGTTTAAATTCTCATAAAATTAATTAATTATAGGAGTTTAATTTTTTTTTTTCCATAAACTAGTCTCAACAATCTTATGTAATACGAGTTATAATCTGATTACTCTCAGTGATGATGTGGGCGGGGGGGGGGGGTAAGGAAGCTAATGGTACACATATTCTCAAAATGACAATAATCTCGTCGTTTATCTGCAGTAGTCATAAAACCATTCACACACACACACAACATCCTCATGCATAAACGTATATAGAAAAAAAAATAAAAAATTAGATGCAAGAATTTTAGTGGACTAATTAATAAAACATCATCAAAAGTATTGTTATATGTTATTAATCAAACCGTAGTGTATAAATGTACACGTATTTGTCGACGTAAAATGTTTGTTCCATATAATATTCTCTCATTTGTAACCATTTACGTAGACATCATGTTTGCTACCATTGCCAAATGTTCATCAATTTAAATACATACCTTCTGTATTGTCACAAGACATGTAAAGTAAAGTGAGAGGCTGTATTCACGATTTTACGATAGTTCATACAGATTTGGTAACTCATGGTCATGTAGAGATAAATCTTGTCTAGCCTAAAGCAAGGGCTAGCTAGTGCCATCATTTTGTCAAATTTAACGAGATCGACATCCTTTGTCAGTCGGGACAGATCAAATCAAACGCAGCACAGCACAACAGAACAAATTCTTAGGTTGATCCCATAATCTCTCCGTTGAGACAAAAGAAGAAAAAAATATATCAAATATTGCCTGACGAACGGCCTAGATTTGATGATCCATGAACTCCGATGCAGCGTCATGACATGTTACCGCCACTGCACTAGCACTCGAATATTCATGAGCTGTAGCGGGTAGTGACGGTGGTCCAAAGTCGTAACATACAAACTATAACAGAACTTTCCGAAAATCGAATACAGCTCAGCCAAGCTTCTGGCTCAAGAGTGGGGGCGTCTTTGGCCATTCCTTGATTTCACGGGGACAAATCCGTCAAACGATTGTCATTCTCAATCAGACTGAATTTAAGAAGTAATAACCCCTCACGTATTCAGATATTATAATATTTATTATTAACACAGAAGAAGAAACAACAGAAAAAAAAAAAAAAGAGAGAGTATTATTTCCATTTATTTTTTCAAGCCTTTCGGAAAAGAAAAATGATAATATTTAAAAGGTGATGGGTTTAGGAGCCTTTGTTTTGCAACGTCTTGCCTTTCAAGTGACACCTAAGTCCACAACCACCACCGCCTCCTCCGCCGGAACAACCACCTCATCCTCATTAGTTTCTCAATAACTAGGACTGCAAGAGAACGGCGCCTTTCAGATGCTTAACAACAGATCTTCATATCATATCTGAATCACTAACAAAAACAAAATTGGTCACTGTAATAACTGAGTTTTACTCCAGTTCCGTACGCTTTTATATCCCTTCAGGAAGCTACATTACTCCTGGTAGGTGTGTTATCAACCAGAATCGTCTTCACAAATTATTGTTCAATTTACTTTGTATGTTTGTCATTTTGTTTTACTATTTTGAGTTCATGTTGTGTTTTCATTTTGCTACTTCTTGAAAACAGTCTCTGGCTTTATTTTAAAATCAACCAAACTCTGAATGCTTTTGTTTCTTATCTTTCTTTTGTTTTTTTGTCGGTGTGGTTTGTATCTGTTCTTTAAGAGCTTCCGTTTCAAGGTTCCCTTCTGTTTGTTTCTGGTTTTGATTTACAGTTTCAGCACTTAACATTGTGGGAATCTTTTGTTTTTAATCCTGATTTTGGAATTTTCGACGTTTTCTCTAGGTCTTTTATTTATTCCCAGTGTTACTCTGTCACTGTCATTTTAATCTGAATTCTTCTTCTTCTTTCTTATTTTTTCCTTCTACAATCCTCTTCTTCTTATTATTATAGCTTATAGTTTTTCCGATTAATTTGGATCTCATTTGATTTATATTAAAAATAAATTGATTAATATTTAAGATTTTTTATTTTTATTTTTTTTGGTAGTTTCTTCTCTCATTCGATGTAAAATTGTATAATATCTTAAGCGACCGATATATATTCAGATCTTAAGTGTTGATACCACGCAATTGATATACTTCTATTGGACGCTTGAAACAGTAATGTTCTGGACGTTTTGGTTTTAAAGGCTTCAGATTTTGATAGCTGACTAACAATGTATGATTGATGTAGGACAAAAATTGGGGAGTCTTATTTCAGTTCAATAATAATTTTATTAACAAATTTTTTGTTTGGATTACTGTCATCATTTTAATTTCACATGCTAGGCAAGTACTTAGTTATTTTCCTTTTTATTGTTTCGATTTAATTCTTTCTTAGTGAATTAAGTAATGCACTATTATGCACTCTCTTTTTTGTGTACTTCTTTTTTAATTTTAAGTACTGCAAACGTTACAGTTTAAGATGGACCGCCGGAGTTGGCCCTGGAAGAAAAAATCATCATCTGAAAAAGCTGAGAAGGCAGCTGCTGCTGCATTGGACTCTGTTCTGGCTGCTTCAGCTTCTGCTGGATCCCAAGGCGAGCAGGTGTGGCCATTGATACCAGTCACTCAGTTTTACAACAATAATTGCTAAATCTGCAAATAAAATTTTGACCATCTGTATGCTTATGAATTATACTCATTCTTTCATGATTATTGAACTTGGGGCTCTCTTACCAACATATGACTATTTGAACCTTCAAGAGTCCTTTATTGTATCGATATGTTTTGTAAGAGTTATCATTTTGGTTAATCAAACTGATTTCCTTAATTGTATTAACATGAAATACCATGCAGCTTGATGTTAATGGGTGAAATAGTGAATGCAGAGTTAGGATAGTAAAACTGAACTAGGAAAAAAGAATAACAAGTTTCATTTTTTTTATTGGTTAAGCCTTTTATTTAATCAACAGACTTATTTTTTCAAAAAGGCCATTTAGCTCATCACGGCAGTCTTTGTTAGCACAGGAAGCCCTGGCAATTGGTTTCTGTCCGTATATGAGGTTAATTTTCCTTCTTATTTTTGTTGATTCTCATTTATAATGACAGGACAATTACAAAAAACCAAAATATGTTCAAATTTCTGTGGAATCATATTCACATCTGACTGGTCTGGAGAATCAAGTAAAGACATATGAGGAACAAGTTCAGACAATGGAGGAACAGATTAAAGAATTGAATGAGAAGCTGTCAGCAGCAAATTCAGAGATCTCTGCTAAGGAGGATCTGGTGAAACAACATACCAAGGTTGCTGAAGAAGCTGTCTCAGGTATGCTGCTGAGCCATTCTTACTACAAGTGAAAAGTCATCCCTGCTAAAAATTAAGATGGTCTTTAAGATTACAGGTTTTTCAATTCCTCTTGTACTCACTTTCTGAAATGAAACCTTCTTTCTCCTGCAGGATGGGAAAAGGCAGAAGCAGAAGCTTTGGCATTGAAAAATCATTTAGAATCTGTAACACTTTCAAAGCTCACTGCTGAAGATCGAGCAGCACATTTGGATGGTGCTCTTAAAGAGTGCATGAGGCAGATACGGAACCTGAAGGAAGATCATGAGCAGAAATTGCAAGATTTTGTTCTTACCAAAACTAAACAATGGGACAAAATTAGGCTTGAGTTTGAAGCGAAGATAGCAAACTTTGAGCAAGAACTCCTCAGGTCTGCAGCTGAAAATGCCACGCTTTCAAGGTCTTTGCAAGAACGTTCTAATATGCTAATCAAGATAAGTGAAGAAAAATCACAAGCCGAAGCCGAAATTGAACTTCTGAAGGGCAATATTGAACAATGTGAAAGGGAAATCAATTCAGCAAAATATGAGCTGCACATTGTTTCCAAAGAGCTAGAAATTCGTAATGAAGAAAAGAACATGAGCATGAGGTCTGCAGAAGCAGCCAACAAGCAACATATGGAGGGTGTCAAGAAGATAGCTAAACTAGAAGCAGAGTGCCAAAGATTACGCGGTCTTGTGCGGAAGAAGTTGCCGGGTCCTGCTGCTCTGGCACAGATGAAGATGGAGGTAGAAAGTTTAGGCAAAGACTATGGAGATTCCAGACTAAAGAGGTCTCCTGTTAAACCAACTAGTCCACACTTATCCCCAGTGTCTGAGTTTTCACTTGACAATGTACAGAAATTCCAAAAGGAGAATGAGTTTCTCACAGAGCGGTTATTGGCAATGGAAGAAGAAACAAAAATGCTGAAAGAAGCTTTGGCAAAGCGTAACAGTGAATTGCAGGCTTCAAGGAATCTGTGTGCTAAGACAGCGAGCAAGCTGCAAAGTTTGGAAGCACAAATGCAGACCAGCACTCAACAGAAAAGTCCAACAAAGTCTGTGGTTCAGATTGCTGCTGAAGGTTACACAAGTCAAAATGCTAGCAATCCCCCTAGCTTGACCTCAATGTCTGAAGATGACAATGATGACAAGGTAAGCTGTGCTGACTCTTGGGCAACGGCATTGATATCTGAGCTCTCCCAGATCAAGAAGGAAAAGAATGTTGAGAAGTCAAACAAAGCTGAAACCCCAAAGCATTTGGAGCTTATGGATGACTTTCTGGAGATGGAGAAGCTGGCTTGTTTGTCAAATGATACAAATTCAAATGGTACCATCACTGCATCTAATGGTCCAAACAACAAGACGTCTGACATTTTGAACCATGATGCTTCTGGAGCAGTCACTTCTGGTGAAGATCTGCTGTCTGAACAGCAGCGAGACATGAATCCATCAGTAGATAAGTTATCTTCTAATACGGAATCGTCTACTGTCAATCCTGAAGCTGATGCAGGCCAACCTCAACTAATGAAGCTTCGATCAAGAATCTCCATGCTTCTCGAGACCATCTCCAAAGATGCTGATATGGGAAAAATAGTGGAGGATATTAAACGTGTTGTGGAGGATGAACATGTTACTCTGCATCAGCACTCTGCAAATTGTATATCTGAAGAAGTTAAATGTTCTGATGTCTCATGCAGTGCAGAGGCTTATCCTGGAGATGCCAGTTTAAATACAGAGAGGAAAATTGATTTGACTGTACAGGTTATAAGCCAAGAATTGGTGGCTGCCATTTCTCAAATTCATGACTTTGTATTATTCCTGGGTAAAGAGGCAAGGGCAGTGCATGACACAACCAATGAAAATGGATTCAGCCAAAAGATTGAGGAGTTCTATGTCTCCTTTAACAAGGTTATAGACAGCAACACATATTTGGTTGATTTTGTTTTTGCCCTTTCCAATGTTTTAGCTAAAGCTAGTGAACTCAGAATAAATGTTATGGGTTACAAGGACACTGAAATTGAGCCAAATAGCCCTGATTGCATAGATAAGGTTGCTTTACCTGAGAATAAGGTTATAAAGAAAGATACATCAGGAGAAAGATATCCAAATGGCTGTGCCCACATTTCTAATCCCACTTCAGATCCGGAGGTTCCTGATGATGGTAGTATAGTTGCAGCCTATGAATCCGAAACAACAGCTTGCAAATTCACATTAGAGGAATTTGAAGAATTGAAGTTGGAGAAAGATAACTTGGCAACTGATCTAGCTAGATGTACTGAAAATTTGGAGATGACCAAGTCTCAATTATATGAAACTGAACAGCTGCTAGCTGAAGTTAAAGCACAGCTGGCTTCGGCTCAGAAGTCAAATAGCTTGGCTGAGACACAGCTCAAATGTATGGCAGAGTCATACAGGTCGCTTGAAACACATGCCCAGGAATTAGAGGCTGAAGTGAACCTTTTGCGAGCAAAAATTGAAAGTTTGGAAAATGAGCTTCAAGATGAAAAAATGAGTCATCACAATGCTATGGCAAAATGCAAGGAACTTGAGGAGCAATTACAAAGGTAATCATCAAACTTATTTAGATGTTAGTTGAATTAATTTGTCTAATTTGTTCAATACAATAACTTGGGTGCATGCCTTGACTCAATCCCTTCTCTACTTTTGAGGTCAATGTCAATGAAATCTGTATGCTGCCCGGAAAAGGCCACTTTCCTTGTGTGCAGGATTAAAGATAGTAAATCTGCCTGATTGTGCATAGGTTAAGGAATTCAGCGAGTTACCTCTGGAATTAAATATGTTGCTAATTGTTAAGTTTTAGCATAAAGGGAAGAGTTTTGGCTGTGGATTTGCTTGCCCACCTTGGATTAACTTCAAATTCTCAATATTCAATAAGGTCTAATGACCAAGATAATTAGTTACTTGACTTTGTTGAATTGTGCTCCATTTTTCACATCCATTTTAACTGTCTTGATTTGTTTGAACTTATGGTCAGTTTACCTTGAGGAGTTATTATTCTTGCTTTATCCAGCTTTGATCCTCACTCTGATTCCTGTAATGTTGATTACTTTTAGGAATGAGAATTGCGCTGTTTGTTCCTCAGAGGCTGATGAAAACAAGATCAAACAGGTAAGACTATATTCCCATCAAGTTTCCTTAAAACTTAGATGTGTACTTAAATCCTAAGGGCATGTTTGGCACACTAAATTACATGGATTGCATTAGCTAAAATAAAACTTCTTGTTTAATGCAATCCCGTGTTTGGTAAATCTTTTTGTTCACATTATGGTGAATTGTACGGTGACACATTAAACAAACCCTGGGGGTCGAGAGTATGGCGCTGTTCACATTATTTTTTATTTAATTAATAAAAACTAAATAAAAATATAATATTAAATAAAGCCAGTGCTGATAAACTGTCGGCCACGCTGATAAACTGTTGGCCACAATTTGACATCAGCCGGCTGCTAGTAACCACCACATAACATTGTGTTTTATGCTAAAATTTAGTACAACTAGAATCTTTATTATTGAGGCTACCCAATTATGCAATTATTACAAAAAAAAAAGCTTTCGTTTGTCACGAATCTACTGTTAAAGATTTGAAAAGTGAAAATTTGACCTTAGATTTATGGTGAATGAAAATTTCTTTGCTGGTAATTGTTGCACTGTTGTATATTCCCGATATTAAGGATTCTAATGGTACTAAAATATGCCTTAAATGACACTAAAGTACGGTCGGCAGCAGTGTGTAGCGGCTTGTGGTGGCAGGCTCTGTAAATTGTTTATTTTAATTACAAAAATTTGAATTATTAATTAAATATAAATAATAAAAAATATAAATGAGTCTTAAATTGTTAATTTAATATAAAGATTATAATAAAAAAAAATTATTTTATATAATATAATTCATACTATATCAAATATAGTATTACATTACAGCCTAATACAATATAATATAATACAGTGTGTCAAACACATTGTAAAGTATTTGTTTTAGCTTTGTTGTTGCTTATTGTGATGTTTTCTTTGAGCCACAGGACAGAGACTTGGCTGCTGCAGCAGAGAGACTAGCTGAGTGTCAAGAAACTATACTTCTTCTGGGCAAGCAGTTGAAATCTTTGCGTCCACAGTCGGAGGTCATAGGATCTCCATACAGCGAGAGGAGTCAAAAAGGTGAATTCTTGCCCGGAGAACCTGCTACTGCAAGTTTACAAGAGTTTGATCATGCAGAAATGGACAGTGTTACTTCTGCCAATGCACAGCCACATAGAGTGGGTGCCGAATCCCCTCTGGATTTATATACCTCCCCATGTAGCCCATCTGAGAATGAAGCAAGCATCAACAAATCGCCGATCAATTCAAAGCATCCGAAACACAGGCCTACCAAATCAACCTCCTCATCCTCCACTTCTGCCCCAACTCCAGAGAAAAGTTCGAGAGGATTTAGCAGATTCTTTTCGTCGAAGGGAAGGAATGGGCATTAGCCATGAGGCTTGCAGCTCGCAGGCATAATAACATTGTGTTGTTGAAAAGGGTCGTTAGTATAATTATCTGAAACACCAGGCTGATGCGAGATTCAACTTGTG
The DNA here is from genome assembly GCF_000493195.1 of Citrus x clementina. Taxonomy (NCBI): domain Eukaryota; kingdom Viridiplantae; phylum Streptophyta; class Magnoliopsida; order Sapindales; family Rutaceae; genus Citrus; species Citrus x clementina. Next base: position 41,770,380 of record NW_006262201.1, read on the forward strand.
AAGCTGAATTCTCTTGGGTACAATGTTACAAAAAATGATGCTTTCAACTTGTGGTAATTCTTGTAACTAATGAATGTATATGAAGGGAATGATGTCCATGTCAGTTAATTTGTATTTCTTCTACTGTAATTTTGTTAATTGAACATGACATAGTTTTTCAACTGTTACAAAAAGGTATTTTGAATGTGTTTATGTGGCAGTGTTTATAAAATTTGACTTCCCACTTCAGACAAACCGAGATTGTTTGTCAAAAGACTTACCATGTATTATTTTTAACTTTTGAATAAGTGTAATTTAAAAAATAAGTAGAATCTACTGAAAAGTGATTCAAATATCTTTTTTTTTTTTTTTTTGCAATGATTCGAATATCATTATGTAAAGGAAGACAAATGGTGATCCGCCACAAAGTTCCACAGATTGGTCTTCTTAATCTCAGACTGATGGATGATATTTTATTTGATTTCCGTGTTGGAGCTCGCACTCTTAAGAGAGCTGGACCCTTTGTTAGGTTGACGTTAAAGCAACGTAGTCGTCTTCGATATTATTATTTCTGAGAATTCATAATACTTGGGTGATATTTCAATTTTTGAATTTTTACTTTCTTCGAGATATTAGATTCTATACAACAAATAATAATAATAATAACAACAACAACAACAATAATTGTAGGTGCAATAATTTGACATTTGGAAGTTAAGAATCTTGTGGGCTATTCGCACAAGTCTTTCCACAAAATATGTGAAGATTTTCATCTCAATTCTCTGACTCATTTATATGTCATTCAGTGAGCTAAAGAAGTAAACACCCAGACCCACTTTGTGAGCCCAAAAAATATCTCAGCACACTCGCCAAAAAGCAACAACCCTCGCCATCAACTCACTAACCAGCCATAACCCACTTCGGCCTTGGCCGAAGTGGTGGGCTGCTGCCCTCACAAGCATTGTGAGGGCAGCGGTTCTAGCCCCCACAAAAGTATTGTGGGGCTAAATGTTCTTTATATTTAAAAAATCATTCTCCCTTGTGAAATGCAAGTGGAGTATGGACATCCTCTCCTGTGAGAGGTTATTTGTATTGGGCATGTACTTCATAGAATTCATTGTAATAATGTAAGTCCCAATCATGTATATCTGATTGTAAATATCAGTGTAATATCTCTGCTACAATAAGCAGTTGTTGTAAATATCTGTGTAATGCAGTAATCTGATGATTAATCAGTTTCAAAAAAAAAAAAACCAGCCATAACCAGAAACTGCCTCACATTTATTGATGATGAAGCTGGGTTCATTGCGCCCCCGGGCCCCAACAAACATGCATGTTCTCATTTTTGACTCCATACGAATGCCACCGTATTTAATTTCAAAATAATTATAAGAAATAAAGAATTATGGTTGCTAATAAATATATTTATATTCCATCTCATTTTTTTTTTGGGTTTTGTCAATTTGTTTGCTTCGAGCAGTACAAGCTCAAAGGTGCTCGAAAATATAGCACGCAAGTTTGGACTAAAATTTCATACGGAATTCATGGATATTTGTCTCGGTAGAAATTTACCGAGCATTTAATTAATCCATATTGCATATCTTGTCTTCAATGTGAAGCACACCAGGATTTCGTTTGTGATATTGTCTTTGTCTGGTTCATTTAATTAGGATGACAAAGTGAACATGCTAGATTTCATACAGTGTCATTTGTCAATGAAAAAACAAATAAATAAATTTCAACTTAGGCATAAAAAATTTGACACAAAAGTTTCAGTGCAAATGAACCCAACAAAGTGTGCCGTACGACGCAGCTTACCCCGGAACATGAGTGGCTCTGCATTGTTCAAATTTCAATTGACTGAGACAAAAGAAAGAAGCAGAAGATTATTTATTAAACAGCGACAGTGACAAACAATACATCAGTACAGCCGTTGGGGAGAACGAACAAGCGGCGTCAAATTTAAGTGGGTATTGATGAATAATATCAGCCATGCATAACTTCAATTATCATCTACTTTCTTGCTGGACTTTTGTCCTCCACTGAATGACATAAATGAATTTTATAATTCTCTTTTGACAATTTTGGTTTTGAGAAATGCATTTACAAATTAGAAGTTTCTGTTTAATATAATATCTCATTTGTTTAAAAATTCAAATTTTCTTTTAACTTGTTCCTCCGTTTCTTATGAGTTCAACTTTTTGTTAGTGATGAAGTAGTGGTGGGATCACCTCCCTTTCTTTTTGGTTCATCATGTGAGTTTTCTTGTCCTTTTGAGACTCTACTCAAAATTTATCTTGAAGTAAGAAGTTTCCTTCATTACCGTAATTGATTCTGCATGTATATTGATTTAATTTTGATGGGTAGTGACGGAGAAAAGAAATTCAACTCATACAAAACGAAGAAACAGCACGTCCCCCTTTTTTTTGCGAAATTAATTGCAATAATTGGACTTGCTTGCACCTTGATTTTGCCTTAATCGCCAACGTTTGATGCCATCATTGGCATTAAGAGGAGAGATTAGCACTCAGCCGACAGGTTGATTGAGATTTCAAATCTACGTATGCCCTCCTTCAATTATGCCATATTGCTAACAAGATAACATAATGTGACATTTAAACAACTTGAATTGATACAATCACATGAGTTTTGTTGCCAATAATCCAGACCATTCCACCCACTTCTATCATTAGCTTATATTCATTGATATAGTGGCATTAAATAATGTATTATAATACGATAGATGAACACAAAAATCTGAGAGAAAGTCTTGGGTATACGATCAATTGTATACAAATTTTTGTTCCCATTAAGTTAAATAAGCTTAAAATATCTACGCAACAAGAATTCAACAAATAGCGAGTGCGTATGCATGAAAAACCTAAGATTTTTCTTTTTCTTTCCTCCCCCCCCCCCCCCCCCCCTCAAAAAACCCACTTTATTTGAAAACATACGTGATTAATTAGTAGTTGTCGAACATGAAATCGTAAAAGAATAATTCTTGACCCGACATTAGTCATTCTGGAGCGTATACCATTTTTATGTAGCGAATTATTTCGTACTCTATATGATTACAGCAAGTAAGTTCGAGGAAGGAATAAAACTGGCAGGAGCGTGCATGAATTAACAGGGAAAAGACGTTGAAAAGACATGGAAGAATAAATAATAAGAAAACGCATACATAAACCAAGCGTACGTAAGCTATAGGATTTGAATCTAACGTTTTTCTTAGCTAGCTAATTAAAACAAAGAATCGAAAGCTCAGAGCATCTTCGGCTGAGTATACTATTCAACATGTGAACTTTGTCTCCATTAATTTCCATGGATGGTGGTCCCTTACTTCTTAAATATTATTGAGTTTCCTTCAGCGAGCCAGCTTCTGTGAACAAAATTGACTTGAAAAAAGGCCAAAATTTTCGGTTACTTTTTCCAACAATTTAATCCACCGATGAGGTAGGCCATACAAATGTTACACGAGAGTTACAAGTCTCGCATGGCATGCTACACACGGCTGGGTATATATTATCAATTTCAATTATGTAAAACTCAGCCGAATTCAGTGAATGAACAAGATCATAGAAAATGTTATCTTATTGCTCTGAGTTTGGCCAGCAACTACCGAGCTTTAGCTAGTTCCCTAGTTCTAGAAAATCGAAACTATAACCGGCTAGCCATGTTCTTCACATTTCACAGGCACATATTCATATGTTTTTTTTTATTTACATGATAATATTGCTTAGATTATAATTGTTAATACTAGTTTAACATTAAATCATATATAGCATTATCCATATTTGAACTCTCTCTAATATTTGAAAGATCGTCTACTCCACTCATATTTTAAAAGAAATAAGACTATCTTTACATAATAAATTTTTATAATTGAAGAATAAATTAAGTCTGTAATAGTTGGTGGGGGCGTGAACCGCTATCCTCGTTGGGGGGTGGGGTGTGGGGGTGTGGATTTGGAAATTACGCGGCCACGGTTCGTATGTTAAGAGCATATAAACAAACACTTATGGGATATTAACAATCAAATCCCTTCAGTTTGCCGGGTTTACAAATAATGACATAGTTTATCCATTTGTAGAACAGTCGTAGGTCTCTAACTGTCACGCCAAAAAGAAAAATTTCTAAGCCGATGAAATGACCAGATTACAGATTTCCAGTCGTTAATTTCCCTGGGCTCACTGGGCTAGGGTCTATTTGGTACAGATAAACAAAACATAGTTTTATTTGTGAAAAGGTAAGACAACAGGAGATCTGAATGAGATTCTATCAAGTACTTAATGGTTAGCCCTATAACTAGACTGTCTGGACATCCAACGGCCATACATGCATTTCTTGGACAAAGTAGCTTTCTCCGAGCCATTACAGATATAAAAAATATCACCTTTTGTCGAACTACGGAAAAGTTGGTTATAAAACCCCATAACTGTAGGTTTTCAAAGGCGTCCGGTCAGTACGGTTTCTTGGGTCCACTGATTTAAGATTTAAAAAAAAAAAAAAAAAGAGCTTCAGCATTTAAAAAACGTTGTGAATTCTGTTGCCGTTCGTAGGTGATGGACCGCTGTAAGACTGAAAAGGCCTAAGGCCTGCATATGCAAACCCCTATACCGTCTTCGTCATTCACGATCATGATTCTTTGATAGATCCCTATCATCACCATCATCATTTATAAAGTGCCGCCCGGCCTCTGCCCATCGTGATCATTTCATCAAGATTGATTCACTGCAAGCACAAGTCGGTGTGGGTCTGTAATCTGAGCCGTCCATTTTTTGGGCCACCACTTAAATATACGAGATTTTTCTTTAAAGGACCACCGGTCACATGACATGGGTCCTAAAATCCTACATCCTATTGGATGTTGATTGATCGGTGGATTTTTTTTTTTTTTTTGAATCCCAGTTATAAATATATTGTTACTGATATTACATCATACATTATAATTATAATATTTATAATTGTACTAAACAACTGAGACTACCGCCATACATTAATCCACTAAAGCACTTGTCCAAATACTTTAAACCCTCTCTAATATTCGAGGGGTGCCTACTCCACTTATATTTTGTAAAAAAGAGACTGTCTCCACTCAATTAATTGATAATTGAGGAAGAACTAAAACTAACCTCCATAATATTTTTATGGAGGCTCGAACCCTTATACTCAATATTATAAGTGCAAGACTTCTCCCATTAGACCAAAGGTCCATTGGTATTGATTAGTGGATTTTAACAGCAGGTGTGCAGTTAACAATTAAGCAAAAGTAAAAAACCTTCCATGCATTTATGATGAAATGAAAATGTGAAAAGTTATGAAAGATTTTGTTTTGAATATTATTGAACATGAAATGGAGCATCATATTTTCTGATTGTCAGCGATTATTTTTGAAATATATATATAGTATTGATAATATATAGAAACCATATTACTTAATAGTATTTTCAACATTACACTATTAAATTATATGAATTAATAATTTTTTTTTACTCTAATAAAGTCTAGACTCAAGATTAAAACATTTATATATGTGTGTGTCTATATATATATATATATATATATAAATATATATATATATTTCTGCTGAAACATTGATTCCTTTTATAAGTCAGTTATACTGTTAGGTACAGTTTTAAACGGCTAAACCGTTTAGTTAACCAGAAACAGCTTGGCATAAAATAATGTGAATCCAAAGACAAAACCCCTGAGAAAAAAGTGAGCTTGTGTCTGTCACTAGTCACTACTCACTAGCGTGTGTGCTTTTGTCAAGGAAACGCGCCTGCAAAATATATTGAAATTAACGAAGATAAAGAGTTTAAAGGAAAAAAAGAAGGTAGAGCTTAATTTAATATTTAGATCTCTCACAGGGTACATTGGTAGTATACAACACCACACACCAGAGTCCACAGTGAGGAAAATGCTAATAAGTTTACTTTTGAGATTTACAACTCTAAAATAGTTAACCCAGATAATAATAATAATAATATCCATGGGTTAAAATATTAATTCTTCGTTGGCCGGGTTAGATTTACTGTAAAAGAAAAAGAAAAAAGGAAAAAGAGAGAGAGAGAGAGAAGCAATTGAAGCAGCTTCATCATCAGCCAATTTCTCCAAAAACAAACAAGCAAGTACCCTAGCAGCGTAGCTCGGCAATATTCTTCTTATCTGAGCATTGATGTTAAGGACTGGAACACTTGTTCTTCACATGGAATGGTTAAGCCCATGTCATGATCAAAGCCAAATTCTTCTTCGGCTTGTTGAAGCAGGCTTTGAAACTCAGGACGAGTCAAGAAAGTTATTGGGATGATGTATCTGCTTCTGTTTTCACCAACATACACAACAAAATGACCTTTTGGGACATCTAAAGGGAGTCCTTGTTCATCGTAGCTTTGTTTCTTCCCCAAGCTCGAGCATCTCTTGAGAATTTGCTTAATCACAGCCGTTTGAGACAACTTGTTTGATTTTCTGATGGCCATCCTAATGAAGAACTTGTGCGGGTAATTAATGACAATAGAGAAGAAGAGCTCTGAGAGAAGTTTCTTTCTTTTTTTTTTTTCAATTATTATTGTGAGGCGATGTGAAAATGTATGAGGGGTGTACGTATTTATGCTTGCGGTGAGACTTGTTATGGGTGCGGGTGTAGATAGAGGGAAAATGAAGCACAGTCATGTGGGGTTGTGGGGGCAGAAAACAGAGCCATGGCCATGGGTGTTTTTGGGGTCCGTGTACGTAAACTCTCAGGACACGTTGGGTGCCAATCCCATTGGTTTGACAATCTCTTGTTGCCCTTCCGAAGGACAAAGGGTCCCTCTTTCTCTTCCTTTTTGAGCTTGGTTTCAGCTTTCAAGTGTTTTTTTTTTTCCCTATTAAAAAAAAGTTTTCTTTAATCTTTTCTTTTTCTACTCCCTACGTTGTATTTTCAACCAGTTGAATCCCAATTACATATTAAAACCTCTTTCTATGACTCATTCTTTTGCTCCATGGTAAAGCAGAAACGGTTATAAGTAAAAAACCTTCCCTTAAGAAGCACTTCAGCATTACCTACCAGCTAGTCCTCTTTGTGATTATGAGTAATTTAGCGGGGCTAATATGTAATATCTCATGATGAGTAACGTCATTTTAACTTTCTTTTCATGATACTTTTAACATATTAGTTTGAATCTTTATCACATACGTGTTTACTCTTATTCATTGGAGAAATACACGTAAAAAAAAGAAGAAGAAAAAAGTAAATAAGTTTTTTTTTTTAATACTGTTTATACAGGACTGTAGGTATTATAATTAATATTTACACACAAATTCTACAATTGAGATCTTCATCGTGGCATGTACTCCTCTGAAGCGCTGCCCAAATTCTTCAAACCCTCTTAAATATTCGAGGGCTGTCCACTCTACTCACATTTCGTGAGGAATAGATTGGCTCCACTCAATTATGTGATAATTGAGGAAGGATTGTAAATAAGCCCCATAAATACTGAAAAAAGTAAATAAGTTAAAAGGTCTCTCAAGACTTTCTCTTTTTATTAATATCTCTTCGTTACACATTAATTTAAACTTGCATCGAACACTAATTTAAACTTGAAATTCATGCAACCTAAATATACATAGACCGACGTGGCCTATTAAGGAACAGTAGCGATATTCTCACAAATATGAGCACAAAAGTTTGCACAAAACGACAACCTTTAAAAGGTTCCTCGTACGTGCACCAAACAAGACACACGCACGTTACGTTTTGTTCTCCCTTCACTACAAAAGCTCGATTTTCACTGCAACTGTGCAACTCGGTTTTCATTCTAAAAGGCTCCTTTCATTGCAACAAAAACCCAGCAGCTTCGTTCTCCACACAGCAACAGCTTCGTTCTCCACACAGCAACAGCTTCGTTCTCGGTTGTCCTCACTCTCTTAGCTCGGTTTTCTCTCATTCTTGGTGGCTTCATTCTCCCTCACTCTCTCGGCATCGATCTCCCTCAATCTCTCCCTCAATCTCTCGATCTCAGCAGTAGTATTTTGCCCCATTTCGGGTACTTCACCTAGCCTAACGTGGAATCTTAATTTTTGTCATATTTGCCGAATTTTGTGAGCCTTTGAGCAATTAGGTTCTGTTTAGTTCTTAATTTATTCTATTTAAATTTTACAGAGCATATATTGCAATTGCCGATTAATGTTGATTGTGTTGTTCAATTTATTACAAAAGTGAGTTGTTTGCAGCCATTGCAAGAGTATTGTTAGTCTATGCGATTTTTGTCAAGTTGAATGAAATATGAGAAAACCCAGTTGCTTGGTCTGTTTATGTGGCTTAGAGATTTGTGAGTGACTATGCAGTGCATTTGCAACATGGTTTTGCAGCTGAAAATGGTTTGATTGGGAAGGGGGAAATGTTCAGCTTTCTGTGGCATTCAAGCCGTGATTTTGGCGTGCATATGCTCGGTGCTAACAAATGTGACCTTGATTCCATGTTCAGCAATACCTTGTGCTGGGAATGGTATCACTACAACGTGAGGTTCCTTGTCCATTGAAATTAGTTCAAACTTTTCCTTGTGAACCAAAAGTTATACACGATTTAATGCAAAGTTGCAAATAACAGAAAATAATATTTCAACCATAAACTTAATTTTCATTGCAAATAAGAGAAGTTAATACATTAGTTGAATATACAATTTAAATACAATACATATTAAAATACATATAATTATTCGTGGGACATATTTTACAATAATACTTGGTTGCGAACTTTGTTAAAGTTCTCTTTCAAGCAATTCAAATTTAAAAGACAAGCATTCCATTTGATGCCCCAGCTTGCGCACTTCTCCTAGTAAGAGATCAATTTTAATCTCGTTCATATTTCGATCTTCCACCCCTCGACACACAGTATATTCACTGTTCTTCCGATCGTCGTCTAATTCAAATGCCCCACATCCTTTGCACTTCCAAAACTTACGATTCGGATTCTCTCTTGTGCACGAAGTTCGTAAGATCTTATCATTGCATCACTTTTCACAAGTTTTTATATGTGGATTTGGAACTTCACTCATGCTAGAGGACATTGTGATAGAAATATCCAACCAATTTAAGCAACTGACAAGGAGATAAAAAAAGTCGTAATAGTTAATGAGCGTTAAGCAACTGGACAGGGAAACAATATAGGACACACCAGCTACTAATCAATTCCAAAAGAAAAAAATAGCAACACACAACAATTTTGCTCTCAAGGTTTTTGTCGACTATCTCCTGCAAACTTAATATCTATCTAATAATGTTTGTCAATCACATCTGAATATTTTTTATTTGCTGAACTAATGACAAAGAATATCACCGCCTCACATTGTTCAAATAATTTGCAACATCACTTGCATGAATCTGTTTTTTAAGCTCAAGTTTACATTATTTAGAATAGTGAATAGCATGAAAAAAAGCAAGATAGTAGCTCAAGTTTACACAAATCTATTGTTTTACCTTCCTTTCACATTGAATTATGAGTCAAGGAGAAGAAATCCATTTCCCTCAGCATTTCCATCCTTATCTCCAAGGCATGACACCAGGATATCACTAGAAGCAAGGCAATGAGCCGTGTGAGGATAAGATAATCCTGTCTTCTGTACAATATCTGCAGGCTCAACAACTTTATGCAAAGAGGGAGCCCTTGGATTTTTTTGTGTGTCAACTACGTATATACGACCAAATCTGAAAGTAACAACGATAATTTATTTAAATTCTTTTTCTTTACAAATCTTGAAGCATTTATATAATACATGCAATGTGTTTTGATTTTCCTAGATGACCGAAATAGGAAAAATAAATCAATTCGTTCAAAATCCAAAGCTAATATCAATACAACCCAAAATCACTATACCCTCAACAATAACCATTCAAAATCCAAGTGGCCGAAATGGGGCAAAATAATTAATTTTCAATTAATTACAAATTAAAGCAATAAATTGAATACTAACCTTAACAAGCTCCGTTAATTTGGTTGTGTTGGGGTAGAGAGAGTGATGAAACTGAGATCGAGAGATTGAGGGAGAGATTGAAAGGAGGCATACGCGAGTGGGAGGAGCTGGGAAGAGCGTGTGTGTTGTTGTGCACGTACGAAGAGCCTTTTAAAGGTGCAAAAAACGCACCGTTTTGTGCAAACGTTTGTGCGCTAATGTGTGAGAACATCATTTTCCATTAAGGAATGAAGACTGGAATAATGAACACTAATTTTTGAAAGAAAAAAACATAGATAATTAAGAAAAGATAGACTTTGCATGCCCTTATAGCCCTTAGGTCTTCTTTTCCTCTACCAAAATTCAGAGCTAGGGCTCATGGCTTCTTCAGTAATTCGTCAGGATTAATGATATTTTTAAATTGCCTTTTTTTAAAAAAAAAAAAAAAAAGTCTTTAACTTAAAAAAAAAAAAAAAATGTCTTAACTGACTCCTACTTTTTTCTTCCGATCCCTTCTCTCTCTGCCGGCACCATAATTCAGGGGTCGATAATAGTTGTACCAAAGTGTACCACCAATCGCAGCCTTAAGTTCTGGTCACATCTTAATTGTTGATCTTGTTATGGAATTCGCATGGCATGATAAAGAGCAGTGATCACATGGGCATCTGCGATGCTGCTTGCGGATTTCTCTTGATGCCCTCAAATCTCAATGATGTGGCAAATCATTTACTCTTTTTAGTTGAGAATTCTCTTTATTTTTTGATGTTCAGCAATGACTTACGATTGTGTACTTCTTCAGGATAAACATATCCAATCAACCAAGAGTTTTTATTTCCTTTATTCAGTGACCCATCAAATTGATTAACTTGTCTCGTGCCCAGGAGTTTTCACTTTTCCTTTTAACTTATTAGTTTGTCATAAATAATCCTCTTCAAAGTTCAAACCAACACAGCCATGAAAATCCAAAAAGATATGGAAAGATTCTTTCATTACATAATAAGTTATACAATTTAGCAAAAGCATCAGATGCTTTGAAAATGTGTCATCTTAAATTGAGGAAAATTCACTATCACATGGTGTATCTATCATCAGACAGACAAAAACAATATTGAGCACTCTAAGAGCGTGATATTTGGCTTTCCCGGATTATGGGTATTTCAAGAATTATAAAGAACTCGAAGGAAAAAGGTTGCAGCAAGATTTTCTCTGTTGGCGTAGGGGAATAATTGGCCCAAGGCTATGCTCGTAGCCATGGGCTCTCTGATTACCATCAAAAGTTGAAGAATCTTCAAACAGTTTCCCTATAGAAGAGAGGCATCAAGGTCCCATAAGACCATTGCATCAATATGCATTGCCTGCTAATGGTAGAGCTTTCAGACCTTTCCAATTTTGTCACTCTATTGAGTATTGAACTTTTACATGTGACTGCACATGCAAAATAAAACTCTTCTGTTCACCTTACATAATATCAATATGCATTGCCTCCTCTGCTTCACCTTGCATAATATCTTTAAAATAAGGGTCTTGCATATGTAACTTACAGCCCCCATAACTTATTACTACTTTTTGCATTATTTTCAAAAGACTATAAGTTACATCAGCAGTAACTTAGCAATTGCCTTAAAATAATTATCTGTCAATTTAGTACCTTGGTTTGATCTGGTAAGTAACGTCTTCCTCATATGTTACTTTAATAAAACCATTAACATTACTCTCATCTTCATGTGATTTAGCTTATCACAATATGAGTTCGCAAGATAAACAATTTAATAGAACACTTGAAATATTCGTGAGAGGTCAATGTTATCTCAAGATTCTTTTTTTTTTTTCTCTCTAAGAAAATATTTTATTTATTTATATGTACTAATTTTATAATGAAAATCCTTAATCATATTAAAGTCATCTAAAACAGGATATATATTTCACTATGTATTTTTTATTTTCTAATTTGTCCCTATTTTCAATATAATAAAGGATACTGACTAAATAATAATAAGGGTTGGCAAGGGTCAAATCGATTAGTTTATACTTATCTCCTCTAGAATTTGAACAGCTTAAAGGGCAAAAAAAAAAAACTGCTTAAAGCTCAGGTGGGCCAGATTTTGTTTGTTTTGTTAGTGAATTAATTCGTAATTGATTGGCTTAACGAAAAAAGAAAAAAAAAAAAAACATGAAGAACGGTCCTGGCTGTAGTAGGAGCACTAGCAATTAGCAAATAGAAGGCGAGTCATGATACACACAATAAACCAATAAATTTAAAATTAAATGAAAGCCACAAATGGCTTGTGCGAAGCTACGTGTGCTCCCCCATGTTCCAAGGCGCAGAAAGAGTCCGCTCTGTTACGCTTTTATTATAGTTATTGCTTCAATTAATTGCTTATTACGGCGGCTTTGTCCGGCGTCTTCAATTACATCACCGGTACCATCACAGTACATGAAAACTTACGGACACCCGCGGACACCCGTCACTAATGTCTCCACCTAATTCTCTCAGCATTTGTAATCGGCCCAATTCAATGTTTTGGGAATAAAAAATTATATTGACACGAGTCTCATGATGGAAGGGCGTAAGAAGTAAAATATAAGTTTTAAAATTTTCACTCCAGCTTTAATCTAGCGGCGGTGAATTATTACTCTTAAAATTAAAAAAAAAATTATGAAAATAATAGTTTGAATCTCTATATACATTTAATATCTTTAAATTAAATAAAAAATTATATGGAGCTAAATACAGTAATATGATATATAATCAATATTAAAAAAATTTAAAATTTTTAATTAAATAGATGTGACTTGAATTGTAAAAGTTAAAAATGAAATTATAATGTAGTTCAATTGATTTTTTCTTTTCTTCCAACTCAAAAGTATACCGAACAACTTCTAGTTAATTATTCGACCATCTTCTTTACAAATTATCCACTGATTGATATTTGGGGGTTAACCGAAACCTAGTCGTAAAGTATCATCATATTAACATGTTAATAATGATAATTTTAAGTGGACAATTAATATCACATGCCAATCCATAAATAAAAGTTATATCCGTTAAGATGTAAAGTCAACAATTAATCCACCATATAATAATCAATACACACACCTGGCACCACATCATTGTTAGATAATTATGACTCTGTGACCTTTTTTTTTTTTTTCACACTATAATGGAAATCTATCTTCTTTTTAGTTATTCGCTAACAACCACGTATCCAAAGCATATTAAAAGGTCAAAGAATATATCCAAATTAAGTTTGAAATTTTTAAACTTCTGTCATTTGATGGGAAAATTTTAAAAACTAATTAGAAGCTGACTTTCAAGTTTCAAGTAAACCAATCAATAAAATGTCTAAAGCTAAAAAAGATTCGGATCAAGCGCTAAGCTAATCTGTTCTACTCTTTATGATTTTCTATCATACGTGTATGTATTGCAATATACGATTAATATTTAATTAGTTTGATATTTTTTTTTTTTAATCTAAAATTACTAATTTGTATATCTTTGAAAAATTAACAAGAATGTCAGACTCGTACGGAATGTAGATAAGCGACAGAAATAAAAGGGGAAGCAGGCCCCAGGACTTGAAGGTGAAGAGAGACGAGGAGAGTGGAAATATAGAATGGGCCCATGGCTAGTAGTCTTCAAAAATAAAAAATGAGACTACCCCATGTTCTGTGAATGACATTGGCTGGTGAGCTGAAGATAAAAACAGAGCCAAGTATGACAGTGTCAGCGGGTCACCGAAAGGCCATGACTCAAATGCACATTTTCTTACTTTCCTGTTGTAAGATTAGAAAATGACTGATTGTTATGCACATGAAGGCCATGTTACCCTTGCCCCCAAATACTTCTTGTGAAGGCAACATTGTACGGACAAATTTGTCAGCCCAAACCGTTTAGCTAACTCAAACTGTATGCGCCACTTCGGCCTTGGCCGAAGTGGTGGGCTGCTGCCCTCACAAGCATTGTGAGGGCAGCGGTTCTAGCCCCCACAAAAGTATTGTGGGGGCTAAATGTTCTTTATATCCTTCTCCCTTGCGAAATGCAAGTGGAGTATGGACATCCTCTCCTGTGAGGGGTTATTTGTATTGGGCATGTACTTCATAGAATTCATTGTAATAATGTAAGTCTCAATCATGTATATCTGATTGTAAATATCAGTGTAATACCTCCATTGTAATAATGTAAGTCCCAATCATGTATATCTGATTGTAAATATCAGTGTAATACCTCTGCTACAATAAGCAGTTGTTGTAAATATCTGTGTAATGCAGTAATCTGATGATTAATCAGTCTCAAAAAAAAAAAAAAAAAAAAAACTCAAACTGTATGCAATGAAACTACCTGTTTCGTTTGATGCCAATTTCTTTGCTTCTTAATATGATTTAATTGGGCACTGATGCATCGGTTAGGTTGTAACTTCGGCTCTACCTGCAATACGCAATTTCTGATGCCATTTTTATGATATGCCTGAACGCCTTTTTATCATTCCATAACGAAAATAGAGGAATCCAGTTCAATCGAATGGAATTGAAAAGTACCGAACTTGAATCATGAATAACAAAAATACAGACGTCTCAGAATTCAAAAGGCAAAAAGCTCAACATGGCCTAGACCTATACCAGAAGAATTTTCCAATTGTGATTGAATGACATAATGGTTAATTCTGTGGCGCTAGCCCCGTAGAACCACCCATTTCATTAACTTTAAATGTGACATATTTGAAGCCACGTATGCCTAAAAAATGTTGTGAACATCTTCGAGCAAATATGTGTAAGAATGAATCAAGAAAAGAAATGGAAAATGGAATGGACCCATTACAGCTAAGCCCCCAGGATACGGAGCGCCAAGCACTCTACGGACGTACCATGGCCATTGCAGTGGCACATGTACTGTGTAAAATAAATGGAGGGAAACATTTATGTCAAATTCAATTGATCGGAAACACAATCAAGCAAGGGGACAGCATTTCTATTGAGAGGGTCCAAAGCCAGGGAGGATTATTTGTTCCTTTGTTGCCTGCCCTGCCCCTGCTCTGCTGGATCACCAGAACCAAAATTTCCTGGTTTTGGATGGGGATTGTCCGAATTTTTCTTTGATAAATTAATTATACCATAACGATAGCATTCATCATCTCATCTTCACCGTAACATTGTAACGTCAGTATCAGAGTGCAGGACCGCCGTCTGATGAATTGTAGGGCAGTGCGCTGTTTGTGTCCACGATAATTTTCTCAGTCTACTGCTATAAACATGTAATACAGGCGCAGCAGTACGGCGTTGTCCAATGTCCACAACCACAAGGGTAAGGTGTTGTGTTGTGGGTGTTTTGGGCTGAGATTCACGTTGCACTGACAAAGTAAAGCCCCACTCTTGGGCGCCCATTGATTGCCATCAGTGTATGACTCCAAACTTCGTTGACAAATAAGCCAATATAGTACGAGAGAGTGCTAGAGGAAAACTTGTAAATCTGAGATAATGGACACTTTTGGCCGAACGTAGTTAGGTTAGGGGTCCCAAACACCGGTGCCATAGTCTAATGATCCAAAGCAGGCCCATCAAGCCTGGAAGCCCATTAAACTACTGGGAAGGTTAGATGAGTCCTCGCTGTCACAGAAGCCAGAAGATCCTTTCATAGTTTTATGAGTAAAGAAAACTTCAAAGCTCTCATTACACATATGCAGAAAACAATCCACAAGATGTTTTACTTGTATATAAAGTCTCTTTAGACAATCTAGAACAATTAATTCCCATGCATTGCACTCTTATTTATTGTAGTAAAAAAATTAACTCGAAACAGTAACAAGAATATTAAGCATACAAGTATTACTTGGATATGCCTAATGTGGTAGCTGCTAGGACTAACTTTAAGATGGTCTTCAGCTCTGCCTCTTCATCTTTTACTCGAATTCCTTCTTCTACTGATAAGAGACTCTGGCAATAAATCATTTATCTAAGAGGTTAAAATGGCCGGCTGCTGTGTTGCCTCTTCAGCTTGTAAGCTCTCGTAATATTGGACAAGGACTTTCCATCCCCCAGGGCACATAAAGCCATCAGGAGGATTCTCACCACTTCTTGCAAAAGTCCGCATCTGGAGAAATTAAGTCAGTTGATTAAAACCATTTAAATGTAGAAATTAAGTCCGCATCTGGACAATGACTTTTGGTTGCCAGCAAACTAATAATTATCCAGCAACTGAGAAATGCATGCACATCAAAATGTAGAAATTGCTCTTGGACTAATAACACATTAAAAGGCTGAAAATTCATTAGTTCACCCAACCTAAAACTGAAAGCATTGTGGAATACTCACTTGGAAATGAGGAAGCTTTTTTTCGTGATTTTTATTTTTTTAAGCCTAACCATGACATGAATTGATTATTTTTAGGGAAATGAGTCACTAAACACTTTTCCTACCTTGGTTCCAGAGATGAAGAGAAAATCTTTTGCACGTGAAGGATCAAAAAAAGCCATTTTCTTTTCCACAGTATCATATGCAGCAACCTGGAGAGTATAATGTAAAAAGAAGAAAAATCACAATTTAGGGACAGCATGAGAGAAGAAAATCACTGTATCATATATGCACCTTATCAATACTTACCTCAGATAGAAACCCTATCGACCCACCCCATATAACAGATTTTAAACCTAACAAACACAAGTCTGAGCAATGAAAAAGAATGCTGTCGTATACAATTAACTGCACCCAGTCTATTATGAGCATTCAGTTGCTTTACTAGGAAATAAATCATACAATTACTGCAGGACAGATGAATAAAATAGCAAAGAGAACAAAATAACGTATGACAAATACATCTCAGTGGAAGAAATAATAAAGGCTCAATGCTTAGAACTATTGAAGTGTACAATAATACCTACCCTGAATGGCAAAATATTTAGCTTCTCTAGACCAAGAGCCATGCTTAACACCTTTTTTCCATGATCTGGGTCATATAAATCTCTCTTCTCTGTTGGATGACCCATGCCAGCAGGATCACGACCAACAATGTAGAAATTAGCACCGGCATTTATACGTGCCTTAGCATGCCACTGAACTTCAGTTGGACCTGCATAATGCATGGGTGATGGAAATATGGAAACAATGGTCGTCTCAGGGTCAAGGACACCATCTTCTAGGACCTACAGGAGAGAAAAATAAAAAATAAGAACCTTCAAGAACTAAACATTTGGGTTAACAAAAATGAAGTTAACTCTTAATAGATAATAGCCCTATTCATGTTGCTCTTGATCGCATGGTCTTAGAGTGGATTTACAAGTTCTTTGAATAATAACTTGATTTATTTTTTATTTTAGATTCTATACGATTATAAACAAATAGACTTAGTTGAGAGCTACACAAGATAAAGAATTGTATCACTTGTAAGGATTCCTGATATGTTTTTGTGTTATAGCAAATCAACCCTAGATTGGAAGAAATATAAGTTTATTTGGTGCATAACCTTGCTGTGCTGCTCCATTCGAACATCTAAGGGCACATCGTCAGCTTTTGTGAAACCTCCTAAAGGGTGAAGTAACAGAATAGGATTCTTGTATCCCATTTCCAAAAGTCGCCTGCGTGTATCGTTCATTAACAAAGCATGCCCATTGTGTATAGGATTTCTTAACTGAAAAGCAAAAATTGCATCAGCCTGACGATTATCGAATTCTTTCCTGAGTTGCTGAGGAGAGAGCCTGTAGTGATCAAGACCATCATTGTACTTGATGGGCTTTAATACTTCCAGATCTCCACCTACAAGCCAATTCCCAGCCGGGGTAATAACCTCCTCTACATATGGCAATCCTGCTGCAGTTGTTCCCCAAGTCCTAGCTATCCTCTCTTCTTTATTATGCTTGTATATTTCAATACTGCAATGGAAGTGAAATTTCAGGAATCATTCTATAAAGCAAATCAAATGACAGCAAAATAACAAAGTGTCAAGCTGCTAACTCATCATAATTCCATTTTAATATTACAGAAAATGCCATCATATAGGACAGCATTAAAAATCTTCGAAAGGTACTCTGAAGCTGAACTGTATTTAAGTATGTAGGCTCATCTAAGTATCTACTCTTGCGAATCCATTCCGCAGAAGCTTAATTGAAAAAAAAAAAAATGTTCTTGTAACATAAGCCAAGCAAAATGAATGCGATGCGACTCCATAAAGCATTGTAAACTCAGCACCGTTAAAGTTGTTGTACATAATTCAAAATCCTATTCGCAGCAGATACCAACCATTGCATACAAATTAAACAACTTAACTAGCACATAACAAATGTCATACGGAACCTCCGATAAAATGTAACAGCAAAAATAGCCAAAATCCGTAGGGTCATATGCAACACAAAGTAAAAGAAAAGAGACAACAAAGAAAGAAACTGACCTCCTGAGAATCCCGATCAAGCCGCCAGTAGGACCAAGCAAGGCCACATTAGTGGTAGACCCAATTCGCTCCTTAGTCTCATCATCAATGGCCAAAACAATAGGAAGAGACATATTGACAATAGACCCATCTTTCATTCTCAAACAATTAAAATGCAAGCTCTGCAAGTACTCATTTTCCCTCATGAACCCTCTCAACGGACTCGCCCATCCCTCGCTTACCACGTGAACCCATTCCAAGTCGATCTTCGTCAGCTTCACCTTCGGCATTGACTCGGCTTCCGTCGTCCTCAACCCCCGTTCGCTCTCCGGCACCACCAGATCCACCAGGACCCCACCATCCGGCTCGATCAAAGAACTCTTAATCGCAGACGAGGCTGATTTGACCGCAGCACTCATTTTGGGCTGAAACGCAATCAACTGATTCGAATGGTAAATGGGTTTCGGTCGTATTTTAACGTTGTAATCTGTAAGCTTCGTCTGCTTAGCCGTACGGAGATTGAGGTTAAAGTGTGCAGCGATGTGTACTTTAATCGTCAGAGACATGATGGCGGTGGTTGTTATGTATAAGTACAAGTGTAACTGACGAAATTGTTGTTGCTGCTGCAGCTATTAATTTGTGGAACGTTTTGAAAGATCATAACTTTAAGTGGATTTATTATAATAACGCATTACGGCATACGGCGGTGAGCTGAAAGAGATCCACACGTTCTGTTTTTTCAGTTTGTGGACGAGAGTTTGAAGCTGTTCAGACTGTTGGGGACCAGAATGCTCATTGAGATCAACGGCTTGGATCAACGTTCTTCCATTTCAGCCCGATAACCAACTTATTACACTGCATGGAATCCGTTTGGTTCGATTCCTGCTACATGTAGATTTTTCCGTTCGCAAATTAAAAAATAATAATTAAATTCTGTGATTCGACGACCATGCTTATGCTTTTAAAGTGAATATTCTTAAAATATAATATTTTAATAACATACACACCCTCTTTTTTTATATTCCATGACATTGCTACTGTAGTATTCTTTAATATTAATTAAATGTATTTTTTGTACTTTATTTTTTTAAAAGTTAAGTGACATTTCATTTATTCGACGTAAATACAACATCAATAAATAGATTTTGATCATAAAAATTTACATGATTACTAAATGAATTTAGTTTCGATCAACAGGACTTTTCTTTTATCAAGTTATAATCTAATTTTTTTATTCATTTTCCTGATTAATGGCACAGTTGTTAAATATCTTTGCATTAAAATGGACTTGTTTCAATTTCAAATTAATTTATAGAATTTTTTTTTTTTTGTGAATGATGAACATTTATATGATATTCAATTCTATAAAATTTTGGATAGTTTTAAAATTTGTAACGACTTATTTGGTATATAAGATTGAATATGATGAGATAGAATAAAATGGAATAAAATGTAATTGAATGTAATGATATAGAAACGGATAAAATTAGATATAATATTATACTGTACTTAGTACAATATTAAAGTAGATTATAAATAATCATGTTTTGCGTTTTGTAAAGTAGTAGCTAATCATTAACATGTCTCGGAAGAAAAATGAAAAAAAAAATTCTAAAAATATTTTTGTTTTCCTCTTTCTTATTCCGTGTTTCCGCTATTTTCCCTTTTTCTTTTTTTTCTTCCTCTTCTCCAGATGATTAGCTAAGGAGCAATAAGAATCAGTTAATTAGCTACAAGCCTACAGGCTACAGGCTACAGCAGTTGCTGACAATTTGAAACAAGAACGGTTAATTTTTTTTTTCTTTTTTCAATTGTGGTCAGTTATGTTTCTATTGTAATTGAGGTCGACAATTTGGGGACTTTTCACAAGGAACACCAAGAGCTTTAATTCTTTTAATCAATTGATTGCATTATCTAAATTTCAATCTTCAGTTTTGATCATCAATCCGCCCAAAGTTTGATATCTAAAGCATTCGGTGGCTGAATATGCCGTCGGCTGTCGCTAAGAGCAATCTAACTTGAACAAGCCAAAGTTCAAGCTTGTGAAGAGAGTGTCTGCCAAGAACTTAGCCGCGGCAAGAGAGAGGGAAGGATAGGAGGGAAAAAATCTTATACCGTGATATATGTTAGAATAATTTTTAATTTAAAAATTTGTAGCCCTACGGACAGAGTTTTACACTGTTCGTGTTACCAATTGGTGACTCAATTTAATCATACTTTTGGCACCAAGCATAGGATGGATATTCTTTTATCTTATACTAATCCAATCTCAATTTATTTAACTGTTACCAAACATTCTCTCAAGTGGTGCTTAGTTTGAAGAATTGAGAAAAGAAAAGAGGAGTAAAGTGAAGAGAAGGGGATAAGAAATGAGATGAGGAGAGGGTGAAATTAAATTTGATTGTTTGGTTTAACATAGACTCTTAAAAGAAAAAAAAAATATTACAAATTTTTTTTCTTGAACTAGTTTACTGTCTCACTTACATATTAAACTTTTAACGGTAGTTACAAATATAATTTAAAAAAAAACTAAACTATGAATAATTCAATTTAAAAATTAAACAAATAATAGATAAAACAAGTTGAATATTGTATTTACAATTAGTTAATATTATTTTAAAATCAATTTAACCAATACCATATAACTAATTAAATAATTTAAATTATTTTCTAAAAAAATTACTATTTAATGAAAATAATCAATTTTTTTTTTTTTACCTTGTTGGAAAAACCACTGGAGAGATGCCGCACCACTGCCGAAGAGTCGTTAGATCATTGCTAGAATAGAGTTTTATGTCCCCGAAATTACATCAAAATTATCAGAACCTAACACTCTACTCATTTGATAAATAAAATTATCTAAAATAATTACAATTACTTTAGAAATAAAACAGTTCAAAATTTCTCAAGTATTTACAATGAGATTTGAGCCCTTCCTAAAGTTGTAGATCCAACTCTTGGAAATTCAATTGGTATAAAAATTGATGAAGAAATCACATTGGTAGCGGTTGTCCGATGGCTTTTCAACGGTGGTATGGTGGTGGTCTAGTGACAAACTGGTACCATTCTTCAATATTAATAATTTCTAATTAACTAAATAATAGATACATATTAATTCTATTAAATTATTTAATATATTATTTTAACTTATTTGTTGATGCGAGATTCCGGTTCTCCTCGTTCTACGACCAGGATCCCTGCTCGATCAACTTTACCACGACCAGGAGGTCTCCTAGTAATGCTTTTTCTCCAGATGTCCCTGCACACACAGACAAGTCAGAGTACGCCGGTTGTTCTCCCGGCGCAAACCCTTCGACGCTCAAGTCAGATATGAAGGTTCGGGGAACGCTTGCCACAGGTCTTATGGCTTTTTTGTGGTTTTCTCTTTTATCTTGAAAATGCTAACCCTTTTACCTTCGTTGGCTACCTTTTTATAGGCTCCCTCTGAATCCCAGTTTTTTGCTTTTTTCGAGACGGTCTGGGGCTCTGACTGCTGCGGTATGGGCAAACGGGGGATCTTGCGTGTTACGCCACGGTTCAAAGGAAAGCGTGGCTGTCGTGGTTCTGTGAGATCTTGCGTGTTACGCCACGGTTCAGGGGAAAGCGTGGCTGTCGTGGTTCTGTGAGATCTTGCGTGTTACGCCACGGCTCAGGAGAAAGCGTGGATGTCGTGCCTAGATTCTCGGGCTGGAGAGCATGTCTTGCCAACTGCCGTCGACCGGGTCTCCTCGCCTATCGACCTCTAGCCGGAATGGCCGTATACCTTTTATAGGGAATTGGCCTCGCGGATGACAACATCGTGGACGAGCAGGATATTTCTGCTCCTGTTCCTCCGCGTGCCAGGCTTTTATGGAACACACCGGTTCGCAGAGCTCTGCCATCAGATATCTGCTCGTCATTCCTGGTCTCGTCGACATATTTATCCCAAACAGTATCTCTCCCAAACACCGGTCCCCCAGTTTCTGGTGTTGGGTAATTTAGTGGACCAGCAGTGGAAACTCGACAGCACTCGCTCGCGTGGGATTGGAAAAGGCTGCCAAGAGTCATGTCGCATTTAATTGCGAACGAGGTGACGTGGCAGAAATCGCCCCCTCCATTTGAATTTCAAACCGACGGTTATGAGGCCCTCGGGATTCGGCGCAGTTATATGCTGGCAACCCAAGGGTCCGTCCTCATTTGGAAAGCCAAATCCTCTCGAACGGCATATTCACCATTCACTCTGTCTCCGTCTACGTCTCTGTTTCTCCGGCAAAGAAATTCCGGCACGAAGCCCCCCCTCATTGCCTTTCTCCGATTGAAGCGGTACTTCAGGTATTACTTCTCTCTCCTCGGTCTCGAACAGTTTGTAGATAACTTCTTTTTTCTTTCGTTTGGGTAGTAGTTGGTGGTGTTGTGGTTAGAGTTTAGGGAATGTCGAAAGGCAAAGAGAAGGTCGTTGAGGTTGATGACGACGAGTTGGACTTCCTGCCTAGTCTGCTCACCAATCCCGCCTTTGACCCCGAGGTCCCCTTAGAGCCTGTTAGGTCTAGTGTCAGGACTAGTGCTAGGAGCATGTCTCCCCAAACGACCTCTACAAGCGGGAGTAATGGTGAGGATGGATCTTCTGACTCCGAGGATACTTTGAGTGAGGGTCGAGGAGATGATTCTGGTGAGGCGTCCCCATCGGGGGCGCCGCGACTAGAGAGGAGGAGTACAATAGGAGGTAGAGCCCTATCGCGGGATTATGCTATTGATTACATGACGTGCACGACCACGTTTGATGAGCTCGAGGACCTCCGGCTGAGGTATAGCATTCCTGGCGAGATACCTCTCAAGGTCCCGGGAAAGAAGGATGCTCCCAACCGGCCTCCTAGGGGATATGTTACCCTGTATCTGGACAGCTTTAAGTACGGGCTGAGGTGTCCCTTGCAACCTTACTTTGCCCGGATACTTAACGGGCTAAATCTAGCTCCTGGTCAGCTGAATCCCAACGGGTGGAGAGTGCTCTCTGGTCTGTTCATATTGTGGGACAAATGTTGCCAAAGCGAGCCCACGGTTGATGAGGTGAAGCACCTGTACCAGCTAAAGAGCAGCCCCAAAGATGCCGGCTGGTACTACTTCCAATCTAGCACCAAGAGCAGGAAACCTATAACCGACCTCCCTACTGGTGGTGGTGGGAATTGGAAGAGAAAGTTCTTTTTTGCTGGGGGTCCTTGGGGTCAGGTCGCACAAATGGACGGGAAGGATTATCGGGTCCCACCCCGTTTCACGGTCCTAGGTTGCCTGCTCGCTCCAGATGCCTTGTATCCATAATTGTTCTTGTTTCATTGGCTTGTTTCTAACCAAGTGTCTGTTTATGTTGTAGTTTCTTGGGGCGTTCATTTCCCACTCCGACCCGGCCCGCTCAAACGGGTTGAGGCTGTGCTAGTCAATTCCTGCTCGAGCCGGGAACTGATATCCACATACAACTTGCTCGAGTCTCGCTTGATACTTCCTGGCCATAGGATGGAGGACGCTGTGATTGGGGCTCTGACCCGAAAACGTTCTCGACCTCCGACCACGAAGAGGGACGAGAGTAAGGATGCCCCTACCGCGAAGCGGGCCAACATCGTGCAGCAGGCCCCACCCTTGAAGATTTTACCTCCGGCTCCTGTAGAAGTCGGGGAAGCTAATGGAGTAGCCACAGATCCTGCTACCTCTTCTCCTCCTGTCAGGCCTCGACCTCGCTTACCGGACAGCCGAGCAGAACATCTGGTCCCTTACCTCAATGAGTTAACTAAATCCGTGAGCAAGAGGGACCTGGAGGCCTTTGACGGCCGCACCTTGGGTGAGCTGGTGGGGGCCATGCAGCATAGCGCTTTCCACTTCAGCTGCATGACCACCTATTACAAGGCTAAGGTTGGCCGCTACGACCGGAAGATGAAGGAGGATATCCAATCGGCGACGAACAGAGCTGACGTTGCCGAGAAGAAAGCAGGGGAGCTGAATCTCGAGAATCTGAAGCTGATAGAGCAAGAATCACTTGCTCAAGCAAAAGCCATTACCCTCGAGGAGGAGTTTACCAAGGTCAAGGAGGATCTGCAAAGGCAGAAGGCTATGTATGAGGCTCAGCTCGAGTCTCTCCGTGACTCCCACCGAGCTCAGGTCGAGAACTTGGAGAGGGAGGCCGACAACCAGTACGACCAGGGACTCCGGCATTCCTATCGTTGCATCATGGCCGTCCTCGGGAAGCAACACCCTGACCTCAAGATGGATGACCTTGCAGCTGGCGTTGCTCGGCATATGGATGAGGAGGCGGCCAAGGAAGATGCCGAGGGGGTGGAGCCGATCGTGATTGAGGAGGAAAACTCTCCTCCTCGTGGAGTCCCTGCTGAAGTTGGCGAGGCGAGCACCCCCCCGGACGCAACTGGCGATACCCCCCCGCACCTGAGGAGGTCCAGTCAACCGATGCTGCTCGGCTCACAGATCCGCCGTCTTTTTGATATATTTCTTTTGTTGTAATGGACAATGTTCGTGAAGATTATCCCCTCTGTTAATCATTAACCAATTAATAAAGATATTTTTTGATTACTTTCTTGTGTTGTAATTATGAGTTAATTTTCGTTTGAGAATCTGCTTTTCTTTGTCTAGACGAGCAGGTTCCGGCTTGGCTCATGGTTTTGCCGCATGCCTTTTAAGATCTCTCAATGCCTGGGATTCGGTTTGCCTTTGCGCGGCCGAGCAGATCCTGGCACGCTTGGCTTTGGTCTCGCCATAAGACAGGCTTTGAGACTTGGCGAGCCTTTGCATGCCTTGGATAATTTCTTCAAACGTTTTGGAGTCTGCTCGCCTTCTCGTGGTCGAGCAGATCCTGGCATGCTTGGCTTCTGTCTCGCCATCAGACAGGCTTTGAGACTTGGCGAGCCTTTGCATGCCTTGGATTCTTCAAAGGTTGGGATTCTGCTGCCTTCTCGTGGCCGAGCAGATCCTGGCATGCTTGGCTTCTGTCTCGCCATAAGACAGGCTTTGAGACTTGGCGAGCCTTTGCATGCCTTGGATTCTTCAAAGGTTGGGATTCTGCTGCATTCTCGTGGCCGAGCAGATCCTGGCATGCTTGGCTTCTGTCTCGCCATAAGACAGGCTTTGAGACTTGGCGAGCCTTTGCATGCCTTGGATTCTTCAAAGGTTGGGATTCTGCTGCCTTCTCGTGGCCGAGCAGATCCTGGCATGCTTGGCTTCTGTCTCGCCATAAGACAGGCTTTGAGACTTGGCGAGCCTTTGCATGCCTTGGATAATTTCTTCAAAGGTTGGGATTCTGCTGCCTTCTCGTGGCCGAGCAGATCCTGGCATGCTTGGCTTCTGTCTCGCCATAAGACAGGCTTTGAGACTTGGCGAGCCTTTGCATGCCTTGGATTCTTCAAAGGTTGGGATTCTGCTGCCTTCTCGTGGCCGAGCAGATCCTGGCATGCTTGGCTTCTGTCTCGCCATAAGACAGGCTTTGAGACTTGGCGAGCCTTTGCACGCCTTGGATTCTTCAAAGGTTGGGATTCTGCTGCCTTCTCGTGGCCGAGCAGATCCTGGCATGCTTGGCTTCTGTCTCGCCATAAGACAGGCTTTGAGACTTGGCGAGCCTTTGCATGCCTTGGATTCTTCAAAGGTTGGGATTCTGTTGCCTTCTCGTGGCCGAGCAGATCCTGGCATGCTTGGCTTCTGTCTCGCCATAAGACAGGCTTTGAGACTTGGCGAGCCTTTGCATACCTTGGATAATTTCTTGGTTTCAAGCGTAAAATTGCTTCATTAATGGCAGGATTCGACTTACATAAAATTGTTTGGGACATAAAGCGTAAAAGATAAGCGATAATGAGCCTGAGCAGAAATAGCTCTCAAATGTGAGCAAATCTTACTGGAAGTATTTTCGGAGGTGTGCTGCGTTCCATGGGCGTTTCACCTCGTGGCCGTCCGCGCGAACCAGCCTGTAAGCTCCGGGTCCCGCTATCTGCTTGACTCTATATGGCCCTTCCCAATTCGGTCCCAGCACCCCTTGAGTGGAATCTTTGGTGCTCTGATTCACTCTTCTCAGTACCCAGTCTCCGACCCTGAATTGCCGTATGTTCACCTTCTGGTTATAGTACCGAGCAACCCTCTGTTGGTAAGTGACTGATCGCTCGGCTGCTTGCTCCCTCTTTTCCGTCAGCAGATCAAGATTCAAACATATCTGCTCGTCGTTCTCCTGCTCATTGAAATGATCTGTCCGGTGTGTGGTCGTTCCTATCTCGGCCGGCACGACCGCTTCGTGTCCGAAAGCCAAAGCGAACGGTGTCTCCCCCGTTGCGGTTTTGTGGGTTGTTCTGTATGCCCATAGCACACCTGACAGCTCGTCAACCCACGCACCCTTTTTTGTACCAAGCCTGGTTTTCAGAAGCCTCTTGATGGTCTTGTTGGCGGCTTCTACTTGTCCATTCGATTGAGGGTGAGCAGGCGAGCAATACTTCAGCTCTATCCCGAGGTTCTGGCAGAAATCCCTGAAGCTGTGATTATCGAACTGCCTGCCATTATCCGTTACCAAGGCATAAGGGATCCCGTATCGACAGACCAGGTTTCTCCACACGAAGTCTGTTGTTTTCTTCTCCGTGATCCTGCTAAGGGCTTTCACCTCTATCCACTTCGTGAAGTAATCTATAGCAACTATTGCATGTGTTGCTGCTCCTCGTCCTTTTGGCAATGGGCCGATCAGATCAATTCCCCATTGAGCAAATGGCCAAGGGGAGGCCATAGAAGTGAGCTTCTCTGGTGGTTGGTTGGAGAAACTTGCAAAACTCTGGCAACTTGCACAACCCCTGGTTTTCTTTTGCGCATCCTGGTGCATTGTCGGCCAGAAATATCCCTGCCTTAGGACCTTGTGGGCCAGGGACCTCCCGCCAGAATGATTTCCACAAATTCCTTCATGTACTTCTCTCAGCACGTAATCCGCGTCGTCGTCATCCAAACACCGAAGGAATGGTAACGTGTATCCTCGCCGATACAGTACCCCATCGATCATCGTGTATCTCGAGGCCTGAGCTCTAATCTTCCGAGCTCGCAGCTTATGTGGTGGTAATACCCCGTCTCTAAGGTATGAAACTATCGGGTCCCTCCACGAGCATTTTTGTTCTATCCGCAACACCCCCAAATTCTGCTTGATACTTGGGGTGGACTTCATTTCTAGAGGGACCGACTTTGGCATTTTCGGGTCGGCTACTGCTGCCATCCTAGCCAAAATGTCTGCTCGATTATTCTGCTCCCTGAGGATTTGTATCACCTCCACTGCTTCGAACTTCCCCATCATCTGCCTGACTATCTTCAGGTACTGTTCCATCTTCTCCTCTCTTGGTTGGAATCTTTCACTGACATGATTCGCAACCAGCTGGGAATCAGTTCTGATCTTAACTCTGTCTGCTTTCACGGCCCTAGCCAATTCCAGGCCTGCTATCAAGGCTTCGTACTCTGCCTGGTTATTTGTGGCTGCAAATTCCAACTTTACAGCATAAGAGATCTCCTCTCCCTCTGGGCCTTCCAGGACGATCCCTGCTCCTGAACCCCGCTCCCCTGATGACCCATCTACAGACATCTGCCATACTTGAGTTTCGTCATTGCCTATAACTGCATCTTGTTGACCTAAGCATGTTTCGGGCTCGGTGAATTCAGCTACGAAATCGGCCATTGCCTGGGCCTTTATCGCTGCGCGGGGTTTATAGTCTATGTCGAACTCGCTCAGCTCCACAGCCCACTTGACGAGTCGACCAGAGGCATCTGGCTTGTGCAGAGTTTGACGCAATGGCTGGTTTGTTATTACCGAGACCGGGAATGCTTGGAAATATGGCCTCAACTTCCGAGCAGCAACCACAAGGGCAAGTGCCCATTTCTCCAACGGTGGGTATCTGGTCTCCGCGTCGAGCAGGGTCTTGCTGGTGTAGTATATCGGATACTGAACTCCTTCTTCCTCTCTCACCAGAACAGAACTGGCGGCCCGATCCGATACCGCCAAATACAGATACAACTTGTCCCCGTTCCTCGGTGTGGACAGCAGCGGAGCTTGCTGCAAGTATTGTTTCAAGTTCCGGAAGGCTTCCTCGCATTCTGGGGTCCATTCTGTTTTCTTTCCCCTCCTTATCACTTGAAAGAATGGCTGACACTTGTCTGTAGCTTTGGATATGAATCTGCTCAACGCCGCCAACCTCCCCGTGAGGCCCTGTGCCTCCTTCAAGTTACGAGGAGACGTCATTTGCACAATCGCCTGGATTTTCTCGGGATTTGCTTCAATCCCCCTATGGCTCACCATGAATCCCAGGAATTTCCCTGACTCGACCCCAAAAGCACACTTCTCCGGATTGAGCTTCATCTTATACTTCCTCAAAAGCTCGAATGTCTCCTCAAGGTGTCCGACGTGTTCCTTCGGGATCTTGGACTTGGTGATCATGTCATCCACGTACACCTCCATGGTTTTCCCGATCAACGGCTTAAAGATTTTGTTCACCAGCCTTTGATAGGTGGCCCCAGCATTCTTGAGACCGAATGGCATCACCCTGTAACAGAACAAACCTTGGTTAGTGATGAAAGCCGTGCTCTCCTCATCCTGCTCGTACATGGGGATCTGGTTGTATCCCGAGAATGCGTCCATGAAGCTAAGCAGACCATGTCCAGCTGTTGAATCTACTAGCTGATCGATCCTTGGTAAAGGGAAGCTGTCTTTTGGGCACGCCTTGTTGAGGTCTGTGAAATCCACACACATCCTCCACTTGCCGTTTGCCTTCTTTACCAACACCACATTTGATATCCACTCTGGGTAACTGACTTCCCGAATGAACCCTGCTCTCAGGAGCTTCTCCACCTCGTCATTTACAGCCTCATACCTCTCCTGGTTGAAGCACCTTCTCTTCTGCCTTACTGCCCGAGCACCTTTCTTTATTGCCAGCTTATGACACGCTACCTCAGGGTCAATCCCTGGCATGTCTTCATGTGTCCAGGCAAACACATCAGCATGAGCCCGTAAGCATTTCACCAACTCCTGCTTTTGCTCTCCCTTCAGTCTCGACCCGATTCTGATCGTCTTTCCCGGGTTCTCTGGTCCCATGCTTACCGTTTCCAGATCCTCTACAGGTTCTTGCCTGCCAGTCTTGTTTTCCACTCGGGTATCGAGGGATGTTATCTGCATTGCCTCCCTTGCTGCCGAGGAGTAGCAGCTTCTTGCGATCCTCTGGTCTCCTCGTACCACTCCTACTACCCCATTCACCCGGTACTTCAGAGCCAGATAATGGTTGGACAACACCGCTTTGCTCATCCTTAAAAACGGCCGACCTAGGATCATCTGGTAAGGACCTTCCTCCTCCACTACGACAAAGTCCAGTATCATTGTTCTTTCTGTCGGGGGGCTCCCAATTGTGATAGGTAGTTCGACCACGCCCAGAGGAACCAGCTTCCCTCCTCCGAACCCCTTCAAGGAGGTGTTGGTGTGTTCCAACTTCCGGTCGGCTATTCCCATCTCTTCCAGGGTTGACTTAAATAACACATCAACTGAGCTCCCTGTATCAACCAGTATCCGGTCAAACTTATTGCTAGCGACCGTAGCCTTGATGACTAAGGCATCCTCGTGGGGGTATAGGATCCCTTCCTCATCCTCATCCGTCCACATGATTGGCACTTGCCTGACCCTTGCCCGTTTGGCTGCTGGGGTGTTGAGGAGTACCTCTTTACTGGTCATGGCGTACCTAGCATAATTTTTTCTCGATCTGTTTGAATCTCCGGCCAACGTTGGGCCCCCCGCTATCACCCTTACCGCGGGCTGCTCGTGCCTCAAGATTCTATCACTCTGCTCCCCTTCATCTGTTGTGGCCACCATCGGGAAAGTCCCATCCATAAACTCGTCCAGGTACCGATTTCTCACCAGATCTTCGACTTGGGTCTTGAGATCTCTACACTCTGCTGTGGTATGGCCATGGGTGCCATGGAACTTACAATAACGTCCTCTATCCCTCCTGTTGGGTAGCTTTGTTATTGGTGTAGGGAGATGCAGCAGCCCTCGATCCTTTATGGCCTCGTACACCTCATCCAGGGACATCTTCAAGGAAGTGTACCGCCCATAGTCCGGGTTCTGGTCGATCAGGTGCACTGCTCTTTCTCTGTTTGCCCCGCTCTGAGTTGGGGGCGGTGGAAGTACTTCTGGTCTGCTCGCTCTGCTACCGTGGGGGTGCTGATGAAGATCACCAGATGCCAACTCATGCCTTCTCCAAGGCTCCCTAGCTGGGGAACGAGGAGGTTGCGCCCTGCTGCGCTGATACTGTGGTGGCCTTTGATGAGGCTGGTAAGCAGTGACCCTGCCTCCTCCCCCACTACCGGAGGCCTGGTGGTCCCTCCTTCTGATCGGCCCGTTCCCTGGTAATGCTTTCATCTCTCTCCTCCCCAACCCTTCTAACTGGTCTGTCTTGATCCGTACAGCCTTCTCCTCTTCAATCTCGATGTCTCTTTTAGCCTGTTCGTATGCGGCCGCATACGTTTGAATAGCTGGGCTTCTCAAATTGTACCACAGCCTTCCTATCTTCACCCCTTCTTTCAATCCCCTTAACGCCTGAGGGTGGTTGAAGGCTCCCAAGTCGAGGACAGCCCAATGAAACCTCTTGATGAATTCCCGAAGGGTTTCTTGCTCCCCCTGTTTCATGCTTTTCAGCTCCATCATGTCATCTTCCGGTGACATCGTCCCACTGAACTGCTCCGCGAATTCCTGGCACATCTGCTCGAAGGTTTTAACGCTGCCCCGAGGAAGTTTCCTGTACCATTCTCGTGCACGTCCCTCAAGGGATAGCGGGAACACCCTGCACCTTTGGGATTGAGATAATCCTTGTACCCCAGTCATGTCGTTGAAGCGCTCTATGTGCATCAGCGGGTCAGTTCTTCCCGCGTACCTGAGGTCGGGGAGGCGGAAATCTCTCGGAATAACTGCCCTCATGATCTCTGCTGAGAGCGGTGATTCTCCGTCCAGCATTATCCTCCAACCAGGGGCTCTGTTCCTCCCTTGCATATCGTCAATTATCTGCGCTAGTCTGCGCACTTCCTCCTCCAGCTGCCCTGCACGACCGGGGTCACGTGCTGCAACTTGATCCCGCTCCTGCTCTACATCTTGCAAGTGTTGCCTCAACTCGGTTTCCTCTGCATTCACCACCTCGTCGTCCGCGTCACAAGTCTGTCTTGCCGGGGACCGCTCTCTTTCTCTGTGAAATTCTCCCCGTAGAGGTGCGTTACCCTTCTCACCACCAAATCTCCCTGTGGTTTGACCTCTCCCCGCACTATCGGGACCTGGTGCCACTCCACCGCCTCTCACCCTTCCCTCTTGGGTTACCCTTCGCTCGCTCCGTAGCTCATGCAGAATGGTTGTCAGGGTCTCCATCTGCTTTTCCATCCGTTCCATCCGGTCGAACATGACTTTTTCCCGTGCCTCACTGACTATCTCCCTCAACGTCACGGAATCGTTAAGCCTCATATCACCCCCTTGTGCACTACTTCCTCCTGTCTCCATTGCTTTTCGCTTACTCCACCCCTCTTCTTGCTATCAGCAGAAGCTTTTTGCTCTAGTCCCCACAGACGGCGCCAAAATGTTGATGCGAGATTCCGGTTCTCCTCGTTCTACGACCAGGATCCCTGCTCGATCAACTTTACCACGACCAGGAGGTCTCCTAGTAATGCTTCTTCTCCAGATGTCCCTGCACACACAGACAAGTCAGAGTACGCCGGTTGTTCTCCCGGCGCAAACCCTCCGACGCTCAAGTCAGATATGAAGGTTCGGGGAACGCTTGCCACAGGTCTTATGGCTTTTTTGTGGTTTTCTCTTTTATCTTGAAAATGCTAACCCTTTTACCTTCGTTGGCTACCTTTTTATAGGCTCCCTCTGAATCCCAGTTTTCCGCTTTTTTCGAGACGGTCTGGGGCTCTGACTGCTGCGGTATGGGCAAACGGGGGATCTTGCGTGTTACGCCACGGTTCAGAGGAAAGCGTGGCTGTCGTGGTTCTGTGAGATCTTGCGTGTTACGCCACGGTTCAGGGGAAAGCGTGGCTGTCGTGGTTCTGTGAGATCTTGCGTGTTACGCCACGGCTCAGGAGAAAGCGTGGATGTCGTGCCTAGATTCTCGGGCTGGAGAGCATGTCTTGCCAACTGCCGTCGACCGGGTCTCCTCGCCTATCGACCTCTAGCCGGAATGGCCGTATACCTTTTATAGGGAATTGGCCTCGCGGATGACAACATCGTGGACGAGCAGGATATTTCTGCTCCTGTTCCTCCGCGTGCCAGGCTTTTATGGAATACACCGGTTCGCAGAGCTCTGCCATCAGATATCTGCTCGTCATTCCTGGTCTCGTCGACATATTTATCCCAAACAGTATCTCTCCCAAACATTATTTAAAGGATAATATTAGAACTTTTGTTTTAAAATTAGTAAGGAATTTAGACTCCTTACCTAGTGGTGTGTAATTAAAATTCCTTAGGTTCATAAGTTCCTTTAGAAATTGATTTCCAGTCAACTAGGACAACCCTAGCCAAACAAAAGAAATCATAAAAGAATATGAATTCATCTTCTTTATACCCTTCTCTGCTCCCAACAACTTTATATAGAAACATAAAATCAATCTTGATCATCAAAGCTTAAGAAGGACACGGGAAGTACACAAAATTTCATAGGAAGCAAAAACCCTAAATATAAAGAAAAGCAAACAAAACAAAAAGTGACCCCATTACACCATCGAAACTATTGAGTTGGGAAGATAATTAATTGCTAATAACAAATTGATTTCATTAATTAAAAAGCATTAAGGTAGTGTTTACTTTCTGGAGTGGGAGTGTGGAGTGTGGATTCCTCCCACTCCAGTGTTTACTTACCTTAAAAAAGGGGGGAGTGGGAGTGGGAATCTGTGGGTCCCACCTAATTTTGGAGTGGGGAGTGGGATTCCCACTCCCATGGGGAGAGGTGGGAGTGGGAATCCACTCCCCCCTCTTCCCATTTTATCCTTATAAAAATAAAATAAATAAATAATATCATATTTAATAAAATAAATAATATCATATTTATTAAAAATAATAATTATATCATATTTATTTTATTAAATTTAATAAAATAAAAATAAATAAATATTATATTTAAATTAATAATATTAAACATTAATTTTAATAAATATTAATTATTTATTTAATAATAATAAATATTTTATTCTAAAAAAATATTAATTTTGTACTATATTATCAATAATAATATTTCATTTGTGTTGCTATTATTAATAATTTTTATTCACATAATTTAAATTTAAATTAATAAAAAATTATGATTTACATAATTAAGAATATTAGTAATTATTATTAATTTATAAATATAATAAAATATTTATTTTATTTTCCAAATATATTTTTTATTAATTTTTTAATTACAAATTATAATTCTGTACATAAGGATAAAATTGTAATTTAAAATAATTTACTCCCAATCCAAGACAAAGTAAACAAATAATTAGGATTCTGATTGACAATCCATACTTTTATTTAGTCTAAGTAAACACCCTACTCTCACTCCCACTCCACACTCCTAATCCAAGGATTCCCACTCCTCAGGATTCCCACTCCAATCCAAAAAGTAAACGCAGCATAAATGAAAAGAGAGAAGGGATTAAAGGCATGGTGAGATGGGACCCACCAGTGAACTGAAAATCGGGTCCGGTTCATGAACATGGCCGAAAAGTAGTTGAATCAATATGTATATTTTATGATATTAATATATAATATTATTCAAATATAAAAGAGTGCAATTTTATCTCAAATGGTATGTAATTCTTGGGTCCAGTTATGGTGCCACAGTTGTATGGTATCACAGCTAGATTCAGCTATTGGATTCAGTTCTGGTGACAATTGTGGGCTAGATCCAATGATTGGATCCAGCTGTGGTACCATACAATTGTGGTATCATAGCTTTATCTGTAATTCTTAATATAAATTGTGTTAAATATGTATTAAAAGGACTATTGAATTTTTTTTTATTTTTTATGAAAGGAAATTTCATTAAACAAAAGAGCCTGTCAACATAGAATATAACCATGGAGGTGGAACAATCTTCCACTCTCCAGGACCTGACATAGAAATCCCCATTCTAGCTACATTGTGAGCAGCGGAGTCGCAAATCGACGCACAAAAGAGAATTTCACTTCTCCAATTAATTGAGCTATAGCTCTACGATCCGCAATAATTAAATCAAATCCATTAGGACTAGCAGATTGAGTAATTAAAAAAGAATACACGTTTAAACAATCTATCTCAATAATGATTTTAGATAACTGCAGATGTTTTATCCAACTAAGTGCTTCACGAACAGCCAACGCTTCAACCTCACGAGGGTGAAAAGAACCAAGGAAACTCTGACACTTTGCTGCAATAAAACCACCTCTAGAGTCTCTAATCATCCCTCCACTCTTCCCTGAGATCTAAAAACCCCTGCATCCACATTACATTTCAGGCAACCCACAAGAGGCTTGTCCCAACACACCGAGCCATGACCCAACTAAATATCTTCTACAATAGTGAAATTCCTCCTTATACCTTATTGCCATTGGAAAAGACAATGGCCAACAACATTTACCAAACTTTGAGCTTGGCTACAATCAGGGGCGGACCCAAAACTCTGCAGTACCCTGGGCTAAATTAAAAAAATAAAAAATTTGTACCAAGTGAACATGAAATTTCATATAGATAGATGACAAAATACACCTAATAATAAGAAACATTAAGAGCTTTACACGTAAAATCCATATTGTAAATAAAAATAAGTTTAAAAAAGTAGTATAAAAAAATACAATCCCAATACAAATTTTCTACCGAAGTTGTACTTTTTGGGGTTTCAAATTATAAAAATCATCAATTACAGAATCTAAGTCAACAATATTAGTAATTTCTCTTTCAACATAGATAACCATACAATCTGAAAAAAAAAACTCATTTTCCATCTTACTACGAAGTGATGTCTTGATAAGTTTCATGGCTGAAAATGCACGCTCTGTTGTGGCCGTGGAAACAGGAAGAGTCAAGACTAGACGAATTAATCTATCAATCAACAAATAGTGCTGTGACTTCATTGTTTCAACAAATCGTCGACATAGCTCAGAAAGGGAATCCATATTTTGAAACCGTGGATGAGAAAGCACATCAATTTGATAATGTTCTAATTCTCTTCTCAAAGCAAGCACCTCATTTGGAGTGAAATCATGAGGATAAAATTTCTCAGCAAGAGAACAAATATTGTCTATATCAAATGATTTGAACCCATCAACTGGATCCAATACCGAGCTCAAAGTGAGGAGTTCCACAGTTTGCTCAGAGAATCTACTATTTAACTCCATCAATTGAAAATCTATTACAACATTAAATATATCAAAGTGATAATGATGTTCAACTGTAACATAATCTTTTTGCTGACAAGAACGCCATGTACCTTCCATATAACAATCATTCATATCAAGCATAGTAATATCATATTTTTCACAGAAAGATACTACACTTCTAATAAAATCATCTCATCCACTATCTTGAAACTCTTGCAAAAGTCTTTTTGTACTTGAGACATAGTTCAAAGCATTCAAGATGTCCAATGATTTTGTCTGTAATGCTCGACAAAGAATATCAGAAATTCCGAGAACTTTATTCAATAAAAGCAAAATAAACACAAACTCAAAGGATTTCATCTCCCTATATGCACCTTTAGCTTCTCCACGCATATCTCGACTAGATCCATCATTATTCATTTTCCTAAAACTTCAAGAGTTGCACCAAACATCTCAATAAACCTACTAACTGAAGTAAAATGTGAGCTCCAACGTGTATCTCCAGCCCTTTGTAAAGTTCTAACTTGATTAGCCCTTGTACTAGTCTCAAGCTCTTCTAAAGCTATCAAATCTATAATTTCTTTTTCTCTAGCAGATTTAAACTCAAAATAACGCTTGAAAGAAGCACTAGCAAAGTTGATAATAGAACTCAACTTCGAAAAAAATAGCCATACCTCATGCACTTCTTTAGATACCGCAACTAATACGAGTTGTAGTCGATGAGCAAAACAATGTACATAATAAGCATACGGACAATCATTGAGAAATAAAGATTGTAATCCATTCCATTCACCTGCCATATTACTAGCACCATCATACCATTGACCTCTTAAATTTTCAACTAAAAGATTGTACTGAGCAAGCACATTGCATATCTCATTCTTTAAAGTCAATGCATTTATTTCATCGACATTCACAATTTCAAAGAAACGTTCTCGAATAAAACCATCACAATCAACATATCTCAAAATAATAGCCATTTGTTCTTTGTGAGATTCATCTAGTGCCTCAT
Organism: Citrus x clementina; assembly: GCF_000493195.1. Classification (NCBI taxonomy): domain Eukaryota; kingdom Viridiplantae; phylum Streptophyta; class Magnoliopsida; order Sapindales; family Rutaceae; genus Citrus; species Citrus x clementina. The sequence continues at coordinate 41,806,993 of NW_006262201.1, forward strand.
CAACTATGATACAAAATTTAGCATCACCCACTTCCTCTCGAATCTTATGTCGTACTTTATTAGCAATAATATTCAATAACTCCTTTTGAATCTTAGGTGCTATGTATTGGGCATTTTTAGGAGCATTTTCTAACACAACTTTATTAATCTCCTCATTCATTATTGCTAACAACTTAATTAATTCAATAAAATTTCCACGATTAAGAGAATTAACGAACTCATCATGTCCTCTAAAAGCACATGCTTGTTTTACTAACCACTTAGTAGCTACTATTGAGGTTTTAAGTCGCAATCTATTCTCCAAAATTTGTTGCGAAGATTGTGCATTCAATCTCTTATCAATATGTTTGGATGGATCCTTTAAATTGCTCCATTTCAACATGGCATCATTGTGAGAATAACCATGACCTCCTTCATGTTGAGCAAAAGGACATGTTTTTTCACAACCAACATACTTCCAATTTTGAACCCCATCAACAACAAATGCTTCATTCCTAGATGGCTTATCATGAAAAATATAGCATGGAAAACAAAATGCTTTGTCTTTTGATATAGAATATTCAAGCCAAGGAAATTTCAAGAACCAAGAAAATTGAAATCGACGGTTTTGCGTACCATATTTAGTCGATGGATACTTTTGTAGTTTGGGTTGAAATGATCCCATATTTATATATGCCATCCGCACATCTTCACGCTTGTCAATGGGAAAATTACTTATTGAAAAACGCAATCCGGGATCACGTTCTAAATAAGGCGTGTCAACAGTAGATGGAGTGTCAACTTTCTCAAATTCTACTCTTTGAGACTTAGGTGGAGAACTTGAGGCATCAATGTTGCACATAGAACTTGTCCCATTTGATGATTGACCATCATTTACTTTAGTAAAGAATGAAAGTAGAGTTTTCCTCGGTTTGGATTTGTTGTTTGACATTATAACCTATAACAACATGTAATTGTGTAAGAATCAATAAATCATTAAAAGTGTTATAAGCTATACATTCTACTAATTTTAAATATATTTAAAGTCGCAAAATAAAAAAATCAACATTAAAGGCTCATACAAGTCAATATATGGTTAATACAAATACCCATGCCTATCAAATTTTTGAGAAAAAAAGAATTATAAAATATTAGAATAATAAGAAAAAAATTAATAGATAAACAGTGAGATTTGAGTTAATTTAATCAAATGATGAAGTTCAATAAACAAATTTATTTATTTATTAGACAATTTATTATCTACTCATTCTAATATAGAGATGCCAACCATCAATTAGAATTATATGGTAACTACCAAATCAATAATCACCAAAAAATTATTACCCAAATCTCAATTGTTGATATTTGTTTAATTGTTTATACTTTATGCCTAATTATTGCAAGAAAGAGAATCATAGAAAAGATGTTTTGATTTCACTCAAGCTTGTAAACGAAAAAGAGAGGGAGAGAGAGAGAGAGATAGAGAGAGATAGTTGTAATAAATTAATATACTTGTAAACGAGAGATGGAATTGTCATAAATTAAAATAGGAGTGATTTTTACCTATTAAAAATTGAATGGAAAGTGCTTGAGTTGAAAAGAAGTGAAGCAAGGGACCACCACAGCCGCAGGAGTGAGGGATTTTATTGTTGCTGCTGGATGAATGCAAAAGGGAGAAACAGGGAAAGGTAAAGAGGAAAAAGTGAAAGTAAATATTATTTTATGTATTCAATGGCAATTTTGTAATTTTCGAATCACTTTTTAATTTTTTTTTTGGGGCTAGACCGGGCTACAACCCGGTCTAGCCCAGGCACAGGTCTGCCTCTGGCTACAATGATCATTCCACACCTTATCATTTCGATTAAACCAAAGCCTCCAACACAACATCACAACTAAATTACAATCTTCCTTACAGCATCGAGTAAAGATTTGCTCAATCCAATCAATCAAACAATTAGTGTGTTCTTTTGTTTTTTTTTTTTTTAAGTCGTAGAAAATGTTATTGACAGGAATATTGTAGGAATAAAAAATGAGCGCTGACTGTAATAATGCAAATGCTAGGGTTCATTTAGAAAATAGGTTTTAAAAGAATATTATTGATGCATTTTTTTTTCAAGTTGTGGAAAATTTATTGGGAGTTTTAGTTTGGATTTATCTGTATAAATAGGAAAACCAAGTTCTTATTTGTGAAATTATAAAAAAACCAAGGGATACCGGTCGTGTTATTACAACCATTGCAATTTGCAAATATCCTTTGTAAATAAAGGACCTGTCTATGGTACACATTCTGTAACAAACATCTCCCGTCATACCACCATCCGATCTTCTATTGTTTACTTTCTCACTCCACATCCAACCACATCCAACGGCTGATGCTGCAGTCTGTAGCTTACAGATTCTGTAAGCTAGTCATGTCCGTAAATAAAATATCCTTTGTAAACAAAATATCCTGTGACTCTATCCATAAGTCGGAAACGCCAAGCCGCCCTAGTGCTCGTGCTCCTACTTTATATTTCACAAGACATAAACACCCTCATCTTTTCCTCAACACTGAAAGAATTTATCGAAGCTTTAAGGGGTATAACCGTCCCACCGTCCTCTCAAATATTTGTTACACAAAACTGAAAGCGGGGTTCTTCTTTAACCTATTCTTCTTGTTATTAAAATTAGGGTTTCGAATTCGATTATTCATTTTCGTGTTTCGCGAGGGACTGTGAACTCGATTGTGTTTGAAAATGGGAGTACCGGCGTTTTACAGATGGCTAGCGGAGAAGTATCCGTTAGTGGTGGCCGACGTGATCGAAGAAGAGCCCGTCGTTATCGACGGCGTTAAGATTCCGGTCGATACAAGTAAACCTAATCCTAACGGTTTGGAATACGACAATTTGTATCTCGACATGAACGGGATCATTCACCCCTGCTTTCATCCCGAAGACAGAGTAAGCTTTTAATCATAGGAGGTCTTCGGGAATTTTTTTTTTGGTTGATTTAATTTTGATAAAATACTGTCAGTTTGAAATGACAAATGTGTTATATGATATTGATGGCCTAATTGTTAACTTGGTACATCTTAGGGGTTGGAAAGTAATAATTATGTGATTATTTGACAATGCAATTTTACTGATGCAGCCTGCTCCAACAACATTTGACGAGGTATTTCAATGTATGTTTGATTACATTGACAGACTCTTTGTGATGGTGCGTCCCCGAAAACTGCTTTACATGGCAATTGGTGAGGTTTTATCTCTGTTGATGATTCGTATGGAAAACAGATAGTTATTATGTATGATGATGTTAGTGATACTGAATTTCTGGAAACAACTTGCAGATGGTGTTGCTCCGCGGGCTAAAATGAATCAACAGCGATCTAGGCGTTTTAGAGCCTCTAAAGATGCTGCTGATTCGGTATGTGCTTTCTGGATTCTAGGTGCTTCTACCATATGTATCATGTGGATGGTTTTATGCTTCTTTGGTTGGTCAAATTAACATGCTGACAATGCACTATCTTTATATAGAGAACTTAAATCTATCTTATAAATGTTTTAAGTTATTGGAGACTCAAAGTCTGACCTCTACGCTTCTTTGTCATATAATCCAATGGTAATCTTTGGTGCTTGGATATAATTGAGCTTTTTGAGATTTTTCTATGTTGATGGATGTAGGATATAGACTCATGTGAATGTGTTTTTATTGGTAATGTTTGCATTTCTGCATGTAATATGTTTTCCCGTTTTTTCTTGTAAAGATTTGGTGTTAAGAACCTAGTGAATGGAATTCTAGGGATTCATGATGTTATAACTTACCGTGATCTTCTCTTATACCTATTTTTATCGTTTGGTCAGCTTGAATTGCTTGGTTATGAGTTCTAGATTTGCAAAAGATAATATCCTACCATTGCATAGGTATCCTTTAGCTTGGAATCGTGTTGTTCATGCACTTTAATGATTATGACGTGTTGGCTTTTCTTTTTATGTTTATTCTAGATGCTATCCATATAGGTTGTATGGATAATGGATGTATCATGTATGTATTCCCATAAAAGTTTCATATTGCTTTTGTAATTCAAAATAATAAGCCATGTAGGAGTTGTTGATTTCTCAGTTTTTATTTGTAGGCTGCCGAAGAAGAACGTCTACGACAGGAATTTGAGAGAGAAGGCAGAAAGCTTCCTCCTAAATCTGATTCGCAAGTTTTTGATTCTAATGTTATCACTCCTGGAACCGAATTTATGGCCGTTTTGTCAATCGCATTGCAGTACTATATTCATCTTAGGTTAAATAATGATCCTGGATGGGAAAAAATTAAGGTAACAAAAGAACTGCAGTTCTTTGTTGTTCCTTTGTGCTTTAGATCTTGTGCAGTTGAAATGGCTTACTTATCCTTGTCGATGAATGCAATTTTGTTTTAAAACTTGCTTACACTTCCATTTTGAAGGTTATACTCTCTGATGCAAATGTTCCTGGTGAAGGGGAACACAAGATTATGTCATACGTTCGCCTTCAAAGAAATCTTCCTGGTTATGATCCAAATACTCGCCATTGCTTGTATGGTTTGGTATACTTCTTTACCAAAGTCTACTTTTATCTCTCATAGAGCCAGAAACTTTAGTTGGACATACTTCCTGATTCCTTGCGCAAATTATTGTGGATTAACATTGTCTGCTTTGTTAAATTGAGCTGTGTTACAGGATGCGGATCTGATTATGTTGGCTTTGGCAACGCATGAAGTTCATTTTTCAATCCTTCGAGAGGTTTGTATTTGGGTATTTGTTATATGCTTATGTTTGCTATATGTTTTGGGAGTAGTTCTATTTAATTTTAAATGAAAGAACTTGTGTGACAAGTACTGTTACCAAATAATTATTTGTTTTTGTTCCATCTTATTACTTTATTAGAATTGATTAATTAGTTTGGTAGGTGCTATCTGAATAATTGAATGTTATAAGTCTCTCTCTCTCTCCCCCTCTCTTTTTATTTTTTTATTTTTTAATCTTAAACCTTCAACCAATGAGCATTATTTTTCAAATTGGTATTTTCCAGGTTGTATTTACTCCTGGACAGCAAGACAAATGCTTTCTTTGTGGTCAGCCTGGTCATCTGGCTGCCAATTGTGAAGGAAAGGCGAAGAGAAAGGCAGGAGAATTTGATGAAAAAGGGGATGAGGTCGTTGTGCCTAAAAAGCCCTATCAGGTAAGTAATGAATTGATAATATCCAGAAAAGGGTGGTAGTTTAGATTTCTATTTTAGTTATGGTATAATAGTATGTGTAACCATCTATTTTCTCGTATTTCCTCTATCTGATCTTTTTCTTATCTGCAGTTTCTCCACATATGGACCCTTAGAGAATATCTGGACTACGAGTTCAGAATTCCTAATCCTCCATTTGAGATCGACTTAGAATGCATTGTGGATGATTTTATCTTTATGTGTTTCTTTGTTGGCAATGACTTTTTGCCGCATATGCCAACATTGGAGATTCGTGAGGTATGTACATCGTTGAGCTTGGATTTACGATACAAATGTTAATGGGGTACATCTTAGTGATTTTATTTTTGTGTTTATTTTTCAGGGTGCAATCAACTTGTTGATGGCAGTTTACAAGAAGGAATTTAGGGCTTTGGGCGGGTACTTGACTGATGGAAGCAAGGTATTTATTAATTAGGTTTATATCTTGCATTAGTTGTAAGTGGTTCCGCTCATTCAACTTTATAACTTCCAACTTTATCTGGCTTTTCTTTTTGGTTTTCTTTGGAAGATTGTTCTACATTTTTCATGACTTGTTTTTTCTCAGCCAAGTCTGCGCCGGGTGGAGCATTTTATTCAAGCTGTTGGATCTTATGAGGATAGAATATTCCAGAAAAGAGCACGACTCCATCAGGTATTTTTCCCTCGATTAATGTGGTTATTGTTCAATTTTTTATGTTTCTGTGTATTCGGATTGTATAAGCTAGGATATTTTGTTTATCATGCTCAATTTCCCGGGGATACATTGTACTCTCTGGCTGGTCTTAGAATGTTAGAGAAATTTATATTTTTAATTGTGTGTGTTCCAATTGTACCAATCCATGGAATTTTGGTTCATTAGGGACAGTTTAGAACTATTAGAAATCTAGTTCCATGAAATTGCCTTGTAGGATAAATTAAGTATTATTGATTCAAGGTGGCTTTAGTTTGTGCTGATGGAAGGTCACAGCCTTTGTAACTGTTATTCCACATTATGGCAGCCTTTTCAATTTTGTTTCTAAAAGTATGGATATCCTTCAATCATAAACACGTTCAAGGACTTCAATAGGCAAATTAAGTAGGATGAGAACTACTTATCAGAAAAAAGCCCCCCCAAAATAAAAAGTACGATAAGAACTAAATTTCAAGATGATTTTCTCTGGGCTGCCTTTCTCATGTTGTATAGGAAAATGGTTGAAACCATGTATTCAGGCTGTAAGGGAGGGAGGGAGGCTTCAGCTTGCTTTTTGACTGCCTGTGAAGCCTTAGTATCCGTGTTTTATGCAGAACGTTCATGTGCAACTTTTTCTTCTTAACCTTTTGATGTTGTTGGAATAATTACTGTTGTTACACCTCCTCTTTCCCTCCTCTCTCCCTTCCTTTCAAAGGAAAAGGAAAGAAAATAGTTGCCATAATTTTTCCTTTTTGTTCTCATAACTTTCAAAATTTATGCTTACAGAGACATGCTGAAAGAATCAAGCGTGAAAAGGCACAAGCAAGAAGAGGAGATGATGTGGAGCCCCTAGCCCAACCTGATTCCTTAGTTCCTGTTTCTCGATTTCATGGTTCTCGTCTTGCTTCAGGCCCTTCTCCTTCACCATATCAGCAAAGTGCATGTGTTGGCAGGCTAGATAACGGTAAAGGAACTTCCGGTCGGCCCCATAAAGTTCCTCGTTTGTCTTCAGGGGCCACTATTGGTGCAGCCATTGTTGAAGCAGAGAATAGTTTTGAAACAGATGTATGTTTTCATGCTTCAGCAGAGGCACTTTAATGTATTCTGACTCCTTCAGCCATTCTTTATGACTCATATTCTATGGGCTAGCTGCCTTTGAATTGGTATGAGCCTTGCTGGCGGGGGTTAAGAGTGCAATTGTTATCGTTTATCTTATTTTATTTTCTGTTCTGTTTTTATTTTCCGTTAATGTTTAATACTTTTGCAAGGTTTGTGGTATTAGTTCATGCTAGAGTGATCCATCTTAGGGTAACGCGCTCCTTCATTTTCAGCCACAGGAAAATAAGGAAGAATTTAAAGCAAAGCTTAAGGAGTTACTTCGTGATAAATCCGATGCGTTCAACTCAGATAATCCTGAAGAAGACAAGGTTTGAATAATTCTCTATTTGTTGATTATGTTCTTCCCTTTTGGTGGGGAGCAGTTTTTGTCGCATGAAATAAATTATAGGTTTCAATCTTTTCTGATATTTAGCCACACTGTATGGTGGTTCTCTCTTTTCATGCAATTAATGGTCCAAAAGAATGCATGTTAATCTTAAAGTATTTGACCTGCAGTGCTTGTTAACACTGTAGTAGGCTGTCATTTCGTCAAGTTCGGGTTTTGTGTGAATTTGAATAGCAAATGTCATGGTTGGTAAACAGAATTTTGTTATTTGGGACTATGTGCATTTTGTGGTAGTAGGTGTTATGAATTTTTGTTTTTCGTGGCTACCTGCATTTGATGTAGCAGATGTTATATCTCTTTTATCAGGTCAAGTTGGGAGAGCCAGGTTGGAAAGAAAGGTATTATGAAGAGAAGTTTAATGCTAAAACTCCCGAGGAACGTGAAGAAACAAGAAAGGACGTTGTAAGTGAGATGAACTTCAGAGTTTCTATTGTTGAATGCTTTTTACATCAAAATCATTGATTATCTTATGTAAATGAGCTTTAATTGAATAGGTCTTAAGGTACACAGAGGGTCTGTGTTGGGTTATGCATTACTACTATGAAGGTGTCTGTTCTTGGCAGTGGTGAGTTTTCTTTTTTCTCGTTTGAGGTGCTTTTAATTTTATTATTATTTTTTCCCTTCTTTTGGGCCTTTTTTTGTTTTGGGTGTTTTGTGAGGGGGGAAGGAGGGTAGAGGGGGTTGGAATTTTGTTTTATGATGGATGTAAAAATTCAAATTTGTGATTATTACTTGTTTCGTTTTTTGTTACATGGATGATGGCGGTGTGGTTATATTTTTAGGGGCGGGCAAAGTTGGGTTCAGATTGGGTTGGGGTAAACCAGTACAGATCCGTATCCAATTGGGTCACAATAATTATATTTGAACTCTTCATGAATTGGAACCCAAACCCGATCTGAGCTGTTCCTGTTTGGGTTCTGATTTGGCGGATTGGACCTTGGCATTTTGTGTGAATAATTTTGTGTTTAAAAATAATAATAATAATAATTTTGATCTTTTTTAAGGTTTTTTGAATTAATTGCCTGAAGCCCTAAATTATATTTTGATTTATCTAATTTCAATCAATTATTCAATATACAATTATGAAGCTAATTTAAACTAAATTAAGGGAATCAATGCAACTCATCAGACATCAAAATATAAGAGAACCTTATCCAATTGTTATCTGAAACCCGAACAGCAGTTGATATTTGTTTGGGATTGGGTTGGATCAGATAAAATGCCCACTGCTAAATTTTTTATTTTACTCGTTTTAGCCTCCAAGGATGCTTTGTAGAATTGTAGTCATTCCTGAGTTTGGTTTTTAAAATATTAATCCTTCTGTTCCATAATGATCGACTTTCTGATCTTTATGTTGTAATTCTTGGTTTCAGGTTTTATCCTTATCATTATGCACCCTTTGCTTCTGATCTCAAAGATCTTGATCAGTTCAATATCAGCTTTGAATTGGGGCATCCTTTCAAACCATTTAATCAACTTTTGGGGGTTTTCCCTGCTGCAAGGTGGGGAGGCTACTTTTTTGATGCCTTTTTAATTTTTTTTTTCATTTAGGAGATACTAAATATGTTCCATTTACAGTTCCCATGCACTTCCTGAGCATTATAGGAAATTGATGACAGATCCAAACTCTCCTATAAGTGATTTTTACCCAACTGGTATGCAACTTTGTTAATTCAACATCTCAAAGTTATCTCTAACTCATATTTGTCAGAATCGTCGTCCTGATATTCTTTTTCTGTTGTCAGATTTTGAAGTGGACATGAATGGAAAGAGGTACTCTTGGCAGGTTAGTTATCTTCTAAATTATGTTTTTGTTTCGCTTTAGTGACACAATAACTTACAGGATTAGTTTCTTCTTCAAGTATTTTTTTTTTTTGCGGTTGACTGTTCTTCTTGCTCTTTTGAAGGGTATTGCAAAGCTGCCTTTCATTGATGAAGCTCGTCTTCTTGACGAGGTCAAGAAAATTGAGCATACTTTAACCGTATGGTCCCTTTGGCAAAACCTTCTTATGATGCTTATCGGTTTTTTTCTTTCTAGAGTGGCTAATTGTTGATACTGAATATAATTCCTAAGGTTATTCCTTTTTTTTTAATCTAATTTATTGTGGCATCCTTCGTAGGAGGAAGAAGCTCGAAGGAACAGTATCATGGCTGATATGCTTTTTGTTCTCCTGTCTCATCCGCTCTCTGCAAGCATATATACACTTGATGAACATTGTAAACAGTTGAAAATCAAAGAGCGAGTTGAAGTTAAGGAGCGTCTCAATCCCGAGTTAAGGTTTGCGTTGCGTTGCTTATACGTTTTGCGTTGCGTTGCATTGCTTATATGTTTTGCATTTCCACCTCCATTAATTCATATTAGTAACCCAAATTATATCTATGTTTTAACAGTCCATTTCAATTGGTTATTTCTGACCTTTTCTGCATGGTGTGTGTATGGCAGTCTTGAATATATCAAATTAGGCATGGAACCATTTAGCTTGATCCTTTAATAACTATTTCTTGCTTCATACAATGAGGAAGCCGTGTTTGAACAATCATTTTAACTGAGACTATTTTTTATGACCAGTTTTGTTGGACAAGTTCTATGAAAATGAGTATAATGGTTTTAAAGTACATATCATCTCAATTGTCCTAGTTAGGAGATTATTTCTCATTGTATGAAAATGATTATGACTTGAGCCAATTTGTTTAGCTAAACATTTTATTTGTTTTTTATTAGGATATTATTTCTATTTTAAATATGATTTACCTTGGTGGCCACTGATGTTCTCATTAGACCTCGATTCTTACTGGTAATGTTAACATATGAACTCATCTACTAAATGTATCTGGTAATATCTTTTGGCTAGTCACACCTTATTTCTCAGTATCTCGCACAGAGACTGAGTGAAGTGTTTCAGTATTGGGTGTCTGTCTTTGAGGCTTTTGTTGCATTACTGCTATGTGATTTATATGTCAGCTCATTTAGGGACTATATTCTGATTTTATTTATAGTATGTGCAGCGATGGGATGAACGGTTACATATCCCCTTGTGCTGGCGATCCTCATCCCCCTGTATTTAGATCTCCTGTCGCAAGCATGGAAGATATCATGGGCAACCAAGTCTTGTAAGCTTATAAATATTGAATATAATCCACCTTCGTTACTGAAGTGATCATGTTTCTAGGAGTTGACTTTTTGTGTTTTTGGCCCTGGCATTCAGATGTGCTATATACAAACTTCCAGATGCACATAAGCACGTTACCAGGCCTCCTGCCGGAGTTATATTTCCAAAAAAGGTATGTAGAATCTAGTGAGTGGTGCCTCCTTTCATTTAAGCAGTACATTCGCTGTGCATGTATTTTATGTTCTCATCTAACATGTTTGTTACATTTGCAAGCACACTCCATGAAATGTTTTGCAGAATGAAAAATGACTCACTCTTCTGTATTTAGAAAATATTGTGTGCAGACATATTAGATTTGACATTGTGATTTAGTTATATAGCCTTCAAACATTAAGTGGGTCTGCTTTTTCTCTAGCTTGATGGTGTTCCTGTGTTTATTCATGTTAAATTCTCCATCTTTCAGATAGTGCAATTGGAGGATCTGAAACCTGCACCTGTATTGTGGCATGAAGATTCTGGAAGGAGGCCTCATGAAAATGGAAGGTATGCTTGATCTTCAATAGCATTGACATGACAATGCATAATCTGATACTTTAAGAAGTGTCTTCCTGGCTGTGCTAATTGCCTTAATGTTAGTGCTATTAAAGAGTTTTATTTTTTTGTTTATGACCGATGAAATATTGGATTTGGTTTTTCCTTTCAGACATAATCCCCATGGAACTATTTCTGGCCGTCAGCTCGGGGAGGCAGCGCACAGACTAGTTGCTAATAGTTTACAGCACATGAAAGTGGATCGTAATGGGTATGGTGATCGTATGCATGGTTCACCGCTACCTTATGCTGCGGCCCCGTATGTCCCTCCAGTTCCTTCCTATCAAGAATATGGGGTTTATGATCAAGGATATAATAGATTCTCGCAGCCAAGAACAGATAGCTATCCTGCAGGGCATTCCCAATCGTCTATTTCTGCTGCACAACCTCCCTATGATGGTGGGTATAGTCAACACTATGCTTCAAATACTTCTCACCATCCTAACAGAAGATATCATCCTCAGTATGATAGAAATTCCAGTGGAGAGCATCCAACGCATTTGTACAACCCTTCAGGAATTCATCAGAATGGAGGACCAAGGTATCCACCCAGACCTATGGGCTCGACATCAAGTGGGGCTAATTTATATCCTCCCCAAGGTGGTTACAGTGGGTACCAATCACCTGCAGCTGGTAGCTTTAATCAGTGGGGCGGTGCCAACCAGAGCATGCCTAGAGGGTATGGACAAGGACAACATCATCAAAGAAGAGACGGGGGCTACCAACAATACCATGATCAGCAAAGAAACTACAGTCATCTCCAAGGAAACCATCAACAAAGAGGTAACCAGGGGCAGCATCAGCCCAGGGGAAACCAAGGTCAGTACGTACGGGATAATCAACAGAGAGGAAACTACGGTCACCATCAACAAAATAATCAGCAGAGAAACAATCAATTCACTGCATTAGACAGAAGGCCTAAAAGGCCGCCACCAGGTGGGGATGGCCATTAATTTAACTATTCCATGCTTGTTGCCACATATATAATGGGTTGGCACATAGCAGTGACTAAGCAACGTGTTGTATCATCGTTAATTCTAATTCAGGCTTTTTTCCAGTTTGTTTCTTAGCTTTGATTTCCCTGTATTTTTTTTCTACCATCTGATTGGTAAAATCTTCATAATAAAACGTGAAGAGTGCATGTTACACCGTCGAAACTTAGATGTAACCAATTTCAATTTTTTTTTATTTTTGATTAATTTAGATTATCCTTCATCATTTTGTCATTGAGTGATTGGAGTTAAGTCAATGCGATCGAAGTTCGCACTCATTTCCTGTAACTGTCTGTAAGAAATAGAATATTATCTAGAAAGCTCTTGGGTGCAGGATCAAATGCTCGTTGGGCCTACCCCTACTGGGTTTTTTAATCTTTTGAGATCACTGCGTTTGGGTTTCAAATGCTCTCCTGTTTCCAAAAGCCCTCGAATGAAATAGGATCCCCAAGTGTTGAAGCCACATGGTCTTCAAGAAGCTGGTCCTCTAGAAAGGCCTGTGATTCAGGAATACAATAAATAAGGTAATGAAGTTATATATTAAAAATATTGGAATAGATCGAGATCATAGTCTTTGGAGAACAACTCATGGACAGAAAGCTTGTCAGCACGTCTTGATATGACGAGAATGAGATCATAATATCTTATAGATTTGACAAAGTAAAGTGCGGCATGATTTTATTAACTGGCAGCAAAATCTAATGAGGCCCCAAATTGCTTGACATACGTGGAGATATTAAACGCGATAAATCTGAAAAAAAACACGAAAAAGAAAAAAGGGATAATTATTTTATATAAAAGTTTTATAATAAAGATTCTTCTCTTTATTGCCAAACAATAAGTCATTTAGTTAAATTATAAATTTTCTATTTCAATTGATGTGATAAAAGATATATTTCTATATGACTAGTTTAAGTGATAGATAATTATTAAATTTTAATTCAAATAGTAAATTTGTATTGGTGACGCATCAATTGAATATAAATTAAATGTTTTAACTAAATAAGCATAACATCATCACCTTTACCCAATACCAACGAACTTAAGTACTAGTTGTTGAGATGAAATTCTACTTGTGTGGGCTGGGATTAGGATAGGAAATTTCCTCTGTTCAGATTGCATTTCAAAACAACAAGGTGTGGTCTAATAATAAATTTAAAAAAGTGAAATCATGACACAAGAGACTGGACGTGTGTTATGGCCTATTATTTCTCAAACTCAAATATCATATTCTGGCTTTTGTGATCAATTCAAAATGAAAGGATTCAGAAGTCATAAATGGATTAACATAATCAAAGGGGCAAAGGTTGAGGGAAAATTCAAGATGGGAATTCCTGATCCCATCTTATACTATCAAGACAAGTCATTTCGATGCAAAAACACATGCCACATTCACATTTCACATCGATCTTGGTAGGGTAACCATTTTCTTTCTTTTCTTTTCTTTTTTTTTTTCCCTTTTTAAAGTCACAATAAAGTTGTTTATTATTGCAAAAAATAAAAAAATAGTAAAGTTGTGATATTTTAGTTTTTTTTTTTTTTT